>NC_134372.1:32364815-32695815 GCF_035582795.1 Mycteria americana
AGCGTTAAATGTCAATGCAAGATCTAACTGATAATTTCAAAGGGAGGAAGATCAGCCAGTCGTGGACCACTGCATCTTCTTGGCCCTGTCGTGATCGGTTGTGTAACTGCAGTCACTTTAGCGGGGCAGGAGATCACTTCTGTGCCATTAGGCCAAATTCTCTGCATAAGCAACTCCACTGAGCACCAGACCTCTTAAAAATTAAAACCAACTTCGCAGTGTACTCAGGGCTAAATAAGAGGTCATGAAGCCAGTAGAAATAATCCCAGTGATTTCAGGGGACTTTGGGCCAGGGCTTAGCTGAAGATGGGCACAAAAATGCAGCCATTATGAGCATGCTTGTAATTTTTTCAAATTATGTAGGAATAATTCTTGCAGAAAGATAGATAATTCGAAGGAGAGGGAGGAACAGCAATTTTCCTTCTGAATTGAGAAAATGAAAACTGTTGGGTATGTGTTGCTATCACAGCAAAGTGTTTCTAGCCAGGCTCAATGCTTCAGCATGTAAACAACTTCCACTGAAATCTGCAAAGTGACTGTGCAGACAGAGCATCTGGGAAAATATTCATGATTTAAATGCATTAAGCAAAATGATAATGTTATTTGACTTTGGTTAATCAATAACAGAGGAGAAATGTAACACTTTAGTTTGATTAACCTTCTGCCATACAACACAAAGTCAATGAAATCAGAAATACTTTGTTCTTTTTTTAAATTTGCATAAATTATAGTGGGGTTTAATTTCTGGGAGTGTGGGTTTTTTTCCCTATCATTATCTGTATGTTTTATCTGAAGTTTGTTTGTTGCTTTAGAACAACGTATTTGTCCACTGTAGACAAAATACGCACTTTGTTCAATTCCTTACTTGAGGTCAAATTCTCTTGAGGAGAACAAGTGTGGGTTGTGTAGCTGTCAAAAGAGGGTTTAGTGCTTGACCCTAAGAAGCATTCAAAGCCCAGATCTCTCTTTTTTTATTGCTTTTCATTTTCATTGTTTGTACTTTATACTTAAGAAGGGGCCTCTGCAGAGGGGAAAGCCCCTGCTTTGGTATTCAGAACTAGCAGCCTTCTACTGAAACACCTCAAAAGCTTTTCACAGCAAGAATTTGGAAACCACTGCTCTGTGTCAACCGCTGGTGCATAATCATACCCGCGCATGGAGGGGCTGGGGCAGGATGCGGTGGTACATGCGCCGGACGGAGCCCAGGGAGGACTGGATGGAGGTGAAGTCAGGGATTCGGGGCATATGCATAAATGTTCTTGCAATAAACAGAAAGTACTCGAGGTATGTAAGCTTGGATGCAGTGAAGCGGGAGTGTGAATCCAAAACGGGTAAGTTGCTGAATTAATGTCGTTTAGAGGAAGATACAGACAATAGCTGTTTAACTGGATGCTCACTGAAAAGTTGATGATACAGTTTTATATATCTGTGCTCAAACAGAAGTTGTGTCTTACATTCTCTACAGATGGTGTTTATATAGTGTACACAAACTCAGTGTTAGAAATAGCCATAAAAAAGCCCGAGATTTTGTATAATTATTCACAATTACTATTGTGTAATTGGAAAGTGTAAGTATTATATTACATTTTATAGAACTACAGTGCAATTATACTTGGTAATAGCTGTTAACAGTATGAGGTGCCTTATTTGTAAAAAATGCAAAATACTTGTAGTATTCCTAACTGAACATGAGTTTTGGCTAACATACAAATGTAGTAAAGGTGGATTTCAAGTCCTTTCCGTCCCAGTTGGCAAGACTGTTGGCCTTATCTTTTTTATCTCAGGTAGTAACTCACAGTTCTCCAGGGCCATTCCAAGGGGGCCAGGAGCACAAGAGGACCAAACAGATGGACTGAGATAACACGAACCTGGGCAGCAAAGGAAGGTCACCTCTTCGGAGAGTTATACAGTTCTTGTGCGAGCCTGTCCGTGGCAGGGCCATGGCTCTCGTGGGGTAATTTCGGGTGCTGCCAGGTGAGAGGGTGGGGACTGCACAAGCCCTCCCCTCTGCTGGTAAAGCCATGAAATGGAAGTAATCTTAGGAGAAGGAAATGACTAGATATTTTCTCATCTACATATCTTGGGATAGACTACATATGCTATGTATTCTGGGATAATTTGCACCCTTAAGAAACCCAACAAGGAGCAGTTGCTGCCCTACTCAGAGCAGAGACTCCAAATAAGCATTTGTATGGGGAAGCATGATTTTAACTACACAGATCTCCAGCCAACATCTGGGAGCCAAGGAAATGCAAGGGTACATGAGCACTCTGTGTCGGCATCATCTGGTTCAGCAAACCAGAAGCATTTCACGTAGTACTGTCTCGACAGAAAACACAGGCAAATAAAAGCTGAATAAGTCAAGAAACCATACAAAGAAGAAATAAAATAGCTTTCAGGTTCATTGAAAGTACCAAAAAAACGAACATTCCCTCCCCCCAGTCCCCCAAATTATGGACTGCATGAGCTTTTATGTGCAGTAAAAATTCCTCCAGAATTGTATTTGTTGCTCCTAATGTTCAACTGGGAATTAGATGACAGACTTGCAGAGTCCCTGCAGGGCGCAGCGCACATGTAGGCACTATCCAAGCTATGTTCTTGAGGGCAAATGTTACTTTCTGTTTGTTACCACTGGGTCAGTACTCTCATCTTTATGCAGACTTGAGGCCATATCGTTAGTCTCTGAAGCCTGTTCTCAACAGCCGGCCAGTTGATGGTAAAGTGACTTTCAGGACCATCACAGGTAGCCCCTGAGACTTGAGGGAACCTGTCCTGCGAAACGGGGCGCATAGGCTCGTGCTGGCCCTGCTGTGGGTCAAGGGCAATTTGACTGCTGGCTGCATCAGGCGCTTAGAGATGCCCCCGCTTTGCAGGTCTCTGAGCACTTACCTGGGAGGTCATTTCAAGCTCTCTGTCCTGCTGATTTAAGCTGCTTCTGTAGGTGCTGCCTGAGCAGGGCGTTGTAGGAAAGAAAAACTTGCCTGAATTGGAAAGCTACATCCACTGTGCTGGTGCTCGAGGCTGCTGGTGGCCTCCAGGGAACTGCTGGTGGCCTCCAGGGAACTGCGGGTGCAGGGGGGCCCTGCTGCGGCCGCTGCGCTGGCTCAGCCACAGGCACTGCCGGCAGCCCCAGCGGAGGCTGTCTGCAAAGCACCCAAAAGTGGGCAAGCTGTGAACCGTGCAGCAGCGTCAACAGATATGCAGAAAGAAACAAGCGATAGTCAGTGATTTTTTTTGCCTTCGAACACCTTCGCTAGAGGATCCAAAGCTACAGCCAAGACGAATTTATTGGAAAGGACTAGCTTAATGCGCATGCTGAAAACGTTATGTGTCCCTTGTAAGATTAAAAGCCTGGGGAGGAGAAGGAGGGACAGGAGAGAGACGATTTCCAGCCCGTAATCCTGCACTTTCGATTGTTTGATGTTTTTCTGTTTCTGTTGCAAAGCATTAGCTGTTTAAATTGCAACGTCTTGGGGTCAAGGATAGTTTGCTCTTGGGATGGTAGATACTGTAATGTGGCACTGATCTGTCCAGCGGCCACTGTACGCTACGGAAAAATAATTGGTAACAAGGCAATGAGGAGAAAGGTGGGACTCAGTGTAATTGACTGGAAATGCCCACAAAAGGAAAACAGTTCCAGGCGGTTCACTGCCATCCTCCCTGTTGGTGCAGTTTGGTTAGTGAGAAGAGCATTACTAAATGCAGGTTGAGCTGGCTGATTTTGTGACGGATGTTGGGTTTGGGATTGAGTACGGGGCACTAACCCCTGCAGGCTGGCCTAATTGTATTTCACAGAATCACAGAATCACAGAATCATATAGGTTGGAAAAGACCTTTAAGATCATCGAGTCCAACCATAAACCTAACACTGCCAAAAACCATCACTACACCATGTCTCTAAGTACCTCATCCAAACGTCCTTTAAATACCTCCAGGGATGGCGACTCAACCACTTCCCTGGGCAGTCTGTTCCAATGCTTGATAACCCTCTCGGTGAAGAAAAATTTCCTAATATCCAGTCTAAACCTCCCCTGGCGCAACTTGAGGCCATTTCCTCTTGTCCTATCACTTGTTACCTGGGAGAAGAGACCGACCCCCACCTCTCTACAACCTCCTTTCAGGTAGTTATAGAGAGCGATGAGGTCTCCCCTCAGCCTCCTTTTCTCCAGGCTAAACAGTCCCAGCTCCCTCAGCCGCTCCTCATAAGACTTCTGCTCCAGACCCTTCACCAGCTTCGTTGCCCTTCTCTGTACGCGCTCCAGTACCTCAATATCCCTCTTGTAGTGGGGGGCCCAAAACTGAACACAGTATTCGAGGTGCGGCCATTTCAGAGCAAAAGCATGTGTTCAAGCCTATTGATACTCAGGTGATACTGATTCGGCATGTGTTTAGATGTAAAAATCTGCTTAAATTTCAAAGATTTTAATTACAGAAAAAATATAAACACTAATGAAAGCTCCGATCAAATCAAACCGGTCTCAGTGTCCCATAGGCACCAATGGCCTCTGTCACCTTTTGAACCTGGAGATAAACTAATGGTATCTGTGGCCTGCTCAGAGACCATGTCTGGTTGCCAGCGTCCTGACTCTATCTTGTTCCTCTTTGATTCAATGACTCTTAAGCACATGCTTAAAGTTAAGCTCCTTATGAAGTATGTTCCTGAGTAGGAAACATAATTCAGATTTAAGAACAGTAGAAAAGCCTGTAACTGCTCATAATCCATCTCATTTTTTTCCATGCCTTGGAAATAGAAATAATGGCAATTCCCAATGGATTTGTGTTTTACTTTTATTTTAGTTTTTGGTTCTGTTAAGGGTTTCATTCTATGAAAGTGAAGTGAGAAGAAAAGTTTCTTAAGGAGGTTTTTGTTAAAACTGAAGTAGCAGATTAAATAGGTGACTTCATGAAAAGCTGAACCAGGTCGCTATTATTCTTGGTGATTAATTAAAGTCTGGGATGTTTAAGTGCTGATAACTGTGTCTGTTTCTTTAAAATATCCTCCTGGGTTTCCTATGTGGAAAAGCACAGGGTGAGTGGCTGATTGTCTGCAGCTCAGGGCAAATATTGCTGTGGCTGAGATTTGCTGGTCAGGTACTGAAAGAAACTGAGTCCTTGGAGCAGAGTAGATAGATGATTCCTCTGTGAATTAAACAGCACTTGAATAAAGATTCATTAACCCATTTCAGTATCACATATAGCATTTCCATCCTATGGTTTTAGTTTAGTGCCAGTGGGGTTTTAGCCATCACCTCTTGAAATCAATTGTAAAGCTCGCAATGGCTTTGGTGCTACTGGACCAAATCTTGACAGAGCAGCTTCAATACTTTTCTTAAGTGAAAGAATTATTATAACTCAGAGCTGTGCTTAAATGCCTGCTGTAAGCAAGGTGAGGGCCGTTTTGGCTCAGAGCCCAGTGCAGCCCTGTTTAGCTTTGCAGTTCTGCATGAATGATTGTGAGCAATACTGAGCTTGGCGAAAAATTGGGGATGCAGTCGGTGGTGAAAGAGTTGATATTGTTTCCCCTTGAAGTATGGTTTGATTCATATATTTGTGAGTGTGGTGTCTCGCCTTCCACACCTAGGCAAGTAAGCAGCTAGTCATTGTAAAAACAGATGCTGTCTCCACTGTCCCAATATTTGGTCACAAAACTAAATCAATCAGTTTTTTGGGTTTTTGTCTTCATATAGCGGTGGGATTAGATTCTCTTCCCTACTCCTCCTCTCACTTTTGGTCCATATACAGCTCTTTAAAGCAATACAGGTTTGCTTTAAAAAAACCCAAAACACAGCAGCATAAACCAAAACCAACTGTTTTACTGAAGTGTTTTGTACATCATAGCTCCTACTTACCATTTTTATTCATCTTACGCTTATAGAGAAAGCCTGTCTTGATATCTTGAAGGCACTTTTAATGAGTACACATCATGAATTTTCCAACTGCTTGTAGATTGAAAATTATTTCCTTTCTATTTGTCACAGAATCATGTTATTTTACATTTAAAAAGGTTCTTGCACACCTCCCCAGCACCTGGATTGTAAGTGATTATTGGCTATTGTAGTTTGAATGTTGGTAGAGTTTACTTCAAGCTTGTTCAACTAAATAAAAAAGTTAACTTCTGCCTTAAAAAAAAAAAAGAACAAAACTGCCACATAGTGACTGTTCTCTCAGTTAAAGACCTGCTCTGACATATTCATGAAAAACGTTAAATCCTGCACTCCTTGCCTGTAAAGCACCTGTACCAGCCATCCCATTGCTCTTGCAGAACATGTAATCAAACTGTGGGACTCCTCCTGACAGGATGGTAAAAGTTTATGTGGGTTCAAAGGATGGGCAGGTCAAACTTATCAAGGAAAATCCATACAGGTTTATTCAACACAAAGACGCTGTTTCTGGTTCGGGAAGCCCCCTAGATAAAATTCGTTGGAGACTGGAAGGCAAGCTGGGAAAATACTATGTTGTGTGTGTCTTGGGCTTACCTTCGTCCCACAGCAGCTGGTTTTGGACCCTGGAGAATGCGCTGGGTAAACCTTGGCTATGCCTGCTTTTAGGGCTTGTATTTAAAGGACTAATTTTAAAAACGCTGCAAAGGTTACTCCGGCTTTGGGAAGTTTCAGAATGGGGAAGGCAAAGCTGAGTTTCATGAACAAGCTCTACAGGCAAAATCTGTGAAAATGGGAGGCTAAGAAAATGGGAAACTACTATATTGAGTTGTTAGTCTCTTCCAAGCCTTAAGCCTAATTGTCAAGCACTGAACAGTAACTCCTAATTTTCTTTTTTAACCAAAGTGTAAGTAAATTAGGAGTTTTTTCTTATTTTATTTTTCAAGTATTACTAAAGTTGAGTACCACTCAGCTTTGACCTAACCCTGCTCTGCTGAACTGGCCGAGTAAGTCTCAGTTTTGATGGAAACAGATGGAGGCTCCTGCCTGTAAGACTGTGGCTGCTGTTTGATCACCGCTACTCAGATGCCTTTACTGACCTTCACTATCCAGTGTAAGAAAATAGTGCATATTTTGGTCATAACCCTGTAAAACTTCAGTTTGCATTTAAAAATATTTGGAGTGAAGAGGAATAATGAACTTTCACTACCCACATTAAATAGATAATTAAGAATATGAATATTAAGAAGCCCAGTTTAAAGTGCTACTGTTGATTTGCTGCAAGTGACTGTGAATAAGGTCTGCAAGGAGAAAAACAAGATTACAATTTAAATATTGTAATTAAATGGGTTAGAATTTGTACCATTTCCTATTTTCATTACATTTGCAGCAATAAAGGACTTCTGTCACACAATTTAGCAATTACTAGGGTAAAAGAGATTTATCTTTTCTGTTGTTAGTTATTTTGATGATCATACAGTCAATGTATGTTTGTCAATTTTTGCCAGAAAGCAGCCAAAACCATTGTTATTTTTAATGTAGGTTGATGACATGCTTTATTGTCTAAGCAAACATGGCATAGAGTGGTAAGGACCATGTCCCATGGAGGGCATGAAGTGAAAGTCTTGCCTCCATGGTTTAACAAAATTAAGCAAGAAATCTGCTGGAGAGCAGCATGCTTCCCACAGTGATCCCTGGAGAGTGCCCACACTTCCAGCATCGCAGGGGTGACATAGTTAACGGCTGCTGGTTTTCTGTGGTGTGGTTCCCCACACTTCGAGCGCTTTTCAAGTGTTCCCACTCCGAATCCAGTTGGGTGGGATTGTGGGGTGACCACTAATAGTGGCCTTTGAAAGGATTCCTTGAAATGGGAGGCTCGGCAGACTCCTGGCAGTTCTTCGGGCTTAAGCAATTTAATGCTGATGCCTGATGCCTGACACCTAGGATCTAACAGACAGTCTGCTCAGTGTTCATATTTAAGGACAAATTTGCAGACAGGGAGCAGAGAAATGACTTGGTTTTTAGCTAGCTATCACATATGGCTGGTCAGTTTTTGTGTGAGGTCTTTACAGAGAGATCTAAGACTTGTTTTCCAAAACTCACCAGCAGAGAATATGATGGCAGTTCTTATTAGGAAACAAACACAGCTCTATTTATGCAGAAAAGCTGTCTGTTCATTAATGATCTTATGTAGGTAATAGCGAGCAGTAGTGATGGTAATTCATTGCTTGGAACACATTTACCCCAAATACTTGTATTTATTTTCAGAGAAGATGACATATACTGACTTGTTCAATACAGATATAAAGAAATATTTGTTGTGTTTTACAGAGCAACTGTCTTTATTCTGCTTTTTTCTTTGTCCCTTGAGGTTTAGAGTATGACTATTTAATTAAAGATTGAATGAGAGACCAAGTTTAATTTTTTCTAAACAATAAACTCCAACATATTCAACAATGTCTCATGCCTTCCTGGCATTTTGACGTACGCCTGCAGCAGAGAGTCTATTGAATTTGGTATGTGACTAAAATCTAACAAAGAACACTGTCTACTGAACTCTAAATCTGCTTGGTTAAGTCATTCAATGTGCTGTACAAGTTGTACAGCTGAAACTGAAAATAAGCAGAGCCCTTACAAAACACAGCCAAGAAGCAGCTTAGCTAAAATTCTCAAGACATGATTTAGGAGCTTCGGGTAGTTTTGACAGTACAAAAAAACCAGCAAAATTGTTACTTTAGATGAATTCATCTTTTCTTTTTCTTGTTACTTATCACTACTCCATTGCTACTTAAATTAAAACCGGGAGAAATGTGTTTGGTTGGATCCTTGCAACCAATTGCCACAGCGCTTGTTATTTGGTTAAATACATTATTGTAGTAAGAACCCTGTCCGACTGGGACACGGAATTGGCTCAGCATTGACATCCATACAGTTAGACAATAAATCCTTATTGTGCAGGATGTAAAAAAAAAAAAAGCCCTCTACTGAAAAATAAAAGTCCTCTTTTGCATGTCCAGTACATTTTTCTGTCAGACTGTACTCTGCAGGGGAGACACTTCCATGTATTGGCACATTGTAAATAATAAAAATAACAATAAGACAGTACATTATCACATTTAAATAACAAATAAAGAAAATAGGAGGCAACACTCACGGAGCTTTGAGAGATCTTTAAAGACTACATTTCATGCTAGATAGGGCCTACAGAAATGGGCAAAAGAAGATGAGAACACTCTTAGAAATCTGATGAAACACTGTTTGTTATAAATCCTGGGCTAAGGATTCATCTTTGGTCAACCTCTGTTGAAAGCAGTGATTGGAAATAAAAAGTGAGGATATTTATGAGCTGTTTAATACAATAATCTGAAGCCATGTTAAATCTAAATGACCCGTTCCACATGGAGATTGCACCCTGAATCATATTGGGGCAGTTATAATGAAAATAGCAGGTGTCCTATTGCTTTTTGGTCAATTACCATAGTTAATGAATGAAGCAATTTTTTTATTACAATTTAATTACCCAAGATTGTTCAGCTCACTTGCAGCATCTGTTTTTCTGCAAGGGCCTACATTTGAACCCAATTTTTTTACAAGTAGGTCATCTAGAGCACAAAGAGCTTGATCCAGCGCCGTGCATGTGAACTTCTGTACCCAGAAGGATGGGAGAGGAGCCCCAAGGTCAGGGACTGCATCCTCTCATGTTTCAGACTGGAACTATTGCATCCACCTTGGAGCTGAAGTCTTCCCACCTCCTCACATTTTGCCAGAGCCGTGTTTCTTAGCACAAAATATGGTGTTTTGCAGCACCATGTTTCTTTCCACCAATGACTGTGACCACGAGCAGCAGAAGGATGGGATTAATATAAATACAGTCTCTGGTTTCAGGCTGTGACTTCTGCACATGTGTAAAGTCAGTTGCCTTAACCAGCGAAGAAAGAGTTCCTCTTAAGAAGTACTTTCCCTGGATGGCTGTCCTGACCGCTGTTTCTGTTGCTGTACCTCAGCCAAAATACTAAAGCCATTAGCGTGAGCACTCCCAGCCTGGTGGGATCTAGTCCAAACACAAGGGACCCAGCTCTTACAAATGGGACGTCAGGATATCGCAAGAGTGCTTCACTGCACTGTGAAGCCTTGGCATATTCATTGCAAAATATCCTTATGGTTCACTGTGCAGTAAACACCTGTGGTACTGAGATGCACTCCTGCTACCAGAAGACACCAGCTCCATAAATGAATTATTGAGTAAAACTCTACGGTCAGACTAGGTAATCACAGTGATCCCTTCCGGCCTTAAAATCTATTATTTTAATTCTCATTTACCCTAAGGCCATTTTACCCCCTTCTAGCAATATAAATGGGCCTTAAGATTTGAATATTTATTTCCCCTTTGAGGTATCTTTATGTTGCCAGAGTGATGCCTCAGTAACCTTTGTGTGAATGAGAATGAGGAGCTCCAAGTCCCTCAATTGCCATGTTGGAAGCTGGCTCAGGGGCTGGGGTTTTGCTTGTTTCTGTGGTTTTCCTTGTCTGATCAATACACGTAGACTGTTTGGGAGTCCTTGTTTTAATATTTTATTAGCATCGATTCATGTAACTTTGCTTATTCCTTTTGTGCTGGGGATTGACTAATTAGTGACCTAACCAATAGATCCACCTGCCTTTGGCATAGCGCTCAAATCAAGGTCTACACATTTCCCAGATGTGATGTGAAATAATACCAACCTGTGGAGAAGTAAAAGAAACCAAACAGTAAATCTAAAATGGTCTGGGCTATAAGCTTGGAAATGAGTCCTAACGGCCCACAGCTGGACATCAGATGTCTCTGTAGTGTTGGTGAATCTCAGCTGGTGCAAATCTGGATGGCACCAGGAGCCCAGTGTGAAAGTAAACTGCTTGACCTAAGGGCTACCTATTAATGTTATTGTGGCTATGTCTCCAAGATTGGGTTTTCTGCATTAAAACCTGCAGTAGGACGGCCCTGATGAGCAACACATGCATGCACACTCTAGGAGCAGCCTCATTTTTCTTGTGGTCTAAACATGATCTAATAATAAACAAAAATTCATGGTGGGTGCTCGGATTAGATGAACATCTGCTCACTAATCTGTTTTTAAACTGCACAGTGGCTCTTCTCCGTAAGCTTTTCACTTGGATGAAAAGATAGTAAAGAAGAAAAAAAAAAAGAAAAGGAAAAGAGAAATTCAGATGCTCCAGATTCCTGCTGGATAAACACTGGCATTCAGCGCTTCCTGGAGCACAGCACACTGCTCCCTGCACGGAGCCCTTCGCACAGCTAATGTCGACCCAAACGCCTCCTACAGAGAGGCTCTTCTTGTTTTATTGGGTATTGAATGCAGTGTTACGAGCCATGACTTATGGCAGGAGAAGAGCAGACACCCGAGGACAGATTCCTCTGTTGCATAATTCCATGGCTGAGAAATGTGCCAGGGAATGCAGAATTATGACCGAGACTTTTCCAGCTTTCCTTCTCGTTGTCTTCATGGCCCAGTAGAAAATTGTGACAGCTGGAAGTGAGGAAAAAAATGGAGCTTTATTGCTTTTCAGACTACTCAGATGGCTTTCAGCAATTATTGGAAGAAGTGAGAACTGGTCCTCCTAATGGATCTGTTGCAACTCTGTGGACTTGGTCTGCATATCTATTGCGATTGTTCTCCTAGTCCCAAAGTGCTCCCTGCAGGTGTCGGAAGGGTAAATGCCTCCAAGATCTTCCCACTTGCAAATCCACAACTGCAGCTCCTTCCTGCAAGTGTCCAAACCATCGCTCTGCCTCCTCAGTGCAAGGAATAGCAAAGTGGGACAACCTAAGCTTAGGACAACTACATGCCTGGTAAAGTGCCATTCATTTTCAACCCAAAAGCAGAAGCTGTTCAAAGTAAACAGCAGGGAATAACTTTTCTTGCTGTTGGGTTTGGGTAGTTTTTTTATTTTGAAGTATGGGAACTGTCAGCAGGTCTGCACTAGGGTATATCCCCGTGTACGCCAGCCACTCCCTCTGCCATGGCTGCTGGGGGCAGGCGGTCGCAGCATGGTCTGGCCGCCCAGTGTGGAGACCGGTGCGGGGTCCTGTGCTGACCCTGCTCGAAGTGGGGCGCAGGGCTCAGCAGACCGGGAGTATCAATTGTGGCAGCACCCAGCCCTGTTGCACAAGTTCTTTAATGAGGCAACAGGCTCTTTCGAGCTTATTGCTTTGGATTACACCGTGTCGCCTTCTGTTACACTGTGTGAAGCCCTAAGCTGGGCTGACATGGTGTAACTCAGGGGACCTTGATGTGGAATGACATTACATGATGCAGTGTGTGAGAAAATCAAAGTTTGTCTCTCCTGGCATCGACTACTCGCCCCCCGTTTCCGCAGCGGCCATGCAGTCCAGCTTTCAGCAGGTGATCAGCAGGGTAGGTGTTTGGAAGAACTGGGATATTTTCACTAAGCAATTTCAAATCTCATTAGCAAATTTTCATAAAGTGATAATGCAGTGGCAATATTAGCCTTATTAATGCAATATGAAAGTCACTCTCATGATAGAGAAAAGTGCCAATAAATGCTTTTAATTTTGTACAGGCTAACAGTACATGCACCAGTGTGTTCTTAATGAAATGATGCAGAATTCTAATCTCCCAGAATCAGTTCAAAGCTTTGGAGTACAGTGAATTAATACCAATGGAAACAGTTTTAAAGGTTCATTTTTACCTTCATAACAACTGCCAGTACTTGCTAAAATCAAGAATCATTTGGTTTAAAAAACCCCACAAAACTAAACAAAACCCCCGAAACTTTTCATTTAAGCCTGACAGGCAGAAGAGATTTGTGTTGTCGTATAGCTCCAGATAAAAGCAGCATCTAGAACTGCATTTCAGTTGCTAGGACAACTAACCGCTGCCACACACTCAGCCCTGCTGACTGCAACAGGGAAATCAAACAGTGTGTGATGGATCAGCTCAACCATCAGCCTCAGTAGCAAAATAAAATAGCAGGGCTATGGTGATTTCTGGACTGTGCTCATACTTGGCCAATACTTGATCTGAAGAGAAAAAAATAGGGCCACCACCTATTTCTAATTTCATCTTCAGATCTTAAATCTTTTTGTAAGAAGATAAATTACAACGTAAGTCCAAACGTTTACGCATTTTGCAAGCCACTGCCTTTCCTCTGGCTCAGTCATTTTGCTCATGGTATGAAATCTGTTTTGTAGACTACACCATCTAAAGCCCATCTGAAATCAGAAACCATGTCTTGCCATATGACTGATTGCACAGGGCGGAGGGAATAGGTGCAGGGCAGTGCTTGCCCTTCTCCCATCTCCCAGCTGGTCCCATCCTGGTGGGTCACAGCGAGACGGACCTGCCCTGTCAGCAAGTAGGTGAACCCCCTCTGCCACAGCGTGCTTGTTCATACTGTCCCCAGTACAGATGTCTTGCCATAAACTCAAGCTCAGATACAGCAGACACTTTGAGGAAGGTATAAAATCAACTGTATTTAATTCCAGGCTCAGACCTGTGTCATCACCATGTAGGGAGCATCAGCTGGTGCTGAGGCACAGTGCAGAGCTGTGCTGGGTCCGAGGTGGGGTCAGTAATTAATTCCAGCAGCGGTTACTGTTACAGACGAGGACTAGTTTATGCACAACAAATTTAATTAGGTGCTGGTTTCTCTTCACTATGGCATCAATTAGCGCAAGCACAGAGTGGTTTGTAAAAACATCAATAGGGTGGGGTTTTAATTACTTAGAGAACATTATTTACATTATTTACCCCATGGTCAGTCAGGTGGTTTGTGTTTATAGAAGGAAGTTGGAAGTTGCAGGGCTGCTGCAGCCCCGGGGAGGCTGGTTAAGCACTCATTGTATAAGGGATGCTGCTCACGTGAGTAAGTGCTCTGCAGTTTTGTCAAGAGATGTAGATAAATGCTTCCTAGAAGTAATCAGTTTCTTTAGTTTAGTACTGCATAAAGAGTTTCTAACTTTGAAGACTCTTTTCACGAATGGGAAAATATGAAATCAATTCCATTTATCTGAATGAATCTTTCAGCAAATTCAGGGTTTAGTGTGGGGGCACTGCAGGCAAAATGTATACAAATGCGGTAGCATTTTAAAATTATTAAAACATGATGAGCAAGGTTATAGAGATAAAAAATGAGAGAAAGAGTTGGAAAAGTGAGAACAAGAAATCTGTGTGATATGCTAAAGGGTTTGTCTATTTTTCACGTTTACTTCCTCTGTGTTCATAATTTTTTGGTCCATCATCAATCACTGTCAATTTGAAAAAGTGCTATACTTAAGGTCATTCATCCAGGGCTATTGGAGGCTAAAATTATGCGGTTTCAGTCAAATATACATGAATAAAGACTGTCATTTCTGATTAATGACATGTGACTTCAGTGTCTTACAGAATCATCTTGCCATCCAAGCTTTACAAAAAGGTTATTATGTAAGGCCTTTTCCATAATATATCTACTTTTCCTCTAAGAACACTGCAGAAGCCGTTTTACTCACATTAAAATCAGTGCTGATATCCCTTATTATGCTAGTGGTAATTGCTCCACAGATTTTGAGATTGCCAGAATAAGTAAATTTTTGTGGGACTTGAAATTACGTTACTGAGGATAGTTACCAAGCTTGTAGTTTTGGTGCTATTTCGTAGTTTGCTTTTTATTTAGTTGTAAGAGAAAGCTTAGCCTTTTATTGGAAAAAAAAATCCATATAAAACACTAATCTCATGCAATGTATTCAAAAAAGTGCCGCATATGGCATTTCAGCATTAATTACTGTTTTTCACGAGTCACCATTTCCCTTATCTTCCTGTGCATAATGCAGCCCTTCTATGCATTTGTCTAAGAAAGGAGAGTTTAGAAACTTAAGGGAAATGTCACAAAAGGAGAGAAAGGGGGAGAGCAGGGAAAAGAGGGGAGAGGTGCCTGTGCCAGGGCGAGAACTTCCCCACAGCCAGTTTGTGCATATACTAGTGCTCACAGGGACAACCTCATGGCTGCCCCTGAAGCAGCGCCGGGAAGTGCAGACGCAGCGTGCCGTATGTTCTGTTACAGCCTCTCAGCTGCTTCTCACTCCTGTAAGTGGACTGCGTAGAGCAACCATCATACGGGCGCTCTCCTTTCAAAGCTGTTTTTCACGCCAGGTTTCGCAGGAAAGCTTCACTTTGAGGGGGAAAAAGAGGGAGCTCCTCTTTGCCATTTTGCCTCCCATTTCTTATGGCAGGGGCAGAGTTTATGGTCTTGCCAGAGACCTTGGAGTCTCTGGGTACCCACAGAGGATGCTGCAGGGACACCCCCCCCCCCCCCCCCCCCGCCTCTGCGCTGCTGCTTCACTGTGAGGGGCCCCTCTCTTCAGCTCTTCGTGGTACCAACAGCAACATTAGTGGTTGCAGCCCTCCAAATTCCCATTTCTACAGCAGATGTGATAGTGGTTAGGCTGCAGCTGTATTTACTAGCCATTGTAACTTTTTTTCCTGGTACTGTTTCTGGTAATGAGTGCTGCCCCATCAAAATATATAAGGGCTTCTCTGAAGTCTGGTTCTTGCATAGAAACCTGAATATTTTGTTTTCCTCTTCCTTGAACGCCATTAGCAAGACATACTTCTTCACTTGGGAGGCCATAAAACAAAGCAAGTTTGATGAAGGACAGGAGCATCAGAGGAACTGGGGCACCTGTTGAGAGCCCGGTTGCCCATAGAGCTGAGCAGGCAGTAGTGCAACTCGTACTCTGGGTCATCCTTTAAAATCCTCTTTTACTCCCCGGTCCTTGAACAAAAAGTCCAGTGAGCAAATATTCCTGCCAAACACCCTCCCCCAACCCTTCTTTTCTCTGTGTACTCTACGTATATGACTTGGTACCAGGAAACTGGATGATCCCAGGTGCTGTGTATTTGGGAAGCAGGTTACTCAGAGGGCTCCCGGGTCTGTTGCTGCTGGTGTGCCTCTCCCCAAGCCACAGACCCTTCTTCCCACCCCGAGACATCCCCTTTGCGCACACTGGGACTCCACATTGCTACTGTTTGCTAACTGCTAAAACCTGCAGTATAGCTCCATGTGTCTGTGCACACCGTAATAAAACCAGACTTGAGATAATCCGGAAGAAAGGCCTAACAGCCAGATGAATCGATATTTATCATATCATGTCAGAACAGAACTATTGGTCTAGAGTCAACCCTTGAAACCTCCTAGTTTTACTACTTATTGCTCTTTTTACTATGTTTTCTAAAACTGGAATTGGTAATTCATATGAATGCCATACAATGAATGAGAGGAATGGCAATAGCAAGGAGTATAAAAACTAACATGTGGAAAATTATTTAAAAAAAAAAAAAAGAAATTCATTCTTTCTCTAAGGCATATAATTTTTTATATTTCTCAAGAAGATTAAGGTAAAATTTTGTGTTGCTGTGTAGGTGCACAACACATTTTATACTTTTGCCTATTTTGTTTGTTCAGATTACTTTAACTTTGTTGGGAATCTCCTTTGACCCAAATGGAAACACATTTTTCAGAATAAATGTTGAGATAGACAGAGTACTGCTAGGGAACTGTATTTCCAGTCCCATGAGGTGCTACTGTTAGTGAATGTGCTATGAGCTGACTACTGCCCCTTGGGAAGTGACTGATTCCTGGTCCATGACAAATCCACACTGGAAGAAGCAAGCAGCTTTGGGGTGGGATGAGTTTGAAGCCCACAGCATCTCCAGCAGGCCCTCTTAGCTAGTCTCTTAGTTGCTCTTTTGTTTCTATATGCTTCTTTTGTAAAAGCTTTCTGTTGTTCTGCTTCCTGCAATGTTTGAGAAGTTCTGAGGTGCTGTTCTTCACTTCCCCCTCCCAACCCAATTGAAGGTTCAAGTATTATCCCTGTATGTTGCAAATTTTGATCATTATCCAAATGGTCAAACAGACTAGGTTTAAAGGAAGCTTCCCGAAACCGAACCACCATTTGTCTGAAAGTAAAATGTTATTTTCTTCCATTTCTTTTGTATTTATTGTTCATGGTACTGTTAGTAGAGAAAGACCTGTGCGTTTGGCTGTGATAATTTACGTAGTGTTTAGTGGCTAAGAGCTACAGACGTGGTCAATGAGCTAATTCACTACTCTCACCCTCTGCTAAGTGATGTGTTATGGGAACATGTTTGTACAGGTCCTAAATGGCAGCAGAACTTCATCACGAAGCATCGTTCTGCTAGGACATAGCAGCAGCTCCAGGGGTGGGCATGAGTTTTTGAGAGATCCCCTACGTAGTAACTGCCTTGAGACTTTGTATGCTGTCACCACTTAAATTTATGACTTGTTTCTTGTAAATTAGCCTACATGATGTACATAGAATCAGCATTTGTTAATATATGTGTATGTGTATTAATATCTGCAAAATGTGTATGTGCACACAAACATGTACACACACGAATAATGTCTATTATGCATTAGTGTTCAATTGCTAGCAGTATTCATGGATAAATTTACCTACTGCAAAAAAGGGTAGTGCTCAAATATGAAGGTCTTGCTAGGACAATAAATTACATGAAGGAGGAGAAAATAAGAACAAGGGGAAAAAACCCAAGATCACAAGCCAAAGGAAAAAGGTTTTGGGTGATCAATAGACAACAACACTAAGAGTAGTGAGGAATGTGCAAAACCTCCTATTTGCATTGCATAGTGCAACATTGTCTTATTTTATGCTATTTTTTTCTCTGCAAATCAAATGGTATCCAGAATCATGGCATGATATAGTTGAATCAGCTCTCATCCGTTATGTTTAAAGACCACAACACAGGGCATCTGTAATATAGGACTGTACATATTTCTTGTGGTTCTGATACTATTAAAGCTACTTAAGTGTCATGACGTGTTTATTTATGAGATCATCAAAGCCACTTAATAACTTTCTCTTGGTTACTTGTTTACATCTGTGTAATACAGAGCCAGATTGTGCAGCCCACAGTCACATCAGTGAGCACTTACTCATGCAAGTTGTGCCACTGACATGAGGGATTCACAATCTGGCCCATAATGTATCAAAAGACATGAGGCCAAGATCTTATCACTTACAATCATGTAAATCTGGCTTTAATCCATTTAAGCTCCGAGTTAGGTACCTAGATATAAATCAGTGAAATTTTGTTGGCTTCAGTATTTGATTCAGTGGAGCTACTCTGATTTACGCTGAGAGGATCAGGTCCATTAGATTTGCAATTTAGAAATGCATTTGCTCCACTGCATGTATAAATGTTAGGATAGCTGAAATTAACATCACCACAAAAAAGATTATTTTCAACACTGCCTATTTAAAATATCTCTTTGCACAATATAAACAAAGAGAATTATGTTAGAGTTAGAAGCAAGAAAGTTTAAGAGTCACATATGTCTTAACCTTTACACTGGCTATGAGTACATCAGTTCCTACAAGATGAACTGCATTATAAAGTAAATAGATCTGCTTTAAAGAAAGGTCAGGACACATGTTCTGCTAAAATCTAATTTCAGTCTATTGCCCTATAACCTACTGCTCTCTGGAATACAACAGATATAATAGTAAAGAGCCTGCATTTAATCATCTGTGATATAAAGCCTCCTTATCCCCTGAGAATATTCATAAGAATAATAGAAGGTATTCTCAAAATACTGTATTTACTGCTGTATAGTGATTGCAGTCTGTTTTAACTGTCTTTCCTGCCTTCTGGAAATATTATTGTAGTACCTCTTGTACCCTTAATCCAATGTTATATTACTTTTATGTCCTGGAAGACTAGATTGTTTTACAGATCCAAGCGAAATGCATTGCATACAGTTAGCTAGTGGTATGTTCCTGCGAGCATATTAAGAGCAAGCTTTGCTCATCATCTTTATGCATTAACTGTTTGCTACTGCCTGGTTTTAAGATGAATTACATTAGGATTCAACAGCTAAATAATAACATTAATTTTGCCTGATACAAGCCAGAATAACTTTAGAGTGAAGGGTACTTGCCACAATCTCAGTGCCAGCCTGGCAGAGAAACACCTAAAGATAACATGTAGACTTAAATAAAAGAATAATTAAGATGGGCTTAGTCATGTTATAACTGATGTGCCATGCAGTCCTAAATCAACATGTCATTTAGAAAGGAGATAGATGGTAAGTTAGCTTTTAATGGTGATCATTCAAGCACCTGCCTGAAATATTTAAACAATTTTCAGGAAACAAAAGAGAAAAACACCTGTCTAGGGCTTAGATCTAAATGAGGAAATTTTTGTCTCATGTTTGACACTGCATATATCACTGCAAACAGGCATGTACAAACTATATTCTGAACTGATATCAAATGGCCTAATTACTGAATAAATTAGAGTAACTCCACCAAGATACAACAGCTGAGGATCAGGCCTGAACTGGCCATAGCAATCCATCTCACCTGGGTCCCAGGAAGGGCTGTCCTGGAGGATGCTTTGAAGTAAATGTCCCCTAAGAATTAGCATTTTAGCAGAGTTTAAGAGGCTTCTAATTTGATTTTTGCAGATGGGTAAGGATCTATTCCCTATAGTTTGACTCCAGAAAATGACCGAGCTGACCACATTCATAGAGCACGCTTCTGCCGTCATTCTTCCACCCATCACCAACTCCATTATCTTAAGATGATTGTTCAATATGTAGGGAAATTAAAACTTCATATATTTATACATATACTTCCCTGGAGTCTTTTCCGTGGAAGACAGTGATAGTCTTTTAAGGTAGTATTCTGTCATCATTTGAAACTTGTCATTCCCATTGAAGTCCAGGGTGTTCTGAGAAAAGGAAAAAAAAGATGGAAAAGGAAAGGGAAAAGAAGGAAAAGGAAGGAAAAGAAACGGGATGGCTCCTAAAGCTGTCCCAGGAAAACAAATAGCCCGAACTCCTACACCTGTGAGTAGCTTGGGAATTGGATTGGAAAGGCCTATGAAATTGTTACAAAAAAAGATGTGACATTCTCTTTTCTTATGAAGTGTCTTACTGTGTTACTGTCTTGTTGGAACATGCTGCTTTGGTAGAGTTTATGGCAGAAGCTCCTTGTAAGAAGCACATCACTTTTGGTATCATTGCGCAGTTGACATTACATCCGTGAAGGTCCTCCCTGCTGCCAGTCCCCCAGTAGCTGAAGCACATGGAAGGACTTGGAAGAACCAGGTGATTAAATGTTTTGCTGTAGGCTCTGCCAGGTACTGCATGGTGATGAGCTCGACAGCACTCTTTGAATCTTTCAAGAAAAAAAATAAATTAAAAACAAATCACAAAATGGTAAATTCCTATCTTATGTCAACTGTTTCAGTCTTGCTGCTTATCGAATTCCTGGTCACATATCTCCAAAAGGCCTTCACACCTGGTGAAAAACCAGACTACAAAATGAGTTACTGGGCCACTGGTAAGTGCAGATTTATTTTTTAATTTTTTTCCTGTGTCTCTTTCAGGGATCACTAGGGGGTCACTTTCAGTCTGGATTGCTCTAGCGTGGCTCCTTTGTGGAGGAAAAGGGCTGAGATGACCCATTGGAGGGACAGGGCGGGCTCCGAGTAACCTCCCTTGTGGGCATTTTCTTGTCTTGCTTGGTAAGTCCATAAACCTGTTGCAATCTGATGCGCTTTAGAAGTATAAAAGATGTTAAGGCATGTGACTGTGCTGGTGAAGCTGGTTTAATCGTACCCAAAGGAGACTAATAAATTCCACCTAGAAGCAAGAAAAATGCCTCTAATTCTCCTTTAGGGAGCATCTGTATAACTAACTTTCCTATTCCAGTGCACCGTGACCTAGCAGTCCCTGCAGAGACTCCTGGTTTTACTGTTTCAAGTTTTCTTAGAAACCTTAATACTTCCACACAGGAGAGTTCCTTTTGGGGCATTAAAATACAGATCCCTAGGACCTCTCTTCCATTTCTTGTGAAATTAATGGTAATTACCAAGAATGATTAGCAGGTTCAGTGCTTATTAGTCTTACTTTTTAAAATTCTGAAACAAATGTTTTTCTTCCACTGTAACTGATCATTTTAATTTCCCTTCTTTGTCTGTAATAAAAATTGACGTTAAAGGATGCCCGAGGCAGTGTAATGAGAGAATGAAATTAGTTTTTCAGTTGGCTGGTCAGAAGCATTTTATGCACAATAATAAACAGTTTATTTTACTCTTTTGCTTATGACATAATAAATGATAAAAACATTTTCTTGAAACAGATATTGCCCACTTTGCTACAGAGAGCTCAAGCTGGGATCTTTTCCATTCATGTGGTCACATAACAACTCTGAGGAATGTTTGCCTTCTTGATCTGCTTTTCTTAGCCTTTTTTTGTGTGATACGCAACAGTTGATCTTCACACTAAGCATGACCAAAAATTTAGGGTTTTTTTTCTTCCTTCTTGAAGACATTTGTCAGAAACGCAGGATCAATTACACCATGTAACCTAGGAGTAAATCTGTGTCAAGGAATTTCTGAAGAGTTGCTCAGAATTTTATATAGTAACCTTAAAGCCAAGCCAAACCATGCATTTAAAACAAATCATGCTGTTTCATTTGCAAACCGTTCAGCAACAGAGCAAGCCTGCGCAGGAGTACCACGCAGCCCAGCAATCCCAGTGCACTGGATGAGCCCATTTCTTTCTCTCTGTCTAAACTTGGGGTTGGGGGGCGGAACTGGGGTTGTTAATGGTTTGCGTAAACTCTTGATTGTCTATCCACTGATTTCAGTGGAACTATCCACTGATTTCTGAGGCCATATTGAGAATGTTTGCAGATGAGGGGAAAAAGAGGCTCCGATATCTATTCTGAAGAACTGTTGAGGATTCAGTGAAAGTCTGTGACTGCTTTGAGATTTGTCCCGTTTCAGATACCTACCCCTGCATTCACATTTTGTGTGAATTGTAAAACCCTTTCCTTCACAGAAGCTCTTTCTGAAATGAACATATGAGACTCCTTGAATTGTTTATATTGATTGTAGTGGCTTCTTCAAAGCAAAAAATCAAAATAGGCTAGTGGTGAGATGAACACATAACATATTGATAAATGTAGTTACACATATGAAATGGGCAAGAATGAGAAAAGCTGAGTCTCTCGCATATGATTCTTACAGTTCTTGACAGCTTGAACTCCCACATGCTTGAATAGTTCAATACTGGATTAGTGTGATGCCTGCTTGGCGGATCCTGCGGGGCATAGACTCAGCAAGAAACACATCATTCAGGATTTTGGGGACAGCTTGTAAACTGTCCAACAATACTGGCATTCCCATTCCAATCAAAGTCAAACCTGAAGATGGAATGAGTGGGGGGTAAAAGAGATGCTCTCTTATTTATGCTCCCATAATTTATGTTTTAAATTGCAATTAGTCCATTTCTGTAGAATAGTGCCAATGAAAGCTTTATTTGTGAAATAATATGAACTGCATTGAGCAAGCTAGAGCATGCTTAATTACAGAAGCAAGAAGGAAAAGCAAAATGGACATGTAAGGACTGGACTAAATCCTGATTAATTATTTATTTTTACTGAAGCCTGTGGCAAAACTGCCATTATATTTAATAAAGCCAGGCGGTTACCTATTAACATCAGGGCCTGATTTTCTTCTGTGCTTAGGGAAAAGGAAAATTCTCACTAAAGTACATGCACAGCTTGCTTGTAAATGGCAAGTGATTGTGTTGAATTATACCCTTTTGGTGGAAAAAATATAATCCATTGTTAAAAAACTATTGAAACCTTTGGGATCTTAACTGCACCAATAATATTAATATTGCTGTTAACATGTTAATAGCACCACTTTTACTATGTGCCAAGATACTTTTCACTAGAATAATCAAGATTTAAGAACAAAGAACCTGTTTGCGTATTCCTACTCATATACATTTTCTCATTGACATTACTAGGAGTGTTCATGAAAGTGAAGATTGCATTTTTGGTAAGACTAGCCTAAGGCAAGACATGCTGCATCTATGAGTGAAAATCTTAAAATAAAATGTTGTTATGGGTATGTATTAGAAACGGAGACCTGACACTACGGTGCTCATGAATCCAGCAAACAAACCCAAGTCATAATGCAATAGGTGGAAAACGACCATCAAGATTTCAAAATAAAGAATGGCATAAGTTTGTGCTGGAAAGACTGCTCAAGTGGTCATCTGCTCCGGTTCCTGAGGGCAGACCCACTATGCCAAGGTTTTCTTTTTTTGTCAGATGTTTTGAATCTGTCCTCACAAACCTCAGCAGGGAGAGCCATTGCATCTTCTGCTCCTCAAGGGGCTGCCCAGACTCTGCTGCACAGGCAGCCCAGTGCTCCCCACCATAACCATCACACATGATTTCTTTCCTTTGTGCCAATGCCTTCTACAAGCTTTTGAGGCCTACTGCTGATCTCCCCTCAGTATTCCCCCCACCTCCTTTCTGCTAAGCAGTGCAAGTTTAGTTTAATTTTACTTCTTGAAGGGAGTGGAACTCAAATCCAGCTGAGGTGCCACTTCTCAGCAGGATATTATAAGGACAATTAAACAGCAGAAATTATTAACAAGGAATACAGTAATCTGTCCATTCTTTAATGTTAAATCACAGTGTATTTGCTGGTACAAATGCAAACTACTTGGATGGATTATTGGGTGAGATTTGGTGGCCTCTGCTCTGCTCACAATTACAAAACTTGTTTGGAAACATTAGCTACAGATATTTCACAACTTTCAGGAAGCAGCTTACTTGCTACCCAGATAACTGTGTCACTCTTCATATATGTGTACGTGAGGAAGCCCCACGAAGATGGAGAGAAGTGTGACCCTTATATCCAAGGTCCATTTCCCCTGCTGAATAACGGATATTCCAGTTTTCAGTGCATCCCTGCTGGGATGGGGCTGTGCTGAGTCTGACCATAGCCAAAATTCCCCAGCTCCAAATCCAAACCCAAAAAGGTGTTTCCTTGTCTTGGCCCCAGCGCAGACCTACAGATGGTGGAGAAAGGCAGGAATATGAAATTTCAAATTAAGCTAATGCAGTGAGTAAGACTGATTACCTAACTTACACCTTGAAATTTACTCCATCAAACTACAAATGAATTATCTTTTGTCATTCCAGATATATTTCCTCAGAGTGATCTAATTTTGGAGACGGTGAATTCTCCCTCTTAAATTTCTCAAGATTACATAATTATCCAGGAATTTCCTTCAGATACTGTGACGGATGCACTTGACCTCTTAACCAAAGCAGCAGTAGTTTGGTACAGGCTCCAAAGGAGGTAAAGGCCTGAGCCATGGCCGGGCCAAGAACTCCTCTAGCTCTGATCTGTTCTCTGAGAACCCACAAAGGAGCCAAGTGGCACGGAGAGCATTGATGCACGTGAGCTTGGAACACCGATCATGCGACTGACGCATGAATAGCGGGTGGCTTTTGCAAGACTCTTTTACCAAGGAACAAAGGAAGTTGTGGGTACAAGGAGCCTCATGCATGCCTTTCCTATCGCATGTAATTTGACTATAAGCCAACCACCTTATCTATCAGTATGACATAAGTGGGCCTTCTTGGAGCTCCCCATACTAGGCAGCATGGCTGCATGGTGGAGATCTCCCCTTGAGCTGGGACACGCCTCAAGGTTGCTTCTTGAGGCAGAGAGACCTTTTACCAACGGCAGATCCTTGGTAAGCGACCGATACCATGCGTAACCTTGTAGTATGGTAACTTTGATTTTGTCTTGGTAACTTTGATTGCATGCTGAATTGATAAATTTTGCATATATAATCCCTTAGACATAAACCATTGTCCAAGTCCGAGACTAAGATTGGACCTAGCCACACCTAAGCTCCATCAGGAATTTAGAAAGCAAGGGGGTCTACTCTGAACCTCACGACTCAACAGGAGGGTCTTCTGTACCCTTTTGTATCCCCAGTCTCTCTGTGAATCATTCTACCTCGAGTGTAACCCAATTTTCCTTTGTATGTTTCTTCCATGCAGTAATTAATAGAGTGAACCCTGCCATTGAACTTTGTTAAGTCACACTTTTATGACATCATATTAAAACCACTTTTGCTAATACCTTTGATGGTGATTTTTTTAAGCTAAGTCACTCATTCGTGACAGATACCCAGAAAACATTTCAGCAAACATGAACATTGTGGCAGCAAACTTGAACCCGTATAGAGCTATAATTAAAACAGGGATTGTTCCACAGATATTCCAGTTCTTTTTTCTCCAATGATGAAAATTAAGTGAATTTCTGAGGAAAACACCATTCATGCTATGTATTCCTTGCTTTTATAAGCCCTTAAATAAACTCTAAATTCCTGAAGGTTGTTTATTTTTTCTATGCAAAAAATGGAACTGTTTCCATTTTCTTGAAAATGAGCAAATTGATATGTTAGCTAAAGTAACATCTACCTCTGCTTAGCATTTGATATCAAAATTTCAGTTTAGTGATATTACCCCCATATAAAAATATCCCCAAAATAAAAATATTTTATTTAATTCAAGTGTTTGTCATAAGTTAGATGACAAATTGAGTTAACAATTTCACCTGGCTGCCCCTTCATGGGGTGTGCAGAAGTCATGATATCTTCCACATATCTCTGACTTTCTATAATTTTCCAGGAAGCCCAAGGACAAGCAGAGTGACCTCCTTTTTATTTTAAAACTCAATTACAGAAAATAGAAATGTGGGAGGAAAAAAATCAAACTTTTTTTGGAGAGGAAGCAACCACTTTTTGGCGCTCAGTATTGCTTCTCCCTTTCCGGCTCAGCCCCCACTCATGTGCGGTGTCCATATGGATGAGGTTTATGGGTATATATGCCCTTCTAACGTATCAAAATATTTACCTTGTGCATTTCAGTACATCATTAATTTTACTAACCTCCCATTCTCAGTAAGTGCCAGCTGTCTTTGGGTTTCCAAGGCATTCAGATCTGATAAGTGAGCTCTTGTGTTAGCACTGTGACGGTCAAAGGTCCATGTCAGGTCAGGACCTCTGCTCTGTGGGAGAGATAAACTGATTTAAAACTACCAGAGGAAACAAGTAAAGAGGAAAATGGAATTTATAAAGCTTATGAAATGTCATGAGATGTGTTGCAGCCTTTCGGACAAATGCTGAATGCAGTTAACCTGGAGGAAAAAAGGGGGAGATCAAAAGATCACCTGCTACTAGAAAAAGACCTGGTGCTAAGGATGAATGGGAGATAATGAGATCTTTTTTAGCTGTATCAGCAATGATGCTTCGATTTTCTTGTAAGAGACTGGAAAGGTATAATTAGGAACATCTTTTTTCCTCTACAGATTCAGCTTGTGAGCTTTATTTAGTACAATGAAAAATCCAGAGAAATAAAACCATCAGATTTAATTTGAGCTCACAGTATAACATTTGTTAATATTTGTCTATTTTTGGTTAAGTGGATAAATCACATAACTCTTAAATATGCAAGATATAAACCACAGTCAATTAAATGATAGCTAAGGTACTGCGGCAGACCTGATTAAATTGGTGTGTTATTAAGATTATATACACAACATCTGCGGAACAACATCTCGGATATGTGCTGTGAAATTGAAAAAGAAGTTTGCTGGAGTCCCAGCCACGGAGACGTGGCTCCCACGTGCTGAATACAAACCCTGAACCTTTGGACTGTCTGGTCTGAGCGAGTCCTGTAAGTTGTCCAACCTACCTACATAGGCGATCTGCATCTTCTCATATTTATTTGTACCAGCTGCCACTAAGAGAAACAGCAGGAGACCTGGGTGGAAGGTGCTTAGGTGCAGTTATCCCCCTTTCCTCATCAAAAGGTTGTGCCCTTGGGTAGGCTCTCACTGGAGTCAGGGAAAAGGCAACAGCATTTGAAATCAGTGCTTGCCATATTTCAGAGCAGGATTTAGCCCTGGACGTTCAGGGGTTCACAAGCATGAGCGCCACTTCATCTCTTCTCTATTTTCCCAAATAGGAAGCGCTCACCATTGAAGTTCAAATGTAACTTTTAAAATCTTCAATCAAATCCTGTAGTTAAGATTCAATTGAAAGATTCATGCTGGAAATAATAGGGGTTTTTTTTCAACTGTCAAATCTGGAACAATATTAAATGTGTCACAGCAGAATTAATATTATCTCTTCTCAAATTCTTTTCCTAAGGTTTTTTGATGTGAACAACTGAAGGTATTAGGGAAAAGTGAACTAAATTGTGCATCAATTTAGAAAGTTAAGAAAATGTAACTAAATTGTGCATCAATTTAGAACTAAATCAGAAATAAATTTATTTTATACACTCTAATAATAAATATATATCACCTTTTTTCGGTTTTGCATTTTGAGACATCTGTTAACATTGGCAGGAAGAGTTATAACGCTGTGTAGCAAATAATTCTTGCGGGTTTTCCATCCACCTGAAAAAATGGATCGAAATAAGATCATTCTTTTTCCTTGTCATTTCCTAATAAAATTTTGCATATTTGGATTAGTAGGAGACTGATTCTGCAAAACCTAAATTAAATCAAATCTAAAGAAAATGCTTGTGTTTGAAATTTTAACTAGACTGAATGAAATGAATAGTTGTTCAGTCTTCAAGCATTTTCTGAGATGTTTTAAGATGGTATTTTACGATTTGCAGAATTTTTTTTTGAATGAACGCGAAAGATTTTGATTTGTTTTTTTGCTCTTCTGTAAGATGTTTGCACAGGAAAAGAATTGCTGGGCAATACAGCCCAAGAATTGCATAACTCACTGTTTCTAAAGCAGATACAAGAGTCTCACAGTTGCAGCATCTCCCCAGGTACACCACGCATGGATGGCTTTTGTTTCTGCTCTGCCACCCTTTCCAGCATATACAGAGTAAAATTGCATTATCTTGGCACTTCCTATTTTAATTTCTGCATGGCTAGATTGTTTTTCTCCTCCATTTTTGTTAAGAAGGGCGAAAATGGTGCAGAGTTTTGCTAAGCTTTGCCAGGAGATGCTTCTTGCCTATCAAGAAAATTGTCCAAAAGCATGATCAGACAAGTGTGCACATTTGCCATCTTGCTCTGCTCTTGCAGTGCTGACTCCTTTGTCAGGGATAATAACATCAGGGATATGACCTTGTGAGGTAAACCACACATTTATTTAGTCTCTAAGCTCTGCTAGCATGTTGGTTGAAGTATGATCTTTGTCAAGCCCAGAGATGTAATTACCCTGAGAGCTAATGCTAATTGGTTTATTGAGTTTAATTGGATATCATTAAAAATACTGTCTTCTTATGCAGGAACTAAGACAATGTTCTTCTAAAGGAAGAATGATGATTCTTACTTTATCATTCATATATAACCTTAATTTTACATCATTTTTTCACAACAAATTTTGGATGAAAAAGGTCCACCACTGAGGACATTTTATTTTTAGTTCTGCCTACTACTCTCAACCTTTTCCAAAGTTTTGGATGAAGAACTTGATAAAAGATTTGATGATATTGCTAAGGTTAATTACAATTTCAGCTATGGCAAGAGACATGCTGTAAATGATTTAAAGAATAATAAAACTATAGAGGTCAAAAGAGCTGATAAAGGAGGTTTCAGTCATCATAATGAATAATGAGTTGGAATAATTAGACAGTTTTAGTGATGACTATCAGAAATTAATATGTGATCTCACTAAAGATTTTCAACTGCTTTTAGATGGGATTACTGATAAGGTTTTGAAAAGGGGGCAGTTTACAATTAATAAGGGTATTTTTTGTCATTGCTAGGATGGCAACTCAGTATGATACATATCATTTAAGGACACAGAAATTTAGACGGTCCTAGATAAAGATGGAGGTAGACTTTTGGCTTTGGATGTAGAAAGTAGGAAAATGACAACATTTGGGCTCATTTATTTGTAATTAAGGCATCTATTAAAACCGCATAATCCTTTCTGGGGGTCATAGTAAAAAAAAAAGTTAATTTCCTAAAACAACGGGAAAATCTTGGACATATGGTCAGTTAGACAGCTACGTTATGGCTGGGGAACTGAAATTTTGGGGAACTGTCCACAAAGTCCAACTCTTTTGTGCCAGTTAGAAAGGCTTCAAAAAATAACCTGTATTTTGTTCTGCTACTCTAATATTAAAAGGAGCGGAGTGATCTGGACTTCCTTCTGGTTATTTCATTTCAGATGTGATAGGTCTTGACCAGAGTCCTACAACCACTGTTTTGCTAATAATGCACACCTGGTTGCGATGGGGAGGACACCAGTAGGTTCTCTTTGAATGTTGGCTAAATCTCAGCACAGGTCATGCTGATTTCAAGTCATCTTCAGCACTTTTGGAAGTAAAATTTTGCAGAATTGGGTCCGAGTGTGGTAACATGTAGAAGATGGGGTATTTTGAGCTTCCCAGTTATTCAGAATATAAGATGCTGTAGCATAATAAAGATAAGTATCACAGACTGTAAATCCTTTATAAAACTTAATTTAAGCTTTCTACTTAATATTAAAAATGTATTAGTATTTCTTTTCACTCTAAGGCCTGTTTAGCTGGTTTCCTTTAGCGTCTCTGACTCATGGTTACTAAGGCAACTACAGCAATGGAGGGAGGAATACAATAAAAATATTTATGTTATTTACTCAAATTTAAAGGCGTTTCTTATTTAAAGATATTTATTGATATTAAAGATATTTATTGCATTTTTATTATAAAATTTATTTTATAAACTTTAAGTATACAACATATGACAAATTCTTACTACTCTCTTTTATATTAAAATTAGAGACAACATTAAACAAATTTTCTCCCAGATATGTGGGACAAAGAGAATCCATATAAGTATAAGCCAGTATTTAATAACAGAATTTAACATGAATTTGAAAAGCATTTATGTGGGAATGCCCTCATCTCTTATCCACTTCACCAGCCATACAGAAACCTCTATCCTAAGACAAATACTGGTATAACCAGGTCATCGAGATTAGAGATAGACAAAGCCCATGCTGCTGAGAGCTGATTTTTGCAGGTGGGCCCAACAGAATTGCTATTGAAGTCAGCTGAGTCTTATTTTGACTTTTGCTAAGTTTGGCTGATGGGAAGTTCTAAAGAGGTTCACTGTAAAGCAGCAGTAAAAATTTCACTGTTAAGCTTGTTTTCCCATTTTCTAGCTGGAAGTTGGAAGGATTTGAAACTCATCCAGGGATTTGAAACTTCAGCAGTTTCTCTTCCTCTGATACACTTCAGCTAGGCAAAGAAAATTTTCAGGCTGTATTATGACCTTAATTCCTCCATATAACCCATTATCTGCTCATTATTGAGATACAATAAACATGGAGTCCTTCAAGGACTTTTTTCTCCCCAAATCACTTTAAGAATGAATGCTAGCAATATTGAATCAAGGGACATACTGTCAAATGGAATAATTTCAGGGTAAGCAGAGTTTTCTTTGAATTATGGCTGCCATCTTGGATAGATGGGTGTAATTTAAAAAAAAAAAAAAAAGCAAGGCTAGAGTTTCTATCTAAGAGTGAGCTTAATAGGGGTTCCTATCAGTCACTAACTCTGTTTTTTTTCTATGTATCTTATAGCAAAACTAGCCATAACAGCATTGTATGATTTCCTGGATAATATGTAGTACGATAAATTAGATTATACAAGTTAAGTGGATATGTATGACCAGCAGCAGCAAAGAAGTTACATAAATAAAACAAATTTAATTAAAATGTTAGCAAATATAAATAATCCAAGGTTAGTGAACATTGTTTCATTTTAAATTAATAAATATGCAAAGGTAATGTTTATAATTAAAGCTATAATTTATCTTCATGTTCTGCTTGTTTAATAACAGTAGTAACATTATGTTACACGCAGAAATGTAGTAATAGATTTGTTTAGCACTGACATTATAAACAAATGTCTCAGTCTATTTATTATAAGTTATGATACAGATTCTTTTCACATGCATCTGATGGCCTTTAAACCATTTAAAATGAACTACATTAATGTAATCTAATCTTGATACTGAATATAACATTTCAGTTTGAATTATCCAGAATCCATGATCCATTTTATTACTCACAAAGCACTTTATACATTTATGATAATGGCAAACCTCGCTCTGTTATTTAAATCCCATTTCAGATGGGATTTTTTTTTATTATTTTATTTTTTAAAACATTTTTGGTAGTAAAATGAAAAGTCAATGCTCAGTAAGCCCTTTAACAAAGCAAACAATTCAGCTTTTTATGACATTAGCAAATAATAAAGAAAAGATCTGACATTTACACTTGATGAAATTTTATGCTATAACAGAGATGAAGAAAATGGAATGGAAATCACACATGATAAAACCTGTCCATGAAATTCAGATGGGTCTTAAAAATAACCACTGCTAAATATTTTGGGAGTTCTCTTACTTTATTGAGGTCCGTATTTGACTGGAAAAATCTGTCCTTAAAAGTCAGTTCTTCAACCCATGTAAATACTCTGTTTAGTTGGAGTAATTCTGGTAAAATAATAATGAGGGACTTCAGGGGATTTATTCATGTAAAGAAGAAGGCAACGTAACACGGTATAGAAAGAGCACCTCCCACGGAGAGAGCATTACAAGAGCATCTCCCAGGGAGCGCGGCGACCAGGACGGGCAAACAGGGCGTGGCGCGTCGGAAGGGCGTGGCGCGGCGGTTTGCACGGCAGTTCGCGCAGACAGGGCGTGTAGGGAAGGCGAAGGCACCCTAGTAGCTCAAGAGGTACTGTGAGAAGTGAGTTCATTCGGTAGTCCCCATCCTTCCAGAAGAAACTCAGCTATGGTCTTCACTCGTCAGAAAGCGATGCCCTCTGTGCTCGCCAGAGTGGATGTGGCTACCCAGACAGAGCTCCCACAAAAACATGCGGCCACCCAGGTCTCGGGCTGCAGGGAGTGCCTGGGCCTCTCGCTGTTCACGCACGGCAGCCGTGCGGACAGCTGTGTGAGGTGCGACCAGGTGGATGATTTGCTCTGCATGGTGGCAGAGCTACGGGAGGAGGTAGAAAGGTTAAGGAGCATCAGGGAGGCTGAGAAAGAGATCGACTGGTGGTGCCATGCTCTGCCCCCCCTGAGACGGGAACAGGAGCAGCAGCAGCCACCAGTAAGAACCCACGATCAAGGGGTTCCTCTATCACCCCCCCACCGGGCTGAAGGCAGCAGCTCAGAGGAGGAGAGTGAATGGAGGCGAGTCCGCGCTTGTGGCGGCAGGCGAAGGCCCTCCCTGCCCGCCTCGCCCCCCCAGGTGCCTCTACACAACAGGTATGAGGCCCTGGAGGTGGAAGGCCAGTCAATGGAGGATGGGGACGACAGTCTATCTACACCAGAGGTGTCGCCCAGGGCAGAAGAACGTACCTCTCGTATTAACACCACCTCCACAAGGAAGAGAAGACGGGCTATAGTTGTGGGTGACTCCCTTCTGAAGGGAACCGAGGGTCCGATATGCCGGACGGACCCTCCTCTTAGGGAAGTCTGCTGCCTCCCTGGGGCCCGCGTGAAGGATGTCACGAGGATACTCCCTAGCCTGGTACAGCCCTCGGACTATTACCCCCTACTGCTCTTCCATGTGGGGGGCGATGAAGCTGCAACACGAAGACCTAGGGCGATCAAAAGAGACTTCAGGGCCTTGGGACAGCTAGTAAGGGACTCTGGAGCACAGGTTATTTTCTCCTCTCTCCTTCCAGTTGTGGGCAGTGACACAAGAAGGAACAGAGACACCCAATATATTAACGCATGGCTCCGTGGCTGGTGTCATCGCCACGGATTTGGTTTTTTTGACAACGAGATGGCCTACACAGCACCGGGTTTGCTGGCGTCTGATGGGATTCATCTTTCTCAAAGGGGAAAGAGAATCTTTGCTCAGGAACTTGCGGCGCTCATCGACAGAGCTTTAAACTAGACTCGAAGCGGGAGGGGATAATACCAGGCTTGCCCGAGGGAAGCTGAGGGACGACATGCCACGGTTAGAGGGAGCGGGTGCCAGCGAGGGCACTCGGCCCGTGTCTCTGAGATGTGCGGGGTACGCCGGGGCACAGCCGAAGTCGAACAGAGTTGAGTTAGGGGATACTGAGGCAATAGGAGCCCAGAGGGAAATGCCAGTGAAACGCCTCAAAGAACACACGGGGTGTTCTTCTGTGAAGGAAACACGGACGACAGCCCAGCTGAAGTGCCTCTACACCAATGCACGCAGCATGGGCAACAAGCAGGAGGAGTTGGAAGCCACTGTACATCAGGAAAACTATGATATGGTGGCCATCACGGAAACATGGTGGGATGACTCACACAACTGGAGTGTGGTGATGGATGGCTATAAACTCTTCAGGAGGGACAGGCGAGGCAGGAGAGGTGGTGGGGTAGCCCTATACGTTAGGGAGTGTCTGGATAGTTTAGAGCTCGATGATGGTGACGATAGGGTGGAGCGTCTATGGGTAAGAATCAGGGGGAAGGCCAACAAGGCAGATATTGTGGTGGGAGTCTGTTACAGACCACCCAACCAGGACGATGAGGCAGATGAACTATTCTATAAGCAGCTGGGAGAAGCCTCACGATTGCTAGCCCTTGTTCTTGTGGGGGACTTCAACCTGCCGGATGTCTGCTGGAAATACAATACAGCAGAGAGGAAACAGTCTAGGAGGTTCCTGGAGCGTGTGGCAGATAACTTCCTGACGCAGCTGGTGAGTGAGCCAACGAGGGAAGGTGCCCCGCTGGACCTCTTGTTCACCAACAGAGAAGGACTTGTGAGCCATGTGATGGTTGGAGGCTGTCTTGGGCAGAGTGATCATGAAATGATAGAGTTTTTGATACGTGGAGAAGCGGCGAGGGGGGTCAGCAGAACTGCCACCTTAGACTTCCGGAGGGCGGACTTCGGCCTGTTTAGGAGGCTGGTCGAGAGAGTCCCCTGGGAGGCAGCCCTTATGGGCAAAGGAGTCCAGGAAGGCTGGACATTCTTTAAGGAGGAAGTCCTAAAGGCACAAGAGCGGGCTGTCCCCAGGTGCCAAAAGACGAGCTGGTGTGGAAGAAGACCGGCCTGGCTGAATAGAGAGCTCTGGCTCGAACTCAGGAAAAAGAGGAGAGTCTACGACCTCTGGAAGAAGGGGCGGGCAACTCAGGAGGACTACAAAGGTGTAGCAAGGCTGTGCAGGGAGAAAATTAGAAGGGCCAAAGCTGAGCTAGAGCTCAATCTGGCTGCTGCTGTAAAAGACAACAAAAAACACTTCTTCAAATACATCAGCAGCAAAAGGAGAGGTAAGGAGAATCTCCAGCCCCTAGTAGATGGGGGAGGGAACACAGTGACCAAGGATGAGGAAAAGGCTGAGGTACTTAATGCCTTCTTTGCCTCAGTCTTTAATAGCAGGGCCAATTGTTCTCTGGGTACTCAGTCCCCTGAGTCGGAAGATAGGGACGGGGACCAGAATGGAGCCCCCATAATCCAGAGGGAAATGGTTAGTGACCTGCTGCACCACTTAGACACTCACAAGTCTATGGGGCCTGATGAGATCCACCCGAGAGTACTGAAGGAACTGGCAGATGTGCTCACCAAGCCCCTTTCCATCATTTACCAGCAGTCCTGGCTAACCGGGGAGGTCCCTGCTGACTGGAGATTAGCTAATGTGACGCCCATCTTCAAGAAGGGCCTGAAGGAGGACCCGGGGAACTACAGGCCTGTCAGCCTGACCTCGGTACCAGGAAAGCTGATGGAGCAGATGATCCTGAGTGCTATCACGCGGCATGTAGAGAATAACCAAGGGATCAAGCCCAGCCAGCATGGGTTCAGGAAAGGCAGGTCCTGCTTGACCAACCTGATCTCCTTCTATGACAAGGTGACCCACCTAGTAGATGAGGGAAAGCCGCTGTGGATGTTGTCTATCTTGACTTCAGCAAAGCCTTTGACACGGTTTCCCACAGCATTCTCCTGGAGAAACTGGCTGCTCATGGCTTGGACGGGTGTACTCTTCGCTGGGTAAAGAACTGGCTGGATGGCTGGGCCCAAAGAGTGGTGGTGAATGGAGTTTACTCCAGTTGGAGGCCGGTCACAAGCGGTGTTCCCCAGGGCTCGGTGTTGGGGCCAGTTCTGTTTAACATCTTTATCAATGATCTGGACGAAGGGATTGAGTGCACCCTCAGTAAGTTTGCAGATGACACCAAGTTGTGCAGGAGTGTTGATCTGCTTGAGGGGAGGAAGGCTCTGCAGAAGGACCTGGACAGGCTGGATCGATGGGCTGAGGTCAGCTGTATGAAGTTTAACAAGGCCAAGTGCAAGGTCCTGCACTTGGGCCACAGCAACCCCATGCAATGCTACAGGCTTGGGGAAGAGTGGCTGGAAAGCTGCCTGGCAGAGAAGGACCTGGGCGTGTTGGTTGACAGCTGCCTGAATATGAGCCAGCAGTGTGCCCAGGTGGCCAAGAAAGCCAACAGCATCCTGGCTTGTATCAAAAATAGTGTGGCCAGCAGGACTAGGGAAGTGATCGTGCCCCTGTACTCGGCACTGGTGAGGCCACACCTCAAATACTGTGTTCAGTTTTGGGCCCCTCACTACAAGAAAGACATTGAGGTGCTGGAGCGTGTCCAGAGAAGGGCAATGAAGCTGGTGAAGGGTCTGGAGCAGAAGTCTTATGAGGAGCGGCTGAGGGAGCGGGGATTGTTTAGCCTGGAGAAAAGGAGGCTGAGGGGAGACCTTCTCGCTCTCTACAACTACCTGAAAGGAGGTTGTAGAGAGGTGGGGGTCGGTCTCTTCTCCCAGGTAACAAGTGATAGGACAAGAGGAAATGGCCTCAAGTTGCACCAGGGGAGGTTTAGCCTGGATATTGGGAAATTTTTCTTCACCGAGAGGGTTATCAAGCATTGGAACAGGCTGCCCAGGGAAGTGGTTGAGTCGCCATCCCTGGAGATATTTAAAGGACATTTGGATGAGGAGCTTAGGGACATGGTGTAGTGGTGGTCTTGGTAGTGTTAGGTTTATGGTTGGACTCGATGATCTTAAAGGTCTTTTCCAACCTATACGATTCTGTGATTCTGTGATTCTGTGAAATATTCAAATAGAGGTTTGTAGGAATTAGAATGGATTTGATATAGTAGTCACAAGAAATGGATTTAGGTTTCCTGAAAACTTCTGGTAAATGTTCTTGGAATTTGCATTTAATCAAGTTGATTTTGAATTCAAAGTATCTTATATTTATAGTTGATCTAGATTTTCAACTCATGTGCCCATGGTTGTATTTTCTGGTGTTAGAATATTACATGTGATGCTAGGAGCAGTTATGCATATTAACTTATTGCAGTGAAATTTATTTATAGTTAATTCACCCTTTTCCATAGATGAGATCACACATGTGCATAAAAATAGCACACACAAGACCTAAACCTGAGGTGAGCAGCTACTAGCACCTTCCTTTAAATAATAAACTAAACTGATTAAATATCAGATTTATTTGACCAGACTTCGAAAGCACAGTTCAGGCTGGCTTTCCTCATCTACTTTGCTAGCATCACGATGACACACTGCAGAATCAGGTATCCAGTTCAGAGACAAAGCAGTGCCCTGCATATTAAAGGAATATGACTGCTATAGCCCAATATCGTGAATCAGAGCTTATCTGATCAACTCACCGGTCTAAAATAAAAAAAGACAATAAAACATATTCAGTGTCTGAATACTAAAGAATAAATTAAAAGAACATTCTGGATTTTATGGGCTCGCTTTACTTCTGATATGTCACAAAAATCAGCTCCACGGTAATTGTGTATGCATAAGGCCATTATTAATAAATTGCCATTTTAAGAAAACATTTTTAGAATTATGTGATTCACGCCTGTGGGAAACTTTATCTTTTGAAAACTTCACCTTCAATGTCATACCCAGAAGAACTTAGTCCCTAATAGAAATGATGCATGAATATTTCTTTTCTCTTTGTATCTGCATATTAGCAAGGGATTTCAGTAGGGACATAAAAGACTGAAATACAGCTGATGTTATAGGGGAAAAAAAAAAAAAAGAAAATCCTCATCACAAAGCTAAATCTACTCTGAAAGTGTTTCATTATACTACAAAAATAACAAATAGGCAAAAAAATCTAGTGAAGCATGGAATGTATAGAATTTCAGAAAGCTGTAATGAGTAAGAAAATAGGTTATAAACATGTAAATGTGATGGTGTTTAAAAAAATGATGTATAAGAAAGTAACGGAGGCAGAAGTGTCGGATTGTGATTTATGTGGTGGCTCTCACTGAGATTTTGGTGTCTTGGATAGTGTGTCCCTGTCAGGGTTTTGAGGCATGCACCCAGTGTTTGGCCAAGAAGAGCCATTAGATATAACCACAGAGGAGAATTAAGGGCCAGGCGCTCCTGGCTCTTAATTTTCAGTCCCGAGACTGGCTCCTTCAGTTGTGTTGGACAACTTATAACTGCTCAGAGGCATTTTCCTTGTTTTAAGTGTGAAGTCAGTAATAGGTTATTTAATTATCTTTAAAGAGATTGGATGGTATTGTTTAACTGATGACTATTAAACATCTTTAAAGTAAGGCATACATTTGGTATAACTTTTAATTGTCATTATTAGGACAGAGCAAGACAATGTTTTGACCACTATTTTTTAGATGTTTCATTATGACAAAAGGAAGGCCTCCTAAAAGGTTACTTTAAATACAGTATTTAAGGACAAAAAAGCAGATAACATTTTTACAAGAAGTTAAACAGCAGGTTTCAGCTGTATCGTTCTCTTTAAATGATCTTTTATAATAGGAGACAAAACAAGAAAGGTACCCTCAGAAGTGGTACAACACTATTTTCATGTTGATTGCAGTAAGTGCTGAGAGTAGAGTGCATTATATGTAAAATCAATGTTGGGGGGGGGAAGCAGCACAAAGACTTCAGGATTTATCCTTTAAGTGCCTCTCCAGGAACAAAGCGGTGCCCAGCAAGGGCAGGAACAGAAGCCAGGAGGAAGGAGGTGGACAATAGAAAGGCTATCACAGGGTGAAAGGGGTAACGCAACAGGAAGAGCATCAGGAGGGAACATCTTCATTAATTTTATCATGTATTTACTTTCCTAAATCTTCTTGTGTGTTCACTCATCCTCGATCCCATTCTGTGATATCCTTGCAGATTTATAGTAAACATCTCCCTTCAGGATAGTGAAAAAGAGATAAGCCTGAACTGTAAAAGAAAAAAAAACTCCAAACAACAAAACCCAACAAAAAAACCTAAAAACAAAGGGAAGAAAGGAAAGCTTGGTACAAAGCTATCATCACTGGTACCATCTGATAGCACCTGAAACTGATAGTCACAAAACCCAGATACAATATAACCAAATTACTCCAATACTCTTTCAGCAGAGAAATCTTTTCCCCTTTCTTCTTCAGAAAAACCTTTCCTCAGAATAATTATTAACACAGGCCTAGGAAACTGTGTTCATTTCAGAGCTTTCATTTTTAGAAAGACTGTTTAATATTTATATAAAGCTCATGTTAAGTTTATGCACCTGTCAAAATACTAAATTATATGATAGTGATTGCAAAATGAGCTATTTATCAGACAGATGTCTCTACCAAACCTGGAGTACATAGATATGGAGGGGCAGATCCCCTCCTGGCTACAGGGGTTTATTTACAATAACCCGCTGGGGAGGGGACGTGTTTAACCCTGCTGGCTCCGAAAGCTGTGTGGGGTGAAGGAGCTCTGCCGAAGAATGCCTTTTCCACCACACGAGATACAACACTGATAACTTTTTCTTGAATAAAGACTTGTGAAGCACGAGTAACTTTTCTTATGTATAGCTTACCTTCACGTTTCCTACAGTGTTCTTCAAAAGTTGCCTTGTTTTGATAGCGGGTGGCTTCTTTCTCCAGCTGTGGCCTTAGGAGTGAAAAAATAATGTGGGGATACATTTTAAGTGGAAGACAGATGTTCTTACGAAATAATTCTATAATTCTATAATCAACAGCATGGTAGAATAAGGCTTAGAGGTGTTAAAGTCTGACCTTGGCCAGCTGTAAATTGTAACTGAAATGTGCTGCTTGTTACTGCCGGGAATAGGTCAGGGTGTCAGGAGCCTGAGTGAAGGGGCAGAGCTAGAGGGAAAGGTCGTAGCAGGAGAGGATGGAGAGGTGACAGGTTGAGTAACACAGGGCATTAGTAATACCACAACCCATAGGAAGTTTAAGCAGTTTGCTATAACTTTCTCCAGATGTCTCTGAATTTATGCCTTGCATTTGCTGGGTATCCATTTGCCTTGGAGCCGCCTAGGCTGCCTATGCCACTACGAGATGTACAATGCAGTGTCTTATTTTCATCTTTAATGAACAGCTCCACTGCATCAGAAACCCCTGCACGTACAAACCTGGATATATATTAAAAACCAAGTATGCTGATCCTGGACCTTAGATGCTTGGATCTGGCATCTAGGAAACCTAGCACCTTGCTTCCAGCAGGCTAGGCTTCTTGTACAGTATCTCAAAGAAAAATTCAATGTCTTTATGTCCAAACTAATCTTGTGCTGCTTTTTTTTTTAAAAAAATGTATTTATGAAGAATAAGCTGCACGGGCTTCACCCTGCTTTGGAGAGAAATTCTTTGTAAATACAACTAAGACTCTCTAATCCCTGTTATAATAAACTCCACTGATCCGAACAGGTGTATATCACAGTTGCTGCTTTTCAGCAGCACAGCGCTTCCTGCGTGATCCACGGAGCAAAATTTCTCACACTGGGAGAAAAACAAGAAAAGGGAGAAGGTAGAATAACTGAATTCCTCCCTCAAATGCAAATCCATACCAGTTTGCTACTAAGCTCGCTTGAACGTCTGTGCACTCAGAAACCAAGAAGGAAACCAGCAGCCACTATCTGGCTGGCAAATCACCACCTGTATTATCCAAAAAGCATGGCAAAAACTTGGTAAATGTATGTTTGGAAGCATGCAGGTTTTTTAATAAGTTCTCAAGTTCAAAAGCCATTAGGGAATTTTGCACAAATTATTGAAATACATTAGCATAATAGAAAAAATATACTGCATATCACTTGTGTGTACTGCATATCTGTACTTATTCCAGTTACTTAATGCATATATTACATACACTGGGGAGAGAAATAGTTTTTTACTCAGTTTGCATTTGTTTTGATTCTGTGCAATGGATTATGAATTGCCGTGCTACTGATATACCTATGCAAAAATACAATGCAGTAGATGTCTAATTATGACCTGAAGTGAAAATGAATTATAACTCCTCTTGATACTTCTTATGATTTGCTGCATTATAAATAACAGTGATTTATTATTGTTTCACCTACTGCTCTGCTAGTGATGGATCATAATAGTAGATCATCATAATTTTGAAATCAGAACAGAGCTGTTTTTTCTTCTATATAATTCAATTTTAACTCCACTACTGAGGTTGTTGAGTATCACAATCCATCTACTTTACGTTATGTTTTATTAGAAAGAAGATACATTAATATATTTGGTAGCTGTTCATTACTAACATCTGTTTATTAGACTTCTCTATTAAACTGTCCAACATACCTTTTGATAGTCTCATTATGCTTTCAACATGACCCACATGGCAACTACCAAGAAAAACAGATGATCAAGGACCAGTATTGAAAAGGAAGACTCCCCCTTCCGTGCATGCTGTATATTTAAAGCAAAATTGCTGTACCATTATTGTAAATTTTCAGATCAATATGGTCTTAGCGCCATAGTATTCAGTGATTCAGTAAGATCCTTCTTTTATGCATTTGGTCCCTGATAGTGCTTTATATTCAGTTATTCCATATATTGCCCCTCTGTTAAAACAGTTGGGCTGGGTCTCATCCAGACAGTCCTCAAGCAGCGGGGCCTGGACGAGGACCTTCCCTTCTCCTCTGTGTGGGGGTTTTCATATGTTCACCTCTGCAGTGGGAAGTCTCTCATGAAGCAGGAGCATCTCTGCCGTAAGTCCAGGCTGCAGTAGGTGCATGAAGCCTGAAATCATTTTGACCTACAGAAGTACATTTGTATGCAACAGGTTCCCAAAGTATTCCCCTCAGAAGACTGAGTCTCCTCTCCCTCTTGCTGCCACCAGATTCCCCTCACACAGCTATCATCATGCTCTGCTTTATTTTGATGCTTCAGCAACCTGCACTCCCCTTCTTGCTGAGGGCCCCGGCATGTCACCGCGGCAGATGCTACGTAGCTAATGAGTGGCTGAAGCAAGACTTTCACTGGCAGCTAATAAAAACTTTATATTAGAAATGAAGTCCCTTCCCCAGGGAGAAAACAGCCCTCTCTGGCTTCACCGATAGCAAGAGGAGAAGCTGACAGATCTTGCAGTGGAACAGATCAGGCACCATCGGCCATCGCTGTGTTTGCTGTGCACAAAACCCTCATTGCTAACAGTGATAGACTCTTTTTCAACAGCAGTTGCCCCTATTTATAAATATGAGGCTGTGTCTTTTAAAAATCTGTTTCATTTTAATCATCTTATTAATTTAGTCTGTGGCTGCATCCAAAAACCTCCAGCTGCTTCTGCAGCTTCCTTTGAAGTGGACTGTGCCAGAGCAGCTCTCTAGAAAATAGCTGGCAGATTAATGCAGACTGGCTGCCAGAGATGTGGAGCTGGTCACTTTGGCTCTGTCTCACTCGGTGGAGAGAAGAGGAGCTGCCGTGGACAGCCGTACGGTGGCTCTGGCTGCAGAATATGAACAGCAAAAGCATGATGCAAGCTCTGCGGAAGCAGGTGTGACAGTGTCTGCAGGAAAACAGAGGTGGTGCTTTCTCATCGTTGCCGAAGTACTAAACCTCAGCTGACGTTAGGGGCTTGGGAAAAGGAAAGAGATACAGACAGCCCATGGTGAAGGAGCATTCATTTTTTAGATGTGCGTGTGCACCATGGCCTAAAACACACAGTGAGCATATTATTGAAAACTGTCCTAGATGGCTTAATCTTTATTTTTAAAGGCTATGAATGGTTCGTTGATAAATTATTTCAGTAGTTAATTATTATCTTAGTTTTTGTCCTGGTTTTGGCTGGGACAGCACTATCCCAGCTACCAGGAAGAAAATTAACTCTATCCCGGCTGAAACCAGGACAGTTTTAAAAAAAAAAAAGTTTAGGCTATCTCTGGCTTAACAATTAAGTGATAGGGCAAGGGGTAATGGCTTTAAACTGAAAGAGGGTAGATTTAGATTAGATATAAGGAAGAAATTCTTCGCTATGAGGGTGGTGAGGCACTGGAATAAGCTGCCCAGAGAAGTTGTGGGTGCCCCATCCCTGGAAGTCTTTCAAGGCCAGGTTGGATGGGGCTTTGAGCAATCTGGTCTAGTGGAAGGTGTCCCTGCCCATGGCAGGGGGGTTGGAACCAGATGATCTTTAAGATCCCTTCCAACCCAAACCATTCTATGATTCTATGAATTTGATGGCTACCTTCTTTCTCTACCCTGTGTTTGCCCATGAGCAGACAGGGTGGGTTTGCTTGTTCGTTTGAAATGATTTCGGTGAGCATACTGCAGTCCATAAAATGTTTTCAAATTATTTTCTGGCTGTTTGCATTTCAAAACTGTAGGTGTTCTGCCTGGACATAACACCACCTACAATCTCCCTGACACCTTATGTGGAGTAGTTACTTCTTAAATTTGTATTTATGATGCAAAGTGCATTTTCTCTGAATGTTCTGCAACATCAGTTCAAAATATTTTTTATGACTGTGTCTACCAGTAACTTGTAAATGTATGGAAAACAGGCACAAATGGAGTAATTGTATGGCTGCATTCACTCAGCCCCTTTTGTAATGGGGTGTTCCTGTCATGTAACAGCTATTGGGAGACTCTCCCAATAAAGAGATAGATGGTGTCAGACCCACTCCTCAGAAGCAAGCCACTGAGGTCCAGTGCAAACCCGCAGCACGAACTGACCCTAAATTGCAGCTTTTTGAGAACCTGACAAAAGGAGATGAGAATGGAGTGGGACAGGGTGTCCTACCTTCATCACAAGGTGATTCCTTCTAATTGCACCTGAATAAAATAGTAGGGCAAAAGAAAGTAGCTCACATTGTGGTTGTCCTGTTTATGTGCTCTCTAGATAATGAGACTTCAGTCTCTGGAGCTATCTTTGGCATGTTCCACAACTGCTAATTTCATTAAATGGCACAAGAAGGGAGTATATTAACCAGTCAATATAGTTTCACTTTTTCTTTCCCATTATTATTTTTTCTTAGAGTTCTTACCCTTTGTATAGGAAAGCAAATGCATATGAAGATGTATATCCAGTTCTTGTTTATTGGAGAACAAATAAATATGAGCATCTGAAAACTTTCACAAAAGCCAGACTTTAATGGACCTCAGAAATCTGGGAAGAAATGAATAAGTAAAAAGAAAGGAAAAAATGGAAAACCCTAGAAGCATGACTGAAATGTGTATATATACAGTTTTAAAGCTCCTGCTTTACAACTGAATAAATAACTCCTTAAGCAATAATTTATTTGCATGCTGTTAATTAGAAGCATAATTAATTTTTGTAGATTATAAATAATGGTGTGCAAAATGTCATTCACAGCAGATCAAATGGAAATAATATAAACATTCTTTAAAAACCAAGAATAGCTTGCAATGAAACTGATTTAAATTAGTTATGATTTTTTTGTGATGCCTTGTACTAATGAAAACTATAAATTTGTGTCTGAAGTTAGTAATTTATTGGTAAAATGCAAGGGTTCATTAATCATTCTGCCTTCTCTTATACTTGGCACATATGGAAGGAAAATCTCTATGTTTATCACTGCTTCAAATAAACAGTAGCATAAGTAGATTATTCCCAACAGAAAGATTTTTCCCACACCCTAATCTCAGAGCAATCATTCACTGATCTAAATGAGCAGTTACTTAAACCGCTAAGAAGGGATGCTAATTAGCTAAGGAAAACTAGGCAAGAGTATTTAATTAAAAAAAAACCCCAACCCATCATTTTTTTCCTGGTATCTTATTTCTAATGTATTATTTACTTTCAGTTTGCTTGGATGCAGTCTCCATGACAATATCATACTTAGGTGTGTCTTCTCACGAGGATGAGTTCTTATAAAATTCTCTACTCCAAAGCTTTGGTTTTGTAGCCTCCACTCAGCTGTGGTTACACCTCTCACTTCCCAGTTAATTTAGGAAGGTATTGGGGTAAAAATGGGAATGAATGTGAGCCTGCTTTGCTCTCTGCAAGCAGGGAGGGTGGATGTGGGTCTGCCTGGACTCTAAACACTTTAAAACATGTGAATGCTTTAGTTTTTCTACAGATGTCTCATTCCTCCAGGTCCAAATAGCTCCTAACAAGCTATGTGCCTTAGAAAGAAGAATCTTTTAGCTTTTGATGCGAAACAGTATCTGCAGCATGTGATGCACAAATAACATCAGAGCTCTGCTAGGCTTGTAGATAATGTTGGGTCTCTGGCTAAAGAAAACAAAAGCTGCTATGAAGTCAGTTTGTTAAGATTTATCAGATCTTCTCTGATGAGGTCTCTTGGCATCCTGTGAGCAATGTCTTGAAGACTTGCCCAGCAAAGATGCTCTGTTTGTTCACCATCAGAGCCTGGCAGCCCCCTCTGATGAGCTGGTCAGTAGTGGGGATAATTAGGTGGCACTCAGGAGACATAAGGAAGGGGGAATTTGTCCCCCAGCCATGGGTATCCTTGTTCGTATGGTCTGTCCTGGGCACAGACCTGTCCCTCTTCCGTACCTCCAGCAGTGGTGAGGAGAGAAGGGTTGGGATTACTGTCACTGTTGGCATGGGATTGGTGTTTATGTGTCAATGTGTTAATCCTGGGCCAAGCACACCTGGGCGTAAGAAAAATAGCTGTAGAATGGTTTCTGCCATTATATTTCTGGCATTTCTGGTCAGCCATAAGTGTAGATTTTTGTGCTTGAAGCATCACTCCATCACAACAGCTTTGCAGTGCTAACTGTTCTGCTACTGCCAGGGAGTCACGCTGGTGTAAAACGGGTGCTGTGTTCCAGAGATGGGGGTCTTCTTATTTTTAGCTAACTGTTGTCTTCAGTACTGTGAGGCTCTGGTAGTAGACATCATGTGAAAAGGGACAATAATCAACACAAAATAAGGGTAACCCAACATTTTCATGGATTAGAAATCTGGTTTTCAACTTTTGCTTCCATTTCGCTAATTTTATTCTGCTCTCTGACTTGCCAATGTTGAGGGATGTAAGGAAGGGTCTTTTCATGGAAAATATATGGACATTGTCAATAGTCAGCTAATGGCTTCAGGCAAGCTTTCAGATTTTAAATTTATGTATTTATTCCATTAAAAATGAAATGATTCTGCAGAGGGGAGAGGCACTGTGCAACAACAGCACTATTACTGAATGGATGGAACATATTGGATATGGATGAAATTCTTGAACTGTCTTATATGCCATCTTGTTCTTTCATCCCTGCCTCTAATTCCAGCAGACAAACAATGCTTTATAGAGCTGACCTCATCTAAGATATAGTTTATTTCCTCTATTGTATGATAAACTGTATTCCCTTTACATGCTCTTTTGCAAGTACAAGAATCTAAATCTCTCATACACTGTTCTGCAAAAATCCTTCCACCTCATTTTTTGCTTTAATTCTTCAACTAGAATTTTAATATGTTGTTTAAAGACATTTTCAGGAGGGTTGGCGAAGACAAGGTTCTAACAGATCTAGGTGTTAGAGATTTTGCTGATATTTCTAGAAGGCTGTAAAAACTGTGTGTGAATGGTAGAAGTGCCGCTGAATGTTGTTGAGCCCAGGAAAATACATTGAGCATATTCCTGCCTACAGAGATTAAAAATCGAGCACATGTAAAGTGTTTAGATCTGTCTTTGTTTTGTCTGTGAGCTGTGATTCACCAGTTTGGCATTCTGTTGAGTAGCCAGGCATCATTGTGGACCTTTGATGTATTCTCCATTAAAATGCATGTGCTGTACTTCTAGAGGATTGATGAGAGGTGGAAAAATTGAAGACGTAGTAGAAAGAAAACAGAATAAGAAAGAATTCTCATAGGCTACATAGACACAATTCATGTCAATATGTGAATAAATACTTCATGTACCTATGTCTAGACAAAAAACACTGAGAGACTTCAGTGCTCTGCTGCATTTTGTCTCCAAAATTACTAGCATAGAAAATTGTTCTAAACAAGACACATTCTGAAATAATGCTTTTGTGTTCAAAGCACAGTATTTGGACATCTGCAATTATGGGTTCTGTTCTTAAGTCTGCCACAGGCTTATTTTAAGATTTCAAAAAATCTTGCAAAAAACTGCCCATGTTTCTCATTCTCTATTGGTAAGATGAGAATAAAAATATGAGTCTGATTAGGATGTTGTTAATTTAACTTGTGAAATGCTTTGAGGTCCTCTGAGAAAAGCACTAAAGACATGAAAAGAAGTATTATTTAATAAAGATTTAATGACTAAATAGCCATGGGGCCTAAATACACTGACACTAAGGATAAATTGTTTTATGACAGGTACTTTCACCTGTTTAGTATAACTGCTATGAAAGTACAAAAAAAGGGCTTGAAGTTGAGAAAGCATCCGAACAATTTGTGGTTTGCATGAGTATTATTTTAAATCCTGATCTCCAGGTGAGATCTGCCATTGGATAGATGCACGGTTTTATATAGTAATATACAGAAATAATTGAGAAAGGGAGGATTCAGAGCTATGTGATTGAAAGCATGAAAGGCCCCCAAAGCCTTTCATGTTACCATCTTTGAATAGTGCTTTGGTCTTTTGTTCCTCTTATGATAGATGATGCTTTAGTGTTGCAATGATAGTGAAGCTCCTGCTCTAAATTGTGGGGAAAAAAGTTAACAGAGATTAAATATACGTTCACTTACCCACAAAATCTTTTTAGAAAGCTAGTTACCACCAGTAGTCTTTTCATCTGTTATTGATGATGTATTACTCATGTATGACTGCTTTCCCTCACATCACAGTTAAATATAATGAACTGTGTACTATAGCAAAAAATGTTAAATTTCTTTGAGTAAAAGAATTGGATTTTGAAAATATCACAAAATAGCACCATGATGAACTTTTGTATTAAAATGCCAGGCAGTGGCTTCTTACAGAGATATATGTATCATCTCTGATTTTCTTTATTCTGAATTATAGTTATTTTCTACTATACTGTGCCTGACTCTACAACTTTTATTTTGAGCTGTTCCAGAAGCTTTAGTGAATCCAAACCCTTATACAAGTCAAAAAATGACAGAATCTGGCCTTTTATTATTAAGAGGGAAAAAAACCACATGAAAATGCTGGCCTCTTCCTCTAGCATCACCTTTTCTATATGAAAACTAGATGGAAAGATTTTAATATTTTTTTTAAGTATGTGGAATCTGAGGGGGTAATTACTGAATGGGTAATTGATATGCCATACTACAAAGCTTCTTGGCTTATGCAGCTGCTCAGAGAAGCAGGACAGTCCCTTTTCCTTATACTATTTGATTATAATCATGAGGCTGCCACAGCAACAGCTCATCCTTTCTGCAGGGCTCTGTGGATAATCTAGACCAAAAAGCACATAGAAAATAAAAATGGATTAATTTTTAAATGTGTGCTTCACCAGGGTGCTCCTGTAAGACATCTAGTTTCTTAATGCAAGCCCTCCCTAACCCAGCCATCAAATTATCATATAATTAAAGCTTTTCTTTGCTAATTTTTAGGTCATTAAATGTGTTCTGCCTCTTACAAACCTAAGGAAAAGGCTATGGGAAGCATTGTAGGAGATGACTCAGAGAACCTCAGGAGAAGTCTTTTAGAGGTTGCACTGTACATATCCACTCTTATGCAAACACTACAGGGCTACATTTTATTAAACAGCATTGGAGAATATTCTGCATTGGTTATATTTCACTGGAGTAACCACTGCAACTGCCCAGTTGTTAGCAATTCTACTTTATGTGGTTTTTGCATTGATTTTACAGGCTTTCTGCTACTCCTGTTAGACGCTTTTGAGTTCTGTGGTTTTTTCAGTCCAGTCTAGAGCTTCTGAAATGCATACTCATGGGATGAAATGAGGGAGAGGAGATACTGCTAAGTACTATCAGCTGTTGTGGGTGGGTCATCTGCCCTAATCTTAAAGGACCACAAAATGAAGGTCTTTAGAAATGGGGAACTCAGCTGCAGTCTATTCCCTGATGGCAAACTGGTATGTTCCTGTTAGTGGTTGTCACCTTTTGACCATAATGTCTGAAAATTAGAGAGAAATAGAAGAGAAGGGGGTTTAACAGGCTTGTATTGGAGAAGTGCTATACAAGAATGATGAGCTTGTTTGATTTGTACATAATAAGCACCAGGTGCCACACCGTATGTGTAAGCTGTGTTACTCACCCTCCTGAGTTTCAGGAAAATTGTTGTGCCTGGCCTCTTGTTTTCCTGAATCAGTTTATACTAAACTTCAGATAGATGACAAAAGCTCCAAAACATTTCAGATTCACCCATTACTGCTGCCCAGGAGAAGATAATATGTATACAGGTAATAATGCATTCAAAGCAAAATACCTGGTGCTTGTGGAGCTGTTTAAATCTCTGGATGTATATTTTGTTTGGTTTAAAGGCATTATATGAATGATATAATCTACTATATGAATAGCAAATTATGTTTACGGAAATATTTGTATTTTATATATTTTAGAACATCTTACTTGGCATCTAAATGCAAAACAACTTCATTTTTACTGCGATGACATGGTCATGAATAGTAGACATTGAGCAATAGAATAGATAATGACCCATATGTAACAGTTGCTTTTAGATATATGGCCATGTTTACAGAGATTATGGGAAGGTTTCATGTGCTTCAGTGCAATTTACTAAATACAATGTGGGATGAAACTGCTGTTGTTGGAGCACAGGACAGCTTTAGAAATGAGTAGCTTAGGGGAGGGAAAGCCTTATGTATTCACCTGGAACAAAAGCATTAGTATATTTAGATGATTGTTCTCTTGAAATAATTTACAAAATTGCAATACCTTTGCCAGTGAATTCCAGTTAATTGCTTTACCATAAGAGAGCACTTGCTTTTCCAGGAAAAACTCCCTTATGAACCTTCCCTAATGAAGCCTTGCAGATTTCTGTCTAGTTTCTTCACGTGTTCTGTCATGTCAGCAACTTTATTTCCCCTCATCACTTCTTCTCTATGGCAGTATCTCAAAGTTTTTTCCATGTTCCAGCCCTGTCTTCTACTGAAGTTGTTTAATTTAGTATTTCATAACCTATCCCAAATAGCTCATAAGTTCTTGCATAGTTAGAGGGGCAAAAGAGAGCACATATCACTGCTAGTCCAGGGGTAAGCATGTCCTCAGCACAGGCAGCCAGCAGTAATGCTGTGAGAATGTACAGGGACAAAGTCCTTGAGCATCTCCTTAATGGGGACAGTATTTAGCTCTGGCCTCTAACCAGCCTTTGGCTTTCATGAAATCTTTAGCAACAATCTATCTGATAATACTGCCTATCTGTCGAGGGTAACTGGCCAGCAGATTCAAAGGGACAGACAGAGGCACAAGCACAAAAGACTCATTTCTTTAGGAGAGCAGGCTAAAAATAATTTGGCCTTTAGAGATCTGCAATATGTTACAAATGCATGTAAGTTACCACACAATTCCCTTTCCTCTCTTCTACTCCTGGAAAAGTGTGTGTACGTATTTTATTTTATTTTTTTTTAAATAGTGTGAAGTATTCACAGGTCTCTCTGTAATGCTATCCGAAGCATCAATACATGCTGAATTTAAGATGAATGCAATTTAACTGCGAAAAGCCTGCAATTAATTTATGAAATATCTCCTAAAATGGAAGAACACATCTTGCAGTGGAAGTTGTGAACACTTAATGGAGATAGCTAATAGGATTGGCCTAGCATAGTTGCAACTAATAGTGTGCAGTGGGATTTTCAAAAGCACTAAAGGAAAAAATACTTTAATAGAACTCCCATACTTAATCTTCTCGTTGTTGCTAAGCTTCCATGGTATGAACTTCTAATTTATCTTAGGAAATATTCTACTTGCTAGACTTGTGTTTTCAGGTTACAAAATTGGATGCTCAGTTTTGTAAAGTGTTCTTGTTTTTGATGACACTGTTTGTTGTACTGTTCTATAAATCATCATAAGCCTAGTTTAGGTAGACATACATATATCTGAATATGAAACCAGAGTAATTCTCATTACGTTGAACAATTAAGGTGTTTATGAAGCCTTAATGTATTAAGTGGTATAATTTGGATGAACAGAAACAGGAAAAGCATTGTGTTCTAGCATTCTTACAAGAGGGGGAGAGTGGGCCCGCATGAAATCTGTCTGCGGTGGCAGTTTGTACAGTATGCATGCTTACTAGGTAAGTAGCAGGGTCCAAATTTTATGTAAGTGTTCTATTTCATGACAATTTAGTTAGTTTCCATGGAGATAATTATGTTGTCACAAACTAAGGGTAAAGATTTCAAGTGCAAGATAAATAGGAGGAGCACATAGACTTCCAAGCAATAAAGATGTTCTTCTTGTGCTCTGTAGTAACAAAAGGCAACTGTAATCACAGCAGTGAAAGAGTGAGCTGTCTTTGCTATAAACATTGTTAGCATTCAGTATATCAACACCCTGTATTTCATACTATGCCTCTCAATACCTTTTTCTTTATGATCGTGCTTTCAGTGGATAATAGTTTTCACCAGTTACACTAGAATGGGGCCAACTCTTTAGCTGGAATAAATCAGCCCAGCTGGACGGCAGTCAATGAAGCTGTGCTAAATTAAAGCTGAATTAAACTGTGCTGAATTAAACCATTTGAGAATTTGACTTCACATTGTTCACCTACCCTGCAAGTGATCAGGTCAATAATATAAAAAACAGAAGATAGATACCTGATGGATTTCCCCCCCCCCCCCCCCCCCCCCCCAATAGATGCTCCTTTCAACCCTCCAAGTTATTCAAGACAATAGTTTGGTCAAGCTTCCAGTTTACCAGTTGCTCACCCAGTTCCTCACTGAGGGTGCTGGGAACTCCTGTGTTTTAATCACCATTCTGGTCAATTGGTAAGGCAGCACTTTGTTTTTCTTTTTCTTATTCCTTTTTTGGTTTTTTTCTCTGTTGTTTTTTTTCCTTCCTTTTTAATTTTTTTCCTCCAGCCATAGTTCTTTAAGTTAATGACAAATGCTCATTAAAGAGATGGGCCTGTCATGTTTCCTAAGACTATCTGCACTGGTGGTCTGTGAACTTTTGGTTGAAATTGCTCTCAATTTTTTAACTGTTGGACTATGGCAGTACTGGAAAACAGTCTGGATAAAGCCCGAGTGCAGGCATCTATGTATGCTAAAAGATAAACTGCAGGTGAGCTGAAGCATGTTTTTCATCTCTAGAGCCACATCTGTATGTTACAGATTTGTTAGCTATTGGTTGTACTGTTTACTTGTTGGCCTTGTAAATCATGTCTAACATCAAAATAACAAGGAATATCCCCTTTGAGTGGGTAACATGCTTAGCTTTTTAAATTTAGAAGCTACTCAACACCACTACAAGCAAAATATTTGATATGTGTTGTTGGTCGTGGTTCTAAAGGCTGACAGTAGAATTTGGTTGCCTGAACGCAAGCACCCAGCACCAGCCTGCCTCAGGGCTGCCAGAGCTAATGCAGGGTTTAGAAGACCTTCATATGCTGGGTGTGTGGGAAAGATAGCATAGAAGATTGTAATGTAAAGATGCACTTCTCAATGGGTGATTATTTGTACATGTATGATCTATATTGTACCCATATAATTTATATTTTCTATATAATGCTTATATATGCATTAAATACATTAGTTATATGTAAATATTAGAAGGCATGATTGTACCTTTCAATAAGGAGAGATATATGCGTTGTATATGAAGCATACTTTATATACTTTGAACATATACTTATAATCTGCCTTTTATTTATTAACTCAGTGACACTGCCTCGGTTGTGTTCTTTGTTTGGCACTGACAAAAGCTTTTGTAACTTAAAACATCTGAGAGAGTTCTAGTTTTCTTTCTGTGGTTTCATGTTACTTGAGTGAGAAAGATGACCTAGACAGTGCTGCTCTGTGAGCTCGGGCTCTCTGCAGGAGCCCCAGTCGTGGGGGGCTGCCACGCTCCCCAGCTATGCTGGAGCCCAGACTCAGCAAGCTGTGTCCACATCTTTCTCCTTCAGATCAGAAGTCCTCCCCCATTCATGTTATTCTCTCATTCTGCCACCTGCTTTTAATCTGTGAGTGAGGCTTATTGCTCTTGTTGATCTCTCATCTGCTTATTTTGTCTTCTCAGCTTCTGAAGCATATGGTAATTAGAATGAGAGAATAGCAATCTAACAATAAGCAGAAAATTCCTTCACATTGCCTTTTTTTCTTCCACTCAGTTGTTTTTCTTATACTCTCTTTTGACTGTGGATATCTCCTCCTCTTTTGTTTTCCTTCTTCAATATTATGTCTTGATTTTAGCCTTTGGGCTGGGATCTTGCTGTTTCCACCCTACAGTGACACACCCCCCCCCCCCCCCAAGAATACACATTTAAGAAACTTTTCCATTTTCTTTGCAAACTAGACTCAAACAGCAACTCAGAACTGAGCACTGACCTGAATTATACTTGTCAACTAGTACAGCAGTGGAATCTCATACCATGTAAAGCAATTCAGATTTTCTGTCCAGAAGTTAGTTTTAGGCCGTAAAACTGAACTTGGGAATGTCCAAGAATATAAGAACTGTGTGAATTTTTTAATAGCATGTTTCTAAAAATATTGTTTTCTTAGTGTGGTGAGATTTTAATATATGCATTTCCAAAGTTACCAGTTAATCTGTGTGGGGGGGGTTATTGAAACCTGGTCTTCCACAAACCATAGGTACTAAACATTAAGGCCTACCCCTGTGGAAACCCACAAAATGTACCTTATCCTTCTGAATTTCCAGTAGGGTTTTCATGTAGTGCTTGCCATGTGAGAAAAGAAAAGAACAAAGGTCTCAGCTGGATTTCTTTGTCTTTGAATTTGAACTTGAAGTCGGGCATATCCCATGAAGACACTTGCTCACTTCAGGGTTACATGCATTGCTCGATCTACTAATGAACTAGGATGGCAGCTCTGAAGGGGCAGGTTCAAGTCATTGTTTATATGATGAAGCACAAGAATATGAATAGCAGATGCACTCATTTTCTGCTTGCAGAACATGTGATTATATCACGGAGTAGCACAACTCAAGTGCGGGGAGCAAGGCCTTGTTAAAGAAGAAAGAAAGATCCTAAAAGTTGTACTGAGGTCCATTAGCAGAGCTGAGGAGAAACCTGTGGTACATCAGCTCTTGCCCAGGCATTGTATTTCAGACTGTTATTTTTACTACATTACTTCTGCAAGGAGTACATAAAACAGATATTGCATACAAAATCTGTACATCCTAAAATCAAAGTATTTCTCAGATTGTAAAAACTGAGATTTTTATTCTGAGATTTTCTATTCTGAGATTTTATTTAAAAGACAAGAGCCCAGGAGATGCCAAGCATCAGTATCATGAAGAAGGTGAACAGAGATGCACCCCTCCCCCTCCGCCCCCAACCTAAAAGCCGAAGCTATCGTAGGAGCCTTATTTTGTCCTTTAAAAGGCCAGCAAGACAGATTTGGTCATTCACTTCTGTGCCTTAGTGGCTCTTTGGCATTTAAAGATGTGGTCTCTCTTCCAAGATTTGATGCTAATACTATACCATTAGTTAAAATTCTCCGATGGTGGTCACTGCTGTGTCTGCTACAGTTAGATAGGAATATCTATCAGACCTTCAGGTTATTTGATCCTACTGAATGATGCCGTGAGATGTAATAATTGACGTATTCAATGATCTCTGGCTTGCATTTATGCTGTCTGCCAAAGGACTCTTAGGTCCTAACATTTGTATTGAGAGAATTTCAAAAGGCTCATAGGGGATGGCAATAACTCAGATTATATCAAAAGACAATTTCTGCACCTGGGAGTCTGGGATAGTTAGCAAAGTGCTTCAGTGTCCTCAGAGGTCAAATTAACCACAGCATGTTGTATAGCTGCTGTTAGTTTGGTTGCAAATCAAATGCCCTTCCTTTGGTAGAGCTTCAGAATGGAGCATTTTGTGAGAGTGTTCCTTGAAGCTTCCCGGTAAAGACAATGATTTTAAAAATAAATCTTTTCGATAGGGTTTAACCTTTCATGGCAAGAATGCGTTAATGGCAGTTCTTCCCTTTAGCAAATTATTATGGAAAGATAAGCTTAGAAGCCTTCTCTGCTTTTGCCACAGCTACTTTGTTTGTCAATAAAAATAAAAATTCAATGGACTATTGTAAGTTTGCAGTGTGAGTGTGGAGGAGAGGAGCAGCTTTAATGTCACTACTTGAATCATTAGGATTATATTTTTCCTTGGCCATTATTTTTCTTAAAAAACAACAACAAAAAAACCCCAGTGACAAACTGAGAATAAATATGAAGCAATGTCAAGGCTTGTCACTCGTACCAGCTCTAGCAGGGTTAGGCTTTCAGCTCCTGGTGCTGTTTCCTCCCGGCACCCTGCCTTCTCCATCCCCACTGCTTTCACTGAAGACAAAAGGATATGTTTTTTTCTTTTTTAATTTTGGATGCTGAGGAATTGAGCCAGGTTGAGCTGGCAAAGAGATAAGTGCCACAGCAGGGAGGAAGATTCATAAATGATGAAGACACAATCTCTTAAACTCCCTGGCTCACAGGTGTTTTGTTATTAATGAAGCTGAAAAAGATGCTCCAAATTATGTCTCCTCCTTGACATGAGAGCTTTGCCAGCCCTTTGTGACTGAAAGCTCCTGCTCTTGCAGGTGTGCGGGATAAGCTCGCAAGCCAGAATGGGGAAATGAGAGAGAAAGAAAAATATTCACATACCCAAGGGATGCTAGGGATGGAAGAGGGAGCAAGCAGGGAGAGAAAGAAAAAACCACTCCGTGCGTTGTGAAATGTATTCTGTCAATATATGGGAAAAGAGATAACTACAAACTTCATCTCCATGCATCTTATTTATTCCTCCAGCCCACATACACCTGGCAGCGAAGAGAATTGTAATCTGGTCTGTAACCCTACACTGACATCCTTTTTAAATTCCTAAGCAGAGCAACCGAAAGGCTAAAAAGGATTTATAAAGTTCTGCAAGCTCCTTTCCAAAAAACAACAGTGATGACATCAAAGCTTTGGAACAAAAGAAAAAGGTTGGGTGTTTTTCTTTTTTTTTCATCTTTTGTCCCCTATGTGTTAAGTCCTGACTTATGGAAAATAATTATATTATGCTGGGTTTTATTGCCTTGTTATGGAAAAATGAAGTTCATTTTTGCCTTTTATTGGCACCATCTGTTTCTTTTCTGGTAAGTATCTAAGACAGCATCATATGGTAGTATCATACATACAAGTGGGCTGGTCCTGAGGTATTCAGGTTGTACTGATCATCAGATGCTCAAGAATTCGGTTTTTCCGTATTCATCCTTCTTTTGCATAGTCTGACAAAACAAAAGACACCCCCCACCCCCCCCCCCCAAGCCATAAGATACATTTTTTTATTGAGAGGTATAGCAAATAGTTACCTATTAGAGATAATGAAAAATTTAGATAATGTGTTTGGAAAGAGTTTCACTAGATTCTTCTTGCATTCAAGTTTCTAAAACAGTGGAAATATCAGTGAGCAACGCTCACTGGACTGTGGACCGTGGTGCACAGCTGCGTGGTCAGAGTGACCGCACAGGTCAGCAGTGCAAGGGGATGTGCTACAGTTTTGAGGCTAATTAGAATTTTGTCATTGACCTCATTTCCAGACAACACCTTACTCTTAGATACTTGTTTTGAGTGTGTGGGTTGACTCATTATCTGGCAGTACCTATTGATTTCCCTCAACTGTACGGGGAGCCTAAAGAATGAAGTTAAGCAAGATGTATCCCACTTACTGTTATGTACAAAAGCAATTCCAGGTATTGATATAACAAAGGAATATAGCCTCATTTTAATATTTGTTGCAGTCAAATAAAAAAAAAAATAAAAGTCCACCCTTTCCTAAAGGCTTTTCTAGAAATTGTTTATTTGAGGAGGTGTTGGGAATCTAGTTTGATGCCAAAGTTGAGCCTAAAGAGATCCTCAACAATGATTAAAGGTCTCAAATTAGCAACAGAAGAAAAATAAAGGTAGTAGGAGCTTAACCTCAGAATCCATTTTATACTGTAAACAGTATTCACAGTGTTTTCTTTGGTTTGTGAATCAGTGTCATGTGTCAACAACTCCTAGTAATCAGAGACCTAATGCACAGTTGAGGCTGAACTTAGCTACACCCGAGCATAAAAGAACACTGAGGCATCTATCCTGGTGCTGAACAGCTAAGAAGCTTACTTGGCCCTAATGTAATGATTGATTTATTTTTGACTGGTTAGAGGTGGAAAATAGTATTGTTTTAATAAATTCCCACTAAAATGGTTTGTAGGTCTCTATGAAATCTGCCAGTGCTGAAAGTTTGTGCGGTACATGCACTTACTAGGTTTTCAGTAAACAGGGTCCAAATATTGTGCAGATTCTCTATTTCATAAGAACTCAATTAGTTTCTATGGAGACAATTATGTTGTCCCAAGCTGAGTGTTATGACTTCAAGTGTTAGATAAATAAGAAGAGCATGGGAACTTCTAATCAGCAAAAATGATCTATTTTTGCTTTGTAATAACAAAAAAGCAACAGCAATACACAGGAATGAAATTGAAGTCAATGCTTTCTTTAACGTTGTCAGAGAGTAATGTATTAATATTCTGATTTCATCCTGTGACTGTGTATACCTGTCTTCTCATACTACTTCTCATGGCTCTTCCGCTAAAAATTAGCATCACTTTTTAAACTGCTTATCCTGGTGTAGTAGAAAACAAAACTAGTAAAGCACGTATCAGGACTGATATTTCTTCAAGGACCATGTGGCAGATCAGATGACAGATGCGTGCACATTCCCCATCTAATGCTTCACCTGTGTGATGTAGCTGGGTTAGAACTATTTACTGGCATTTTAAATCTCTCTTACTTATGCATTAGAAAATGAAATATAGCCGGTAAACTGGATGACATACTTAGCTTTTATAAATGCTCGCTGTTCATCCAGTGTACATTTTAAAACTACAAGAGCAAAAAGTGAAGATTTGGTACTTACCATTGCTGTAGTTCCAAACATCTTTCCCTTACACTGAGCAATACTTTGTTCTAGAGGAAGGGTAAGGGGATTGTGGCCTCAGGGCTAGACACAGCCTACACCTTTATTTCGCATAGCCCAGAGCCATAAGATACTTTTCTCGTGTCATTATTAGATAGCTGTTAATATGCTAAGGTCTGTTTTGTCAAAGATGCCTGAAAGGGTCATTCACCCCGAGCAGGGAGGATATCCCCCTGCTCTTTAGGTACCGTGTGTGGAGTTTGGGGATGCTATTCAAGGAACATACAGTGAGCATGAATAAGATATGAGTCTCATAATTAGACAGAACTATTTTTGGTTTGAGTAATGAAACACAGAAGAGGGAAATGTACATAGGGGACAAATTTTATAGATTTACTATAGATCAGCATATACCTATGTATGAGTGTGCGTGTTAATATATATTCACACAGTTTGCATCCTACTATGCAGTGTAAATATGAAACTAGTAAATTTAGAATATTTTCTCTTTTGGTACATACATATACAGATGTGGACATTATATATTTATCTCGAGGCTCCCTCTTTCTCTTTTATTTTGTAATTCGGTAGCACTGTCTTGGCAACTCAAATGGCTGGTTTTCTTTGTTCAGCATTGACAAGAGCTTTTCCAACTTAAAAAAATCTGACACAGTTCCAGCTTTTTTTTTTTCTTTTCTTTCTTTTTTTTCCAGGGTTTCATGTTACTTGAATGAGAAGGATATATACTGGTTGAACCTTCTGTGTTCAGCTGTTAAACTGACAGCTTTTTCTTCTGCCATGAGAAGGCTTTCAGTAATTTGGATGTGGTGCCTTTTTCCTGTCACTGCCAAGAACAATGCTTCTGTTCAGGCTGACATCAGAGGTATAGAATTGCTCTGTGTTTGACCTCTGATAGCTGTGCATAATAGATCTGTGCATCACAAATACTCCACAAATAGTCTATTTGGGTGCATAGCTCAAGTCAAAACAGCAGTATATATTACAAGGATGTGTAAGTCAGAGGGAGAGAGTTGGGGGGGGGGGGAAGTAATTGCTAGACTTGCCATTCTGTATCAATGTTTACAAAGGAGCTATCTTCCTTATGCAAATGTGATACACCCCATCCCTGCTCCTGCCTCAGATCTACTTCGTACTCTGAACAATAGCATGCAGGAGACAGGTTTCTCGGAAGTTTAGTTTAATTTACCTACAGATGCAAGAAGGGTTTGGAAGGCAATTTAGGTTACACTTTCCATTACTGTTGGCTGAAATTGGAATATGAACTTTTTTGTATGGTTTTCCAATATTCAGTATGCAGTGTAAATAAGGCAAGATGGCACTAGCCAGTAGGTTGCAAAAAGAAATGAGAATTATTTGGAAGTCAGGGACAGGCTGGTTCCATTTTCATGCTAGTTTAGAAAAAAAAAAAAAAAAACCAAAAAAACCACACCAACCTCTTTTAATAGAGGTGTCGCATTCCTCAGGCTCCTCTGAAAATCTCTCTTAGTCAGTTATTCTCTAATTAGAATTTTATGGGTGTTGTTTTGTCCTTCTTTTAATCACAGTAGAACTGAGAAGCATTTCTAGTATACTGAAATATCAGACTGTCTAGAGATATTTTGATTATGAATAACCTTTCTTATATACCTGACAGAGTAAAGTTGCCTGGAATTTATGGTTTTGATGCATCTCTTTTACTGCTCTGAAATAAACAGGTAAGTCAGAAAAAGAATGAAATCAGACACATCTCTCTCCTTGTGGAGAATGAGATGTTGGGGGAATTGTTTAAGTTACTAAGGTCACTAGAAAGTCTGTAGCAAGAGTGCTCGTGTGTCCCTGGGCAGTATGCTATGCATGAAGTCGATATGCTGATGAACTTCCTGTTTGGTTTTTGGTTTTGTGTCTTCCTCCAAGAAGTACAAGAATTTTAAACTGAAATTGCTATGGAAAATCTGTTTTGATGTGTCTGTACATGAGTAAGTGCTCAATGTGCAATGAGCTTATACAGTTTATGTTGAGACTGAGGCCACTGTCTCCAGTGGTACTGATGGCTGAGCTGGGTAGGCTAAGTCAAGTTGAAACTTTGGGAATATGTAGTACTTCCTGCAAACACACATCAAGTAATGCATGTGACTGTAACCACATGTAAAGCTGGCAGCAGATGTTATATGAAGGCTGTCTCACTCTATCCCAAATATAATTAAAGGAAAGGAGACAAGATCTCTTTTAAGGGAAATCCCAGAATGTTTCTATCAAGGCATCCTTCAAAATAAAGCTTTTATTACTTCTGTTTGAATAATAGTTGCATATTCATATACGTTTCCTGCTATTTTTAATAAACTCTTGTTTGTTAGCATTAGCCCCCACTATTGGCCCCCACAAATTGCACCATATTGCAGCTTTGCATAATTATGCTAATTTGTGTACTCTGCAAGGTTTTACTTAGTCTTGTGATACGTCCTGTCTCTCTACACATACAGTAGGTGTGTTCATATAATTATATATCTCAATATAGTAATTACTAGCAATGGAAGATTAATTCCTATTATAACTGCCCCTTCTTTCCAGAAGGCCTTCAAATACCTTTAAAACATAAAAAAAGTGGTATCTTTATTAGTGGTGTTCCATAGAAAGATGAATACAACTGAGACGCAAAGCATATATAGGGCTAAGTAAAACATCGCTGTGGTCCATTGTTGGTTGCAGTAAATCCATTTCTCCAGATTTACATCAGAGATAAATTTGGCCCGGTAACTCTACTGAAAATTCAGTAACTTTTAATTTGTATAAAAAGATATATCAAAGTTTTATGAGCAATTGGAATGAACTCCTAATGCAAATGTTCTTAGCAGGAGAAAAACATATTTAAATATCCCTTCAAAGAAAATTACAAATTGAAATTAAATTCGGTAACTCCTAGTCGTATCCCTTGGTACAATATAGGAAACATTAACCCAAGGATGTAACTGGGAAGTGCCTGACTAACCTGTCTAGTAATCTGAGAACTTAATTTGACCTATTGTTTGCCCCACCATTGACAGAATCTAGTCCAATTAGTGATAAAAGCTGCTGTACTATAGTGAAATAAAGAAAAGCTCTAAATTTTTTGTATGAGATGGACAGTTCTTTCTGGTAAAATAAAAAAGGTAAAAGAAAGTTCATATCTACATTTGAAACACTTGGCAGCTTAAGCATAACATTTTTTCCTGTTTCATAGTGCAATTTTATTTGACATACAGCATTAGTAACAATTTGCTAGTTGTTTACTGAATATTTTAAATACTTCACCAACTGACAAGCAATTTGGAACATTTTATGCTAATGGTAAGAAATGGTCAGAGTTGCTACTTAAATATGATCCATGGAATATGTATATGCGATATGTGCCTAACTGATTTGCAGAATATCGAGCATCAGGTGTCTAATGCTAAGAGTTTCAAAACTTATGCTTCTATTTTGGGCAAACAATTTACAAATAGCTGCTTCCATCTTAAATAGCTTGAGTATTTTATGTTAGTAATCCATTCATGGAGAGAAGTAAGATACATAGAAAAGCTAGCTATTTACCATGGATTTATCAATATCTAATGCTGGAGTTCTTAAGTAATAGGTAGATAGTATAATTCAGTGCTGTTCCACTGAGGTTTGGAATTTGAAGCTATTCCAAATTACTAAAGCTGGGGATAGAAGTAGTTCAGAGAAGAATGTAAGGGAAATATCTTCCTCGTTGCCTAAGCACAGATCATCTTAGTACCGTTTTCTTTTTCCATCCTGTGAGAAGTTGTCAACAGGCCTAATCCTCCACTGTGTACATACTTCATCTGGTTGACCAAAAGGTTATTAATTCCTGGAAATCTCTAAAAGCCTTCACTACTGCAGAACTTTGGAAAATACAAGACCATGGCTCCCTTTCTTTTGTTTTCTCATCTTCTGTTAAAATAGGCATCTCCTCAGGAGACATGTCATGGAGTCCTGCTTTTAATGTAGCTTCTGGCCCAGATCAAGACAGGATGGAGACAGGATATTGGACTGCATTCACATTAGAACTATTAAAAAATGGTCTGTATTCTTCAGATCTATGTAAGATCGCTGTACGTGACCATCAAACACGGCATTTTAGAAACTCTAGTAAACCAGGAAATTATTTGGATGTCATAGTCTGTGCTTAGCTAGAGTTTGGCAATCTGCAGGTATTTAATGTTATTCAGATATCTTGATCACAGTTAAAATGACAGCATTTAGGGAATGGTGCCTGATTTAACCGTGAATTGTTGCAATACTGAACGTGTGGGGAGTCAGTATAAATTAGCTGTCATCTCCACACATCGAACTCAGGTCACATCAGAACATACTAAGAATCCCTGACCTGTCTCTGTTTTCCTATAAGACACATTGCTGCATCTCAATGATTACCAGTGAAAGTATCTTAAGTCTACAATATGACAGCTAGAACCTCATGTGGGCCTTGCATCCAAAGACTGCAAAATATTGATTAGCAACGATAATTGCTAAGGAATAGCAATCATGTAGAAAGGCATTTATATTGTCACGAGAAAATTTATGATCACACTTGACCCAACACTGCCTGACTGAAAACTGAGCACTAAGAATACCGCAAAGCCACAAGCACATGAAGTATAAGAGGGCAGGTATTTGAAAAAGAACAGATTTTCCTCGCCACCACTCTGTTTTATTCTTTGCAAACTAATAAAAGAGAAAATCAGGCAAGCTGTGTAAAAATAATGCTCCCTATTGTAACCATGGCTCCTACAGCCTAGGAGGAAGAAAAGGTAGGTAACTTAGAAATACTGAATAGCTTTGTAAAGACAGGTTAGTCAAGGGCTACTGTAGGAAGAAGTAAGGTAACGCTCTTTCTTTCCATGACCATCTCGCATCAAGAGCTATGCAGAGAGAAAACTCTGGTGCAGATTTTTTGGGATAAGAGCAGTGGTTATTTGTCAGTATGGAACTGGTCCAGCTTTCAAAATGTAGGTTAAATCCACAATAGGACCAACAATGGCTGTGTCTTTATGTGAAGATGAGAGAAAAAAAGGCATTATTTCTACCTTTGTTAGCATAAAAATGATGACTTTCTTCTGTCCTTTTTCTAGAAAAAGCCGGACACTTTGAAGTCTGAACCCTGCCTTTTCATTTTTTAACTGAAGACAGAATTGCAGTTTGGTTTCTTTGGAAATGGACACTATAAAAGAACTCCCGTCATGTTAGTGTCTACCATTTTCATCTTGTCACCTTACCAGTGGAGCAAATTGGAGTGAATTACTCATGTTAGGTGGATATATTTAAGTGAAGTCCAAGGCCTACTGGTTTTCTTTCACCAAATTTGCTTTAAGTTAGTCTAACCAATGCATTATTTACAAACTTGTGAATATTATATACCTGCTTACATACTGCATTTATGGGGTATTTTGTAAGCAAGCTGCTTTATCATAAGTTGACTGTATGGTGTGGTAGTTGCTTTTGCTTTTAGCTCAATACAATAGATTCCTTTTCTCCAAAGCTCTTGCCAAGTAGAAACCCAAGATGATCTTTTTTATTTTGAGATAGACCTTTTCTTCACATTAATTTTACTGTAGGGAAAACAGATTTCTTTTAAAAGCTGGTATTTATGAATTTGCCTGACCTAGACCCCTTCTGCCAGCTGGGGCAGGCAAAAGCCCAGGTTAAGTTCTTAAGGTTTTCCTAAACAGTCTGCTCTTTTTGTTTGGTTTCTTTTTGTTTAGATGTTCTGCTACTAACATAAGTATGTAATTTCTGATTAACTACTGAGTGGAACCATCTCCAAAGGCAATGTAGTGTTTGTGTGTATGTCTGTGAAAGAGAAATTTGCCAACTCACTGCTTTCAAAATAATGTAGGGGGCTGGTACTCAAACTGAAATGACTTGGTGGAAAATCCAACAAAAGAAATACTCAAAAGTTTAAGTAGGTTAAGACCTGATTTTCAAAAGAGCTGAACTCTCACTTAAAGCTGCCATAATTGTCAGAAAGTGAACTCCTGATACAGAGTACTTGAAAATCTAGCCCCAAGCTTTCGAATACTTGGAGTTCAGTGCAAATAATAAGGTAAAATGTGTCTAGAAAAATATTTTCTCAATTAAATAATTTTTATTCTTTTAACTAAGACAATACAGGAACATGATAATGTTTGCAGAAAGCAAGCTACTGAGCGAGCAACTCCAAGCTCTTCTCTTATTCTTGGTTTACATTACATTAATTACTGAAATATCCTAGTATTTTATACATATGATCATGCAATTATACCAAATAATAAAAGCTAAAAAATTATATGCAAAGTCTATGTAAAGAAAAACTTTATACTTGTGCCTGATGTAATTTTATATTCCTTTTTTTTGGTCAGTTTTTATCCTGAGAAATATTTATTTAAAATAATGTGGAAAAAAAAAAAATCAATTGATTCTTTTCTTAGGACCATGTAGTATTAATGTCTTATGGAATTTCCACTGTATTTTCTCAATACAAGAGCTACTGTAGCCTATCTCATGATAGTATAAGCTGTGAATGGATGTCTGTTTATCTGTGAATCTTCTAGCAAGACAGATTTACTCAATCACTATATCTGATAAACAGATGAATAAATCAACAGTTGTCACTTTCATGATACTTGTTCACATGTATTTATAAAAGTTAAACTGATTTAACTTTTAATATTTTTCTGATGATCTATAAGAAAGCAAATAATAATTTTCAATCTCCTTAGAGACATCTGTTGATAAGTACCCTTATCTTCCTAAGGGATCTAGTCCTCCCACCTTGAGAACTATTGATTATTACATGGTAGTAAAATATATACTGAGATTTAGAGACCCAAAGGCACTTAAGCCCATAAATCCCATTGATTTCAATTGGAATTAAATTTCTCCATGAGTTCAGAGAACTAGGTTTTATTGGATTTTTTAAAATATAATTTCACTCATCAAATTATCTTTGATTAAAAGACAATGAACAAGTAACAGCAACAGCCTTCGAGTCTCCTTCAGATGGAGTTAATTCTGTGGTCAGGCTTAGTGTGCTGTTGAAGGAATAGTGGGAGAGACATGTTTTTGGTCTTAATCTTTTATTTGGGGATGGTGAGAGCCTCAGAAGTTTCACTATTATTACACCTATTTTTGGAATATGCTGCTGCATTTTCCATGAGAACACCCTTCCTCTGGCCTTCCTCAAGAGCTTTCCAAGCAGTCCCTGGCGATTAATATAATAAAAAGGTACCACTGTGGATCTGCTCCTTCTTTAGGTAGGAAAATAGGTGTTGTGTTCGGCTGGCGTTGACCTTCTGCAGTCTATGTACTTAAACAACAGACAGCTTTGCTGGTAATTAGAATCAGTTTAAACTTTTTGATTGAGTGATACTTAATTTGACTAACTTTCTTTTCCTTGGCAATGCATTAGTTATTTCAGACTGCAAAAGTGTCAGTTCAGATAGAGACTAGAGTTGCAGAACTTTGATAAATCATTGGCTTGTTAAGATTAATACGGAAGAGATATAGTTCCTTGAAAATAATTTTTTATTAACATGCTAGAATATGAAATAGATTACAGCTTCCAGTAAGAGCATCTACCTACACTCAGATTCCCTGAAAAATCTGTTTGTTGAAAGCGAATTTACAGGTCTGATTAGTCTGACACTTGTAATCTCTATTTAGTCATAACTGGCCACGCAGCACAAAATGTCCTGCGCATAGGCCTTGCATGTGTTGTCCACATGATGTGAACTTCATCTGTTGTGAATATTATGCATGTCTCTGCAGACTGACCACCGTAACTCCGCTCTCTTGCACCTTTTGAACAAGCATTTCACAGAATGGAAGAGAAGGGGAGATAGAGGGATACATAAGGACAACTGGTGAGAGGGAAAGGCTTTTGTAAGAAAGGGGAGAGAGCACCACGCACCAACAAAGCAAACTGTCTTGGAGAATAAAACGCTTCCCATAGGAAAAAAAAAATATTGTGTAATGTGCATTTTAACGTACATCAATGCTCTTAATGTACATTACCACATGCAAATGCTTTAAATTATTTCATTCATTTAGTTGTGAATTTTGAATTTGTTCTCTAATGTGATGACAGATGAAAGCCAAAAAGATGTGAAATCTTGGCCTCAATTCCCCTGTTGTTTTTACCTACTTCTTGGGAAAGGATCAGTGGTCCTGGGTTATGACTGTTAGGTTAAAGGAAGCCCTGCCTTTGTTTTACTCCAGCGTTTCTCAGCATCTGTTTTACTCCAAACATTTCTAATCCCTGGTGGAGAAAGCAATAAAGTTCTGTGCTTCAGGTCACGTACCTGAGTACTGGCAGTTCTTTTCAATATCTTAGATTAAATGAACTGTGAAATATTTGTTTTATTAGAAGAGCTTTAGTTTACTTGTGAGTTGTTTTCTAAATCATTTCTGTCCAGAGTAGCTTTGGAAATCAAGTAGTGTGTATTGAACACAGTGTTTAGAAACATTTTAAGTCTGATGCACAATGTTTCATTGTTCTGATTGTTAAAACATTTATAGAGGGCTATTCTCCTCTTCGGATGCATGCATAAATCTCAGGAAGGCTAATGGGAAATTGTGCACATGCAAGGAGCGCACAGCGCTGTCTAGCATTGTTGGTAAAGGTGTACATATGACACAATTTCTGGATGAAAAGTAGGCAATAGGAATAAAGGTTTCTGCTTAAGGGTCTGGATTAGGATTCACAAGGCCCACATAAACTTTTAGTTCTGCTACATGGTTGTGTATGTCCCCAACATGCAAACCACACAGGACGTTTACGGTAGGAGTGCAGGTACCAACACGAACTCTGTTCACACGAACCTCAGCAGGGACCTCCTGCTCTGGGTGAGAGTGGAACAGAGGGAGTCTAGGAAGCTGCTCAGGTTTGGACTAGACATAGTAAATCTACTACAGGAGGCATCAGTTTGGATGCTGGCTGTCTCAAGAAGCTTCACATCACGTTTCACCTCTATTGCAGACATCCACAAAGACATTTATGTGTAGGAACTGTATGAAAAGGTTGCTACCAGAATGTTCTTGCTGCAGTAGAGTTTTGCATATATGCAATCACATCTGGAAACACACTGTGTTTTATCTCTGTGCATCTGGAAATGCAATAATCTATTTCTGCTCTGTGGTAAGTTTCTTGGATGTTTTTCAGATCAGATCACCCCGAGCAGTATTCTTGTAGAGGAGTTGTACTTGGAGGGGATGAATGCCCAGGCTTCACCAGAATTTCAGCCAGTGCTGAGAAATTCGGTAGCTGATGAGCTGTGAACTCGGGGTGTGATCTCCTTCTCTGGTGAAGGCCAGTCTGGATGTATGATGCTCTCACTGGCAGAGAGCGAGCAGCTCCTTAGCACAGAGAGCAGGTAGACCTTCCCTCCAAAAAACCATCAATTTTGGAATACTGCTGAGTACTGTTTTTTCTGTTCTTGATCTCTCAGCTTGCATATGGGATCCTAAGAGAAGGATTTTAGTGAGGTGCTCAGTTAGAGACATGTTATACCTAGTCTTCTACCTTCACCTTATTTGACTTGTCAGTAGAGTTGAGAAACTTATTTAATATTTAATGGGTGCTAGGTCTAAAATGGAATGTAGATTTGAGAAAAGGCTGAAATAACATTTATAGTGCAGCCAAAGCAATTAGAGAAGCCAGCAGAGACTGTATCTGTCCTCTTAATCAAGAAGGATTACCTGTCTGTCCTTTGTCTATCACTTTCTAAGAACTGTCAGAAGAAGAATACACTAAAATAGTCACCTCTTTTGACCTCCCAGTAAAACTGCAGTAGGCAAAGAAACTGAAACGGGTGGGGATTGGCCAAATAATTGTCAGTCACAATTCTGCTGTGAGCTTTTAATAAATGGGTTTAAAGAACATGGTCTGTGAAAGAATTAGGATGGAGTGAATAATGGATAAATATTCAGAAATATGTTATTCAGAACATTTCATGTATTCATAAATTATTCACCCTCGCAGAACTGCAGGTGCCTCAGGATTTTTCCATGTAACGTCAGATCCTCAGCTGGCACAAGCTGGCACTGCTGCATTTGTTTCCATGGAGCGATGCCCATTTACAAGGCTCTGGCCCATGCTATTCTTTTCTTTTTTTGTTTTGTTTTTTCCTTATTCTTTTTCTGTTCCCAAACATTCAAATACATGTAACTCTACACAGGAAGCTATGTCGGGTCTGGAGATGAACTGTGGGGCACTACGATAGTGCAATCTCTTTAAGCTTTACTTTCATAGTTTCCATGATAACATCAGTTCCTTTTTTATATGCGTTGATAGTGTTGCTGCTCACAGCTACCTGCATGCGCTTTCTCTCTCTCCTGCACCTGTTTGGTGTGTGTATGTTAAATGGCCAAGTTCCATTATCCACCTATCTTCAGCTGTTATCAAGTTAATTTATGGATGAATGTAGTTAGCTTTGTACGTATTTTCAAAACTGAGAGTAAACAGAATTGTTTTTCCTTATTTAAAATCCCATTATAGCAGCTGCACTATAAAGTGTATTTTTCTGCTGTTAAATATTTTATCTTGACCACAGCTTGCATATCAGCAAACTTGTAGCAGTATGTTGACTGTTATCTTCTGTGTACCAAAGCACAAGACAGTTTGGAATAATTAAATAACATCGCTTTTCCATTATCCTTGGAGGGCTGATACTCTTTTCTTCTAAGAAGATAAAAGGTAAACATAAATTATAGCAAATCAAACTGTAGGATGATAAATACTGTTGTAAGCCAGGATAATAATATAACAAAAAAATAAGATGAAATCCACCCTTTCCCACTTGTATCCATCTTCTATATTTATTTTTGCTGATACAGCTATTGAAAAGGAAGACAATGTCTGTGGCAGTGCTTTTGCAAGGCCATTACACATTCCTGAATGACACAGTCATCGTTACTCTGAGCCTTAGTTGCTCAAGGTTTTATAAATATAGATTGGTTCATGGGTTTAGGTGGGAAAAGTATCAAATTTAAGATAGATACATAACTGAACTCAGCACCATTTCAAACCTTTTTTGAGATTCAGTAGCCTTTTCTTTGTAAGATTTCCAGGATGGTTTCTGCAGCAAAGAGCTGTGACCATGTGTTATCTGTGTATTCCCCATGTTTTCATTAGCATGACTGACAGTTACAGCATCTGTAATTCTTCAAGTGAAATGAAGGCATTCCCAGGTACTACTGAAATTAAGATTTCATAGGACCAGAGCAGAAAATATTTTTCATGATAGATTTGTATCTGGTATTTTTTCCGTGGCATAGATGTTTATCCAAGTACAAGATTTCATTGACTTCTGGTCATTACTCAAGTGAACTACTCAGATGAAACCCATTTTTAATTTGAGAAAAGCCTGAACATGAATTTAATAGAATAATGGGTAGAGATACAGATATGAAATAGTTTTAAATGTAAAGGGTGAAGTAGTAGTAACAGATGGGAAGTCTTGAGGGAGTTAGAACTAGGATAGAAAAGTCCTTATGGCACAGATTCAGGGTAAAAAAAATAGAATAAATTGAGCATAAGAAAAGGGTGTGATGAGGATCAGGAGGTTCGGAGGATGAAATTATAATTTAATCTGCTAATCTTTGCTGCAGAACTTCATGACAATAATAATTAATAAGACATATTGCTACAGCTTAATTAAAGAAAGAGAGAGATACAAAAGCATAGAAAATCCCCAATTAAAAAAAAAAAAATTCTTGAAAATTCATGTTGGTCAGCTGTCATGCCATTCAAGAAAATATGCTTTTAAATATTACATATACTCTTTTTTCCATTTTACGTTGTTTATTTGAAGAGTCTGAATTAAAAGGAGCCTTCAGTTACCAAAAGTTCATTTTCCCTTTACTGTCCATTGGTGAAACTAGCACAAAATCTTCTACCTCACTGCTATGATTGGCTAAACTCCACTTAAAAATGGACATATAATTTCATAATTTTCATTAAAAAATGGTGACTTACATCACCCACAGATGAGCTCAAATATTTGTAAATACTCAAAGTTTTCTTTAGAGCATGAAGTCCTCTAAAAATGAAGTTGCTGTGAAATACTTTTAGATTATTGTGTTTTGTCATTATTGTAATTATTCTGCAATTCTCTAAAGGTGCCTTTACCTATTTTTGTTTACATATAGCTATTATTAGAGTTTGTGCTAGGAAGTATATAATTTACATAATCATAAAATAAAGAATGCACATAAAGATGTGAAGTAAAACAGTAAACATTTTTATCCATGAAATGTTATTGCCTGACCTGATGTAAATTAAGACCAACTTCCATTTGAATTGTAATTATTTGTTATTTTGAAATGCTGATACTGAAAACAAATGAGGAATTTTTTTGGCATACTATGTGTTGAAATAGTAATCTTTTGTTCAATTTAGTTTAAGTCTTCGGATTTTATAGAACTGTATGTGTCATTTAATTGTGGCAGAGATGAACAATAGATTCTTGTCTTAATTTTGGCAGACATAAACATGTAAACAGAGTGGCCAGCACATACTTTCAAGTGCTACAGTCGTAGGGAAAACTTTATGAAACATTTAGTTGTTCAACAGAGTAGCAATGCTTAGAGGTTGACCTTGAAGTTTTTGAAATGTGAATTGATCCACTGGAACAAGTACAAAGCCAGCTTTGGTGCTAAATGTAAATTGTTAAAAATGGTGCTGCATAACATCTGCCTTGTAGTACGCCTTAATCAGCACTGTGAAAAATGAAAGTTTAACGATCTACTATAGTGGCTTCTAAGTGAAGGATAAACAAAGGATGAAAGAGTTTCCTTGCATGGTTTGTAACTGATGGCATGAAAAATGTCAAGAACCATCTGCCTCAAACTTATCCAAACTGTCATCAAGTATTCTAATCCAGTCAAAGGAGATACAACTAGAACAACCTATGTAACTTGCTGAAGGCTTATCAAAAGAGTTGTAAATAAGGAAAAAAAAAAAAAAGAAAAAGAAAAAAAAGGGGGAAAAAAAACCCCTATCAACTGCATAATCACAGATTTCTGCCAGCTTGCCTGTGGCTTTGAAATTCAATCCCATTTCTCTAGTCTGACAAACTGTACTAAATGGTAAAATGGATTTTTATTGCTTTCAGCCATTTTCATTCCAGCTGCTATCACTAGGTAAGTACTCAGTTTTCTAATATGAGAATTATATTTTTTATTTTGCTTTTCTCTTGTGTGTGTGTATATTGACTGCAATATGCACGAAAACCCATTTTTGCAGAGCTAGGGTGTAAATGGGGACATTTACACATCAGAGCTTAAAAAGCTGCTACTCCTTCTAACCTAGCACACAAAAGAATCCCAAATATAGCGATGTCACTGCAAAAAGCTACATTCGAGAAAAGACATCTTTTTTGCATTGGCTTTCACAACAGATATGAAAACATGATCTTCCCAAGAAAAGAAACAAACACATTTAAATCTGACCTTACTTAATTATGCTAAGAAATAATCAAATGACCCTACATTTGCTAGTTTGATTTTCAGTGAGTTATGCAATTTTCAGTACCTTAGGCCATTCTGTATTTTAGGCATAGATTTACCTTTTTAAAATGTCTCTTAATAACTAAAGGGTACAAGTCTCATAGAAAGTCAATGAAAAGTCTCTTGCAAAGTCAATGAATTACTTGAAGCGCCATGCCTCATCACTGCACTTCACCAGAGTATATCGTCTTTTTTACTGCAAGTAGTCCTGCTCCTTGTGCCTAAGTGATTTCAAGGGCTGGGAGATAAATCCCAAGGCTTACTCTTGCACTCTGTATTCCTATGGAGTCCCCTTGGTTTTGACTGGTTTCCAAAATGGGTGAGTTGTGGGCTTTTTGTTTGTACTAGTGTTGTGAAACTGGGGCTTAATCTAGGCTAAGGCATGTATGACCCCTTTGTTAAAACTGCCTCCAAAGGCATTTGTTGAGAATTGAAACTTTGGGGATGTTGGATAATGATTTAGGTAAGCAAAAGGAAAACATAAAAACAAAAGCAAGGACACAGAAGGAAAAGTGAAAGGGTAATGAATTCCAAATATACTTAGTATTTTCATTTGTATTTAGGTATCACTTTTTTGTAATATGTAGCATAATGCAAAGTATCTTAGGGCTGGAAACTATGAATTTTGGGCATGGACTGGGAAACATGCGATTTCATAAGGTTCTGGTTAAGGTTCCGTATTGGCAGTCTATATTGATGCATTTAATTTTCACTCAAAATTAAGAAGTCTTAGAATGCATACAAACATGCATATATTGTGTTGTTTGAAGTTATAATTTTTTATTTGCTACCAAGCTATGATATTTTCTAATAGCTGTGTAGCGTTTAAGGGAAAAAGAAACCTTTCTATTAAATGTATCCATACTTTTCATTGGCTCTTGAGTGAATTTATACAATTGATGTTGATACATTTGTCATGGAATATTCTAGTGTACAGGTGGAAACAGATGATACAGTATTACTTTTTTTGGTGACAAAATGGTATGCAATGCATTGGAAGATTAGTTATCCAGAGCAGTTATATGAAATGCAAATGTCATAACACAGATTACATTTCCATAAAACCAAAATAACACTTCAATGTATGTGATTTAGTTTTACTGTGCACATTTTTATTTAGCAGAACTGACATACTGCTTCATATTTGCATCATTTTTTTGCCTTTCACATTGAACAAAAAGGTGAAGAACTATTTCAATGTACAGTAACCATTTCAGTGCTGGCGAGGTCTCTCAAAAGGCATTCCCAGCTTAATAAAAATAACCTCCCACTTTTTTATCTCTAGAGCTAAAAGCAAAAGGGTGTACATAGGCCAAATATTTAATCTGCTCCCCAGAGTTCCACTGTGGAAATCTTGCCTGTCTGAAACCCCACTTTGAGGCAGCTCTTACAGGAGAAGAACTAGGGAGAGGGAACAGGGAAGGATGTGGTAAGGGGACAATCTTTTCTGGCATCGTCTATTCTTTATTATCCATCTGAATCAATTAATTAAGTTTACTAGGTATTTATAAAGGTAAACAGTTTCTTGTCCAATTCTTGGGACTGGCCTACTTTAGCTAGAGCAATTCTCAGCCCATCTAAGTTCCAAGCAGACAGGAAAGAACTGGGAAGAGTAGGTTTCATAGGTAGTTAAGCATCCATCAGAGTCCAAACTTCTCTCTTTCTTTGTATTGTTTAGTCAGTTGGCTGCTTATTAAAAAAATAGAAGTTAAATGGGACCACTTATCCTCCAGAGAGCTCTGGTAGTCTACTTACTTATTTTGCATTTTTTTGTTCATTAATTATTATCATGTGCTTACATATGTGGATAATGAACTCATTTAGCTAGGATGTCAACAGGGTACAAAAAGCACTTTTAACAGAGAGTTACAACAAACTAGGCAGACGACAAGAGGCAGCAGTTAAACAGAGACAGAAGAAGCTGTTGCAGGAATGAGAAAATTCCCAGTTTGGCAGGCAGAGATCTCATCATGCTGCAGACCTCATCATACTGGTTGTAGGATGTCTCAGCCTGTAGAGCACCGTGCATAGCTGTGGGGATCACTAATATGCCATTGCTATGTTCTTGTCCACCTGTAGGATAAGCAACTACCATAAATTATTATTTAATTTCTCTCTATAATCAGTGCAGGGGTATAAATACCTCTGGGTTGTTAGCATCTATCTTCAGACATCCCTGGAGGGAGATGCGTTTCCACTGATGAGTGGGGGGAATAACTAACTTGATACAGCTAAAATGCGAAGAGACAAGTCCCATCCTCTGCGTGCTCTCTCAAAGAGCTGGCAGTCATTCATGTGTGGGTTGTGGGGTGTGTGTGGTAGGGTTTTTTTTCCTTTTTTTAAAAAATTTCTACACCTGCATAACTTCATCCTGTTAGTATTCATATCCAGAACACTTGGCATGCACTGGCATTTAAAGCTAAATTACTGTTAATAGTCTGTAACACATCAGTAGTAGCATGAAGTGCTACTTTGTGAGATAACAATGGATGTTGTAAATGGAACTTGATTTTTCACAATTCTGACTGTGGCATGAGAAAAGTGGAATCTAAACGGTCAATACATGATACAATAAAGCATCTGCGGACTAGCTGAGACACTAAATTAGCATTTTTTGATAAAGAATAGTGTGGCGCATAGCCTGTAAACCCCACTAATAGCTGTATCTTTGTCCTTCATAAAGCATATACAGCACATGCAGGTGGTTTCTTATTCTTGTATGGGCAGAATTGTTTTGAGTCTTGTACCCAGGTATGTATTTCATGAATTCCTGGATTTCTCACAAATCAGATTACTTGTTTACTGTTACTTTTTAATTGCTTTCACTGCTTGATCATATCTGCTGTGTTTCTCTATAAACCACACGTGATTTAAAGAAAAAAAAGCACTGACTTCGTTGCATATTATTGTTGCTGTTATTTTGCAAAGATGTTAAACAAAAATTGCATGTTATTACTATTCACCTTTTTATGGCAATTTCACTTCCAGTAGTCAAAGATATGTCAGCAATGGCAAAACATGCTTGTGCTATGGTAAACTACTAGATGTGTATTTGTATGTTTGTTGTGGGTTAAGCAGTCTGGAGCAACTACAAAAACTAAAACTTTCCAAATAGTGATGTTCAGTTGGCTAGCCTCTAAACAGAAGCTTATTGGAACAAGTTATAAATGGCAGCAACAAAAAAAACCTTTTCTGTGCTCTGTGGTTTGCCATAAGAGATCCTCAGAGGTGTGCTGGTTGTGCAGTCATTTCCATTGAGATACATGTGAATTTTAATAAAAACAGACAGGCCTCTCCAACTGGAGTTTGCAGGCAAACTATATAAAAACATTGGATGGAAATGAGCAAAAGAGCTGGATACGTGTGCTCAGCATGCCTGGAAATATGTTAATGCACTCATGTAAATGGACTTAACGGAGAGAATGGAAAGCGTCCAGCTACAATAGCTAACTTGATAAATCTCAGCATGCCAAGTGCACTGTTCAGCCTGGCTGACCTAAAAGAAGATAAATCCAGTGAGTAACCAGGATGAACACCGCTACCTGGTTTTCCAAAGTAAGGCCCTGGCACACCGGCATTTGGCCTGTGCATGCCACACTGGGCACAGCCCAGCCTCAGAGAAAAAGGTGATTTTTTTTAAAGGCTGTGGGGCTGCTCTAATTTTGTTATTCTCCGGTGTTTTGTAGTGGGGCAGACTCGGAGGCTGCTGGACTCGGGTTGACAGCGGACGTACGTGAAGCCGCAGGGAGCACAGCAAAATGGAGCACCCACCAGCTGGTGGGCACTGCCTGCCTCAGCGTGCGCAGGCCCTGGCCTACACGGAAGGCACCCACGGCAGCGGGGCGAGCCCTGCTGCAGGGCCCGCGTTCTGTCGGCTGGTGCTGGGGAGCAGCGTCCTGTCAGCCGCCGCTGGGGAGGGCACTGAGAGGGGGTGAGGCAGGCCCTGAGAGCACCCGCCAGGTGTCTGTCAGGCCCCGTCGGTGTTTGTGGGGAGGACGAGGCGCCCTCCCCGACCTTCCCTCAGCTCGGCGGGCGCACGGCGGAGGTGTGTCCGGCCTCTCCGCGGGAACGGGGACGGGGCCGCCAGGGGCGTGTTTCGGGTGTGCGGCAGAGGGAGCCCGCGGGAACGGCTCCTGCCGCTGCCTGCCGCCCGCCCGCCCGCCCGCGCAGGGCCGCGGGGCCTCCGCAGCGCCGGCCTCGCCCCGCACGGCCGCGGGGCCTCCGCAGCGCCGGCCTCGCCCCGCCTGGGCGCTTCGGGCCGGGATTTGTCCCGGACCCCCGAGCTGGTGCGCGAGCGCTCCTCACAGGGACGGGCGGCCCCAGCGGGCTCTGACCGAGCGCTCTGGTACATGCCCTGCATCGGCTGGCCACGGCTCACGAGTGGTACTCGTTTGTTCTGTATCGGTGCAGAGCGGTTGCCAGGGATGTAAACAGGAGAATCAAAGAGCTGGAGTTTGTGCCATGTGCAAGGGAGTTTTGTGCGCTCCCCTCTCCGTGCGGAGCCAAACTGTCTATTTGGGGATGGGGTGGGAGAGGTTCCCCAGGCTCCTGGGCAGCGCAGGAGGGTGAACCCCAAAGTCCGAAGGGGACAGGAGTGTGCCAGCTGCCAGCGACCGGCACGCGCTCTGCGTTTTGCCTCAGAAAAGACTGGAAATGTTTACCTTGACTTAGATAAGCAGTCGAGCTAGCATGGGGGGAAGAGTCACTACAGTGGTGAGGGAGAAATAAAGTGCATGTGTTAGGGATTTCTAAGTAAATGTCCGTTTCTTCAGTTCTATATAAAACGGATTTCTGGCAGTAGTTGCAGAGGGCAGGGAAGAAAACCATGAATATTGATTACTCTCTTAGGAGAAAAGGGTCATTTGTTAAATGTAACCTAACATTTGATTGCAGGGGAATAGGTTAATTTCAAAGAGTGATTTTCCACATTTTGTATATTGAACATATTCAAAGAAAGAAGAAAGTGATTGACCATGTTTCATTAAATCTTTCTTCCAGCTCTCAATACCTGTGCTTAATTGACAAGGACTTGGACAAAAACAAGAAATAAAAGGTTAAAAAGCTTTTTAATTATGTCTTAGACACCATTGCTTTACTGCAGCACTAAAGGTTCAGCTTAGCATGGGTTTGAAACTGGCTTTATTTTGCAGGGAGGTAAAGAAGAAGTTGTTGCTACTGTGAGGAGCACCTACCATAGTATAACTTTTGTTTCATAACTAATTAGGGTTTGATCACAACATTTAGTCATATCGTAGAAGGAAATGGGGAATACGGTTCCATATTCATTGTTAGTGTCTTTGTTGTTGACTCATCTTACATTGCACGTTTCATCTCCTATACGCTCATAGTCTCTTGCTTGTTTGAAGCCCCCACAGTGAGCAGTGAGGTGTTCATGACAGCTTTTGGGCTTTATGCTGCAGACTAGAGCTGATTCAGCATGTTAGAGTCATTTGATCAGCTGATCCTGGAATAAAGATCTATTGGAATAAACAGAGGTGATTACTGCATGGAATGACCAGCTGCAGAGTTGACCACAGCTGCATCAGATCTTCTTTGCTCCCTACACTCCTTTCCGCTTGCAGGTGTGTGTTATTAAGGGCAGAATCTGTAATGGTGCCTCAGCCAGTCAGGCTGTTAGTGCTGACTACTGCAGTCTTCCTGGTGATAGGAGACACATGCAGTTTGTTGGGGTTTTTCTTGCCAGCTGATCAAAGAAGTAGTGATTTCCCACCATGCTGCAATGTCCTGTAGAAGCTGTGGTGTGGTCTTCCCAGCAGAGCCCCATCAGGACCTTGCAAGCCTAGCATCAATGGATTTATACTTGTTGAAGAGGTAGCCTACGTACAAGTGTCTGCTGTACAAGTTATTGCAGTACCTCATCAGACTGAGTTTCCTGCTTTTCTAGCTTGTCAGTGCATCAACAGAGGCATGGAGGAGAGATTCAGGTAACTTTTAGCAACTCTTGAATTTCTCTAATATGTAAGCCTGTATATGAAATATTAAAAACAAATGTTAATTGGTGGCCTGTTTAAGGATGGTTATAAATGTTAATTTTTTTTTCCTTTTTAGTTTCTATTCTCTCTTAATTATATACAATGAGTTGTGCATTCTGACGTTGTGTGGTATGTTATCTAAAAATACCATGGCTTCATATGCAATAGAGTTCGTGGACTTGTTACATGTTTTGCCTGAGATGATGTACATCTAGATAATAGTTCATATTTTTTTAATAGCTCTTTGAAGGAAAAAGAAACACTATAGTAGTTTAATAACTGTTAAGTGTATTAAAACTAAATGAAGTCTGAAATGTTTAATGTCAGGAAAGGTTTTGGGTCTTCTGTTTTGTTTTAGTTTTTTTTTTTCTCTTTGAGAATTTGAAGGTTTTTAAAATGTGCTTGGAGCCTTGGTTGCCTTGTGTTCTCAAGTGTTTGTGGATAGCTTTATCATTTCCCAGGAGATCTCTAGCAACTCTGCTGTTTGCTGTGATGATGTAAGCTACGTCTAGGGATGAATTAGCACCTACTGTAGTCACTTTGTTATCTATGTGACTAATAACATCATCTTTGGTTTGAAGTTCACTTTTCGTTTTCTCTTCAGACAGAGGTGTAGAGATACAGGAAGGACAATGTTCTTTCTTGTTTGTGTTGCCACCAGTAGTGTGCCAAGTGATTAGTTTCTATGGTCTTGAAGTTACCAATAAGATTCCTAACACTTAAGGTAGGGATAATATCCACTGTCATCTTCTGAAGTCTTTGATGCAGGAAACTGGCAAATTTCTCAGGTTTGTTCTAAATGGTAATGCAGATATTCAATAGCTCTGTGGATTTTTGCTTCAGAAATTAGTAACAAGTTAACAACTTGATATTCATACCCTCAGTCTTTACCTGCCTGACATTTAATATCGACTGTTAAGATTCCTAAAATTCATTGACTGTAAAAAATGCATGGGGGGGCAGGGACACTTGCCCCAAACCCAAAAAAACAACAAACTCAACCCAAAAAACCCAACAACTCTGCCTTCAAATTTTTTGTGAAACTTGAGATTTACTACCAGGCGATAATTCTTGCTCTGTGGGATGTTACACCTGGCCTGAAATAATCTGTGAATGTTGTTGATGAGCTCATTGGTGCTGTGATGTATGACTCCCTTATTTTGATAGTTCACTTCATGGTCCCCATACAGAGGTTTTCCTTTAGCAGAGCTGCTTTCCTATTAAAAACTTTCAGTCAGCCCTCCTTCTTTTCCAAATGTCATCAGCAGCACAAAGAATCCTTAATGACCCAAGATTATTCAAAATGTCTTTGTAGCCATGGGAACAGAGCTCTGATCCTGTGGGGGAAGAAAAAAAAAAATCATGAGCCTGCACTACTTGTGGTGATGGAGACCTTGTAGGAGAGTGTAGATGTGCAACAGTTATTGTACATAGCTGAACTCTTCCCTTTCTATTCAGCTGGATCCCTGGTTTGCAGTTTGGGTTTTTTCCTTAGCTTTTTTTTTTTTTAATTACCCAAACCTTTAAATGTGTGTGTTTTTTTGAATTACCCAAACCTTTAAATGTGTTTAACTTCTAAGCCTCTGTACTACACTCCTGAATTCTCTGTCTTTGAGTTTAAGGTTTTTTATTTCTTGCTATTACAATAGTATATGTCAACACTGTTGACTGGTGGGACTAATACTATTAATGCTGTTAATCAGTAAAACTGTATTTCTCAAAAGAACTTTCAGGTTTGTCAATTTGTTCATGACTTTAGATAAATAATTGTTCAATGGCATGACAAATTTGGCAGAAGTTCCAGCAGTGAAATGTTGAATTGAGTGTTTTTGGAATGTGTGATGAAGCTGGTGTGTGATCGTGTCCTCTGATATTTTATTATCAAGCTAATATAATTCTGTTTGTGGTTCAGAAGGTGCTTTCTTTCTGATGATATGTATTTCTGTGACATGTGGTATTTTGAACAAAAACCTTTCATTGGCTGAGAGTACAGTATTTAGAAGTGGGTTTGGTTTTGTTGGTGGTTTGGGGTTTGTTTAGTGGTGGATTTATTTTTTGTAAAATGTAAGGATACTTCAGCAGATCAGTTCCTGACTACCTGATTCAACACAGAGAAAAGAAACCTTTCCATTAACTTAGATTATTGGATTTGGACAATAGCAGGGGAGGCTGACAGACAGGCTCCAAAGTGGCAGAAGCTTTTGTACCTCACATATCAAAATATATCAAATATGAATTGCTATGTTGGGAATACTATAATGCTAAGCAGGTTCCAGGTGTATGCTAACTAGATTGTGAAGTGAACAAGATGGCAGGATAACATGTGGTGTGTTTTTGACATGCAACAGAAGACATGCTTAACTCCTAATCTGTCAAAGTATTTCATTTGGAGCTAAAAACAGGTGACTTCTGGTTTTGCTTTATCTTGTAGCTTAGCTAATGAAGTAGAGCAAGTAATTTCTTCAACATTTCTTCACTGCTGTTGTTTTAATGGAAGTTAATGAGGGGAGTTTTTGCACCTGTTGATGGCTAACAGAGAAGACTCTTCTCTTGCTGGTGCAATATTTGAAGTTGTTCTAGTGCTCTTCTAATTTTCTATAACTTATTGAGTTCACACTGGTCAGAAAATCAACCATAATGTATTATGGTTCATAAAACTCAAAACAAATCAGTCCAGAGTAGTATACAATCTTTCATCACCTAGTATTTCTCATCCTGGTACTTCTCTTTAGCGGATTTCCTAAAGAGAGGATTGGATTCTTTCCTCTCAGATGAGCTTATCCACTCAGCCTGTCAAAGAACCACTCAGTAAGGGGTGATGGAGAACAGAATTTGCCTTTACAGTCATGGAAGTCTGTCTGCATCTTTGAAGAAGAATAAAAGCTCGGAGGAATTAAAGCCTTAGTGTTTTCCATTTAGTGATTTCTTTTTATTTTGTTAAAAGAGGCAAGAATGAAATTCTTTTTTTTTCATCCGGGATGGATATGAATAGCAGTCTTCCATCTAAGAGTCTTGCTGTCCTGGAGGAAGAAAAATCCTGACCACTTCTAAGAAAATCAGGATTTGGTCCACTTGACACAAAATAAATTTCTTGTTTGTAAGCACAAGCTTCAGGTTTTCTCTGAGTGACTACCAGAAGGTCACAAGCATGAATCACTCTTTTTTTTTTTTTTTTTTTTCTGAATCGCATTGAGTTCTTGCACTAGTGCAAATTGGATATCAATTACTATGAAGTTAGAAAGATAGCACTTTGCATACACCCTTTTTACATTGTTAAGACTGATTACAAAAGGCACTTTGAAAAAGTAAGACAAATTAAAGTCTCTATTTAAGCTCTTTAATTAGCACTAGTGAGTTCTGGGAAAGAGTAAAAAGGAAGGGGCTGAGATGATCACTAAGCACGTTTTGGGCATAGGTGGCATTTGATCTAAAAATGTCATGTTTCACTGTGAATACAAGTCTTTCACTATAAAGTTATATTGGTCCCCAAAATGCTTTTTCTTTCTAGGCTGGATTATGCTAACTTTCAATTCAATAAGCATAGGAAAAAACTTGGCAGATTTTCTGTCTGCTTTCGGAAAGCTTTGTATGTTTAATACTTAATCTATTGGATACTGGTTTCTTGTTTTGCACTTGCTTTTCTTTCTCTCTCTGATTTGAAAAGAAATGGCCTTATCAGTTTACAAGCCTTACCTTCTCATAAGTCTATAAGCATAATGATTTCCCCTGCAGAATAAACTTTTTGAGTTTTGAGAACTACGCTACATGGCTTGAAAAATCGCATGTAGCATTCTTAAGAGTACATGGTAAATTTTTCTCTCTGTCATTGTTCCTTTCTTATTTTTTCTATGTGTTTGTCTCAGTCTTTGTTCTTATCCAAGCTGTAGCTGTAGTATATTCCTTCCCCCCCCCCCCCCCCTTGTCTGTGCTTGGTTTTCATTGTCAATCCAGGCCTATGAAGGAACATGATGTATCTCAAAATTTAAAGTAGGCCTCCATGAGCTGGTTCAAATAGATGGAAGCCCAATGGCGGTGGCCTTTTTTTTTCTTTCTTTTTTTTTTTTTGGTAACAAGCATAAGATCATGTTCTGCCAAGAACATTTTTTTTTTTCTTTTAATTTGTAAAACCCTAGTTCAATCTCTGTCTTTCTAATTTTGGGTAAAAAGCATCATCCACTTCTCAGTTTAGCATGAAGGCATAAAATACTTAAAATGCTGACAGAAAGGCTACGTATCACAGTACTTCTAGTCTACTAGAAATTCTCTAGGAATTGAGAATTGCTGACTAGAAATGTCAAATTTTAATGCTTATCTGAACAGAGCTGCAGCTACAGATCTTTTGTGGTTTACCCTTCATTGCTTTTAGAGGTACTGTAATTACTAAGGTTCAAGAAGGCCATGACGTAGAAAAACTGAACTTGATTTTAAAACATTGTCTGAAATGCGTGAAAGGGAGGTTAGAATTCGACTCAGTGCATTCCTCAATCTGTTTAACATATCACTCATATTTTACCAACCAGCAACTTGTCTATTTTGTCACAGAGACTTTTTCCTTTGTCAAAAGAATGTGACTGTAGAAATAATGATGCTTGAATTGTACATGCTTTGTACAGTCCTCCAAAGGAAGGCAGAGGGGAGGGTGCTCAGGAGATCTTAAAATAGTTCTATATAAAAAATTTGAATTAAAAAAAAATTACATCAGTTTATACTCTACATTGCTCTTCAGATGAGTGAGTGATAGTGGGGTCTATTCTTCTTCCGTGAACAAAGCACACTGGACTCCTGAGTTGTTTGTGTGCTTTGTAGTGTCAATATATTTATACAGTATTTATGACAGTAGAGTCTTATGTTCTTTTATTGCTGGAAAAATGAGGACAAATGAAGAGATGATACAAGGCCTCATTCCCATTTTGTATGGTTTCTGAAGTCATAATACTTTCTTATGAAAGTTAGTGAATGTTTGAAAAGCTGTCTTAATAATAGCGTTTTTTAAGATCATGTCTTACAAATAAGTTTGTGCAATATTGGTTTTTTGTTTCTTAACAGAGATGGCAGTTTTTTCTTGCAGGCATTTAACATTGACTAAAATAGAACTCGTGCTCTGAATAGTCAGTATTTTCAGGGATTTCATAATAGGCAGGATAATGTGTATGTACACGCACATTAGTAAGACTTGCAAAATGTGTTTTATCTCGGAGGGGATTTAAGAAACAGGGAAGTTTAGTTCAGAAACTCTTGGGTTTTCTACTTATTTGTGCAGTCCTTGGAACATTCATCATGTTAGCTTATCAGATAGTGGGTTTTTTTTCAGCTGAAATAGAAAAGTCTGGGTGATGTGCCCTTGGCACAGTACTATAAACTAGCTTACACAATATCTGTTGGCAAAGGTGAAATGTGCTGTTGTGGTTTGTGAAGTCAGTTTTGACTCGGAGCTTCTGAAGTTCCTATCAGCTAGAGTGCAATAGGTATCCTGGAATCTCAGTATCCGTTTAGGTAAGTGCCATGTCAATCTCTCTCAGTCTGTATGAACTGTTCTGCATTACATATATATCTGGAATATGTGTCTTGGGGTAAGGAAGGTTGAAAGAGAGGAAGAAAAATTGGAATGCATCTTCATCTGCTCCAGTGTTGTTCCCTGATTCTTTTTAACACTTTGGGCTGCATGTTGATCTCTTCTATGAAGGCATGTGTTTCTACATAACATGAAAAATGCATATGCTGCTTGGGTACACTGACAGCAGTTTTCTGAGAGCTACAGTGATGTTTGAGCAGATCTTGTGCTGATTCTAGGAATATTCTATTATAATGGGGAACCAAACTCTAGTGGCAGAAGAGAGGTTCAGACTGTGGTTATTAAAAAATAAATAAAAACTTGTGGTATAAATGTATTTAGCTATAACATCTGAACTAAATTGAACTATGTTGCTTTATATTTTGGTCTCCATCTGACTCGGTAGAATAAGACTATTCCTTTTCTCCAGTGAATTTTTGCTGAATGAACAGCTTTATTTCTTCCAGAAAGAAACAATTAGGTGACAATAGTTGACAGCAAACACTGGTACTAAGTGAATTTAGTGGGGCTACCTTGCTTTGTCCCAACCGAATAACCGAATGGAAAATGAGGCTGATCGATCCTTTAGTGGTGACCACATTATCCTCAAAAGCTACACTGAGATTTCTAAAGGTGTGTAGATTTCGGCAAGCCTTCCTCACAGCCTTTGTGCCCAAGTGGTGCAGAGATCATGGGAAGAATTGTAGAAGTCCACCACAGAGGACTGCAAAAAGTGAAAATAACTTATATAGTTTGGTGTAGTAGTTTGTTTTTAAAAAAAACAAGAGATTTGGAGCTGAATACTGGAAAAGAGCCAGATCGGCCAAATAGGAAGGCATTATTCAAACTGAGGTGTATAATGCTCCAGGTGAAAATCCCATGGGATCTCTGAGGAAGTTGGTGCTCTTCCAGGCTGCCTTTGAGTGTGCCCAGACCATGATATAAGGGAGTCTTCAGTTGCACGGCATCAAGTGTCTTGGCAAATCAAGAAAAAACAGCTGACTATAGAATGCATAATCCTCTCACCAGGACAGGTTTCATAAGTGTTTGAAGCAGGAGCAGCTAGAGAGCAGGATGAGTAGAAGTGTAAAATAATCAGAGCAAGACAGGGCACTGAGAGGAGGGATGCTCTCTGGTTGAGAACCAGCCACTTCAGACAACGCAGTTCTCAGTTTTCAGTTCTATCATATAATGATTTTTCTATGGTCTGGAGTGGAGATCCTGCACACAGATGAGCTGCTAAGGGCTATTTTTAGAATTTAATACTGATATTTCTTAATTATGAGGCAAATGTAGTTGTCATTGTGAGATGTTCACGGTGTTAAAGAGTATACGTGTATGTGAACCAGTCCTTGCTTTGAATTCCTGGGGAGTTAAGAGGGCTTTAATTTTAATTCCTACGAGTCTAGTAGTTCATCCTGTAGACTGAAAGTCAAAAAGGTAGAGGAAAAAATAACTCACACCAAAGATGATTAGAACAATTTTTTCCAAAGGATATAAACAAGAGTCCTGCAGAAATGACAAACTGCATTGGTCTACTGAACCATGTTGGTCTAGTGAATAAGGAAAATGCCTTGTAGAATTATTTGAAGAAAGCTTAATATGTGCCCTGAAAAGGGGGGGGGGGGGAAATGGAAAGGGGCTCCTTCATCAGTGTCTTGGTACTGATGTTCTGTAGAGCTTACATCATCCTAAGAACTATACTTCTCCTTTTACTTAGGAGCTACAGAGATATACGCTTGGTGGCTTTTTTTTGGTTGTCTTTTCCAGTAGGAGGAGGACTTGAAGGTGTTGAGAAATAATAGAACCTTATAACACTCTAACATCTACCATTCATAGATCTTGGAGGCTCTAATGAATGTCAAGTAAGCCACTCCTGTTGCACAGCTAAATGTCACTGGCCCCACTTCATGAATGGGTAAACTGAGACTGAGAAAGGTTAAAGGACTTGTCAAATGTTGTTCAGAAAGTCTGTGTCAAAGCTATCCATTCCTGACCCTGCTTTCTATCCAGCAAACAGTTTCATTTCTATGACATTTAATTAAAAATCATAATGGAAATATATGCTTAACAGATAACAAAGATCTGCTGCTATTATCTATTGTTTTTCTACATGTGTTTTTATAATGCTTCCAGGTGACAGAAAACATTTTTCAAGTATTTTCAGATGCCTAAAGATGAAAAAGTCCTCTTCTTAGCCTGTGCCAATCTACCTTTTTTCTGATGCCAGTGAGAGGTGAATGGAGAGGTCAGGTTCTGTTTTCGAATCGTTGTGGCTTATTCTGAGTGTGGTGCTGCTTCTCCCTGCCCACTGCCTCCCCTTTGCTTCCCACAGTTGTGTGTTTGTGTGCTGTTTTTTAACACCGAAGTGGAGATATAAAATGACTCAATCCACGATGACACATTTAGATTTCAGATGTTATACTGGCCAATATGCTCATACTTAAGCTGTCTTTGTAAAGTGTACTTTTTTTTATTACTGGTGGAAGTGGTTTCAGGCTTGCTATGAGGAGCTGTGGTAAAATCCAGTTAAGGTTTATCATAGGTGTATTCCCCATAGACATCTAAAAAGATACAATATCCCAGAACTTATTTTCTGCTTTGAAACTATTCCTAATATTTGTCGTAGAGCACACAGAATGAAAATATCACAGTTTAACCTATCACACCTCTAACTTCACATCACTGTGGTTTTTTTTTGTTTTTTTTTTTGCAAGGAAATGTGTTCAGCTTACTTTTCAGAATAATGTTCTAAATGATTTCTAAGGGGGCTACTTGTAAACAGGCCAAACTATATCAGAATGGTCATTTCTGATGCCATTAGGTATTTCTGTCACTATTTGGCTCTGGTGATCCTCTATTACAATGAAATGTAAAATTATTAAATATCAATATTATGAATGGTCAATAAAAATTGTAGATTTTTCTGGAGGATGTGTTTGCGCACAGAATTTGCAGAAAGGCATGTAGTAACGTAAGCAACTGAGTTCAGAGCATGTGGTTAAGGTCCCAAGGTTAAGAACTTACGATGAGAGCTGCCCCCCCCCCCAAAATCTCTGTGCTTTAGCTTCCCGTTTGTGGACTGTAGGAAACTAAGCCTTCTTTCCTTGTGTACTTCTTACCATGAACTCTTTTGGGGTATTGATTCCTTTGTTCTCTTGTGTATAGACCAGTAGATCTTTGGTCTTATTTGTGGTGTTCCTTTTGAGAAAAATATCAATATGTTTATTCAGGTATTATGTGATCATATCAGTCGAGAGACATTACTCTCTTGAGAAACTGAAAGTCTTATTTTCCTCTGGTGCAGAAGAGGGTGACTCAATCCAAAGCCCACTCAAATTGAGGAACTGACTCTAACCTGTATCAGCTGAAGTCAGGTTTCCTTTCCTTAAAAGCCAAATTTGTATCGGACCTGAAAACCTGAAGTCTTCTGAATCATGTGCTTATCCCTTAATCATGCTTCTCTATTAAAGAGAAAGGGTTTGTGACAGCTAGTGTGATAAATGTGTTCTGAATATCCATGAAAACTTTATTTAGGTTGAGGCTATATGTCAGAAATTAAGGTAGTTTTATTTTGTGGAAAATGTCATTAACACTTGTAACATATTTGACTGTTGCACTTATGTTTGCTTACTATTTTCCATTTGATATCTAATTACTGTAGTAACAAGGCATTAAATCATAAAAGCATAAAGAGGCATTACATGCAACTGTAGGTTTTTGGGGTGGGGAAAAAAAAGGAAAAAAAGATGAGTAAATAATACATTAATCTGAGTAAATGGGTCTTTCCCTGGAGATCTTCAGTGTTACTGTTTTGCTGGGTTTCTGAACAGAGAGCACTGCTTTGATAGAAATGACTGCCAGATGTAGCTTTGCACCATAAACAGCACAATGTCTGTACTGCTGGAGCAGCAGCAAGCAAATGTTTCTTTGTGGATCTCAGCTTGTTACAAAGACTTAGATCTCTCTGATATCTGGTTCCTGGGTTGCTAGGACACATGAAAAGTGTTTTCATTCATTTGACCACAGGAAAAAAAAAGGAAGAGAGCAGATGCTTTAGAAGGCAGGTTAGTACTGCCTTGATCCACTCCCAAGCTGTGTACATGTGCCCTGGGGCTAACTCCAGGTGCAGGCCTATGGAGAAAGTCCCCCAGTGATGTATGGGGTTTTTTTGGTGTTTTTTTTTGTTTTGGTTTGGTTTGGTTTTTTTTAAAAAAAAAGGTCATTATGGGGTTTGTTAGGGAAACCTGGCTGGAGATCCAGGTACAGGCAGAAAGGAACATCAGCATGCTACAGGAGCTGGAGTGGATTGTAGAAGACCTTGTTAAGAGATGGTGAAAGGGCTGTTGTCACCTTTGCATGCTTTACATGCTTCATCTGGCAAACAGCTGCTATCGTATCCTGAATGAGTGAGTGAGAGTTAATATTCATTCAGGTTTATCTGTCAGACAACATGAAAGCAATCAGATGGTAGAAACCAGGCTTAATATAGAGGAGATAGAGTATCATCAGCAAAACATTTTGCAGTCTCCTCTGCTGGCGTAAACATGCTGAAAGGTTGTTTAGATAGACAAACCTGTGTAGTTGTCAATGTGGAGGGGTCCTTAGGTAAGAAAATCAAGCCTAGTGTTACTTTTTGGGATAATGCTGAGGGTAGGAGAAAGTCACCATTTCCAGTTTTTCCTGCCAGATCTCAGAGCAGTGAATTTAGCACCATTAGTGGTATAAAAGTCTCTTGGAAGGTGAATCATTTTAGTAACATTAGCAGCTGACTCAAGGTTTCAGCATTCCCACCCCTCTGAAGTGTCTAAAAACTAATTAAATCAGAGTGGATGTTTTATCACTTCATCTTCATATTTTTCATACATATCAATATACACTCAGTTTAGTATTGGATTCCAGAGAGAGATACAGGAAATCTGTGAAGCCACGTCTGTTTACAGTTTGATATTGGCATTTTTCCATTAAAAAAGAAATTGGAGGGTTTAAAAAGAAAAACATGCTTCTTGGGGAGCAAGTCTAGTCTTCAGAAATGCAGATATAATTCCTTGCTTTTGCCATGAGCTGCTTCTGCCCTTGTAGAAGTTGGCCGGTCTCTGTGTCTTAGTTATGCAAAGTGGGAATCGTAGCACATCCCTGTTTCCTAGTGACTGTGGTAGAACATATCTACCAAAGAGTATGACACAATGTTTTGGCAATGGAAGCTGTGCTGGGATCCCTTTGATGGAATGGCAATTACTGGATCCATCTCAAGAAAGGGCTAACAAACATTTAGGTGGGGCTGACAGGTTACCACTGGAATGTACGTTCCATAGCTTTAGCAAACTTGTCTTAGGCTTTACACGTTGTGCTGTTTGTTACTGCCTGGGCCACTTTTTTTTTTTTGTTAAAAAAAACGAAACAAAACACCACTTCTAAAGGACAACTTCATGTGGTGCCAGCTAACTTGGAACCCCGGTACGCAAGAGTTTGGTTTTTTGCTTTCTAACCAGCCTAGAAGAGATGAGTAGGAGAGACACCAAATGCATTCCTAGCTGTAAGAAATGTGGTTAAGGTTGTAATGAGTGTCTCCTAGCAAGACTGTGAACTATTTTCTTGGAATTTCAAAGTGCAGCTCTGCTGCTTCAGCTGAGGAAGGTTCCCCAGCAGTCACTCAGCGTCTGTGGAAACAGTTCCAGTGTAACACATAGGCCTGCAAACAACACAGAAAGCTAAACCTTGTTCTTAGATTTGCCAGGCTTAACAATGAAATTTGTCCAAACTACAGTGTTTGCTCCCTCTTGTGCTACTGAGGGAGCTACATGACTACTATTACATGCTATAATGAGAATAACTTCTTAGACTAAAGAATTTTTTGTATAGCTTTACTTTTTTTTTCCTGCCAAAAAAATTTCCTAATTTTAAAAAATTCTTTGTTGTATCCTTCTCTCCTAATAAGGATAGGGAAGGAAAACATCCTACTGATTTGTCTTCCCTTCATTCTATGACTAGGACATTTCTTGGAAGAAAAAAAAAAGTGAGGTCTCTTGTCTCTTCTGTGCTGTCTCACTGCCTTCTAGTGCCCAAGTAAAATGCTTATAAGAAACAATTGGCCAATGCAGTTGACAGGTCTAAAACATTCAGTCTCTTCCCGTCCTGCAGGACTACTTCTGTAAATTAATGCTGTGTTCCTAACTTAGGGATACTTGACTTCCTGCAAGAAGGATACAAACTGATGGTTCCAGGCTTGTAGCTGTCACTAAAAGTTCAGGACCCTCTTCTGGTCTTGGATTTGTGATGTGATAAATATTTTGCTACCAACCAGGCTTTTTATTAGTGGTGCTATGACAAAGAAAGTGGTAGCTTTCTGGGGCTGTAGTATTAGAAATATGGTCTGGCTGATTTGGGGGAGCATTCTTGCAAGATCTGGCAAGAACTATGATGCATACTTTCCTTTCTAGTGGGATGCGGGGGTTTTAAGTGAGGTAATCATCCCGGTGCCAGTATTATCCCATGGGACATGAGAGCTCTAGCCATGAGCCTTCTGTGAAAATCCTTGTTTGGTGACTTCTGATTAAACTGTTCTGCAGTCAATTTGTTTATAATTAACAATTATTTGGTGTTGGGAGGCCTATATATTTAGGCCCGGATGAAATAAAGTGTTGGAAGTACTTAAATATTTTAAATTGCAATCCTTTTTCAGTAGTACTTCCTCCCCCAGCCCCCCAACCCTGTTTGTTTTGCACTTCCCATGGGAAGTCCTGCATATCTCTCTTAGCTAGTCATCTACCTCATATGGAGTTATAGCATATTGAAGATCTGGTTCTGTGGGGTCTGGAGTGTTTCCATGTGGTTTAAATAAGGAATACATCTGAGAAAATACAATCTGCTTGTGGACATGCTGGAAGCAGAAAAAGAGGCTAATTTTGTTTAGTTAATTATTCACTGATAATTATTTACTCAGCTCTACAAATTGATGGAAACTTGTAATCATGTTGCTATGGCACCTGATGTCATTTACAAATGCTGAGTGAAGCAGCCCTATTTAATTGTAAAACTGGACACAACTATTGAACAAATGAAATCTGTCAAACTGAATTTTGTGAGGGAAATTTTACCAACAGAGTTTGCAAGTTAAGCCTCTAGTTGTAAATAAATTCTTCCCTGTGAACCTGAAAAACACAGTTGCGCAGTTTTCTGACTCAAGCCTGCATATTATTATCTTGTTAGAGTAAGCAACATCTGAATAACAAATTCTGTTATCTGAAACTGCTGAAGGCCTTTCTGAACTCTTCCTTCACTGTGAAACTAGAGCTATTTTCTGTAATAGCCTTAGTCTTGCAAAACAGCTTTCCAGAGAAGACCACTATACAAGGCTTTGATGCAAAGACTTTTTCTAAATCTAATTTCCCAAGCAGTTTAGAAAGCAGTTGATGATCCTCCAAGCATTAAAATGCGAATATTATCAGGCCTACAACATTTAAATGTTTAATCCGCAAGCTGCAAATAAAGCTTTAATTTCCTAAATGTAAGTGGACCTTCATTATTAATTCATTTACTATATGTTTAATTGAGATAAATGGATATAGTACTAAATTCAGCTATATATTTCCATATGCTTTTCTTTGTAATCTGGCCATGTATAATGCATCGTTATTTTAACAGCCCTACCAGCAAATTATTCCGTGTGCACTTCTTTTCTAAGTTCTTTAAACATTTTTCTATATTGTGTGATTTCAATTGTTTCTGCTCCTTTCTTAGTAAATAGTTGAGGAGTAAGCACATTTTCAAGAGCTGTAGGGAGGCTAAGATGCCAGTTGCATTTTAACGATATGGTGCATTATCATTCTTACTGTAGCCAATTCTCTTTTAAATCATTGCAGTTTCTGCTTTAGCCTCCAGCTATAGAATTCTTTTCAAACCGACAGTGAACTTGGCAGATCGCCAAGAGAAAAATAAAGGTGTTTTGGTCCACCAAAGTATTTTGAGTGGTTCTTAGTGATACAGTTTTCTTCTCTACATCTGCAAAACATTTTTTTCTGAAGTGAATTTTCATGTGAAAAGCCTCCTTAATAATCACCAGTATTGTTTGTTTCAATGCAGTTATTTAACTGCACCCCTGGGTGCTTACAAAATAAACAAGAGAGTCTTCTAAAGAGTTTTAAAAGTGGCAGGTGCTTAGTCTGTGCCCTATTCACTTAGTTTGCAATGACATTTTTGTGCTAATCTATAGACAAACAAGAGACAGGTGACACACAGCATCAAGCACAATGTGCTAAGTCGACAAACTTTGGTGTAGAGAAGATGTTTGTGCTGCATATGCCCACAGTGGCAACACGGATTTATACTGTTTATATTTAAGTTGTGCTCCTCAGCATTGGTAATACCACAAACTTAAATGCTTATAAACTGACAGAGAATGAAGTATTTTGGGGGTTAGAGATTTCAAAGAATCTCCCTCACAAAAAAAATTTGCTAATTCCTGTAAGCAAAGAGTAGTTTTCATTTTTAGCATTATTGAAATATGAATATTAACTAAACCATATTGTTAAATGTAGCTGAAATAGGAAAATTGTATCTCTGAGACTCTGGCTATGAATACAGTTCATTCATTATAAAATACCATGTCCATGGCACTCTTAGGCTAACAGTATTGTATGCTCTAAAGTGGTATAGATATTACTAAATGTTATCTTGTAAAATATGGCCAACAGAGAGTAGTGCTAAATGAATTTAGCAGCAAATGGAAGCAGGATATTCATCATCCCTCCCCTGTTTTACAGTTTAATCCATCGAGATACCAGATGAGCAACTGGCTCAAAGCTTTTTAATGATCGTGAAAGAACAAGATAGAGTTCCTTCTTAAAAGAAGGAACTCTATTTAGATTGGAGGACCAAGGGAAGATGAGACAGGAGGACAGAAGATTGACCACTCTTTTTTACTAAGGCATTTATTAACCATCTCTCCAAAGGGAGATGGTAAGGAAGAGCAGTATATGTATGTGTAGAGACATTGGGGTAGCTATGTGAACCTACCATGCTATTTAAAAATACCATTAATCTAGGCAGATATTTTACTTTAAGGCCTGTAGTCCCTGTAACTGGTAGTTGTAGGAGACTTCCTATTCCATATTCACATTCCTACATTCCTGTATTCACTTCCATTTATATACTACTTGTCCCTGGCATCAGAAGAAACAGAATAACCTATTACATTATCAGTGTCACTGCTTTTGCACGTGAGGCCATGTATCGAATTGCTTTCCCTTACAAGTAAGAGGGGAGCTGCAGTGTGCACACAGCTGTGTAGCTTTTGTAGTGCCTCACATTCCTCCTTATCATTCTCAGTGGGAGGTGTAGTTGATGATAGAAAGGAATGGGCAGGGGGCTTGTTGCTGCAACAGAGAATGGTGGAGCTTTTTCCTACTGATTCATCCAAACCCAACAAATGGGGCTGGTTTTGGGAACCAGAAGCTGGTTCTATGTAGATAGTTTGTGCAACTTGCCACACAGCAAGAGCGAAAAGTATCATCGGTTCACATCAGAATATTGTCCTTGGGTGAAGGACAGTTGTCCTTGGGAGATTTATGCACCTGTTCTCAACTATCCTTTGCACATTTGTTTATTAAAAATCCTTCCATCTCTGAGTGAAGTTCAAAGATTAATCAAAAAGGGAAATAAGATTGGAAAAGAATCAATTTATTAATAATTGAATTGGTTGTTGTGGTGTGTGCTTTTTTCTTCCCCCGACTGAAGTTTGGCCTGGACTTTGGGGAATGTAGAGTAAAATTTTGTTATATTTAACCAAAACCCAGCCCAGGCTCTGATGTAGCTATTGGTGCAATTCTTGATCAGCAGGTACATAATTATCACCAATACTTCTTGAAGTACATTGTTTTTCATTATGGAAGGGGATAACAGATGTAAAGCCCTGCTTTCCTTATGAGCATTGATAAAATCACATTCCCTAAATGGAATGAGAGAGAGGCTGGTCTTGAAGATAAACGATAATGTAGACAACAGAGAGACAGTAGATCTAATTTTCTGGACTTTAGTAAAGCATTTGATAAGCTACTGCTTGGGAAATGGTTAGTTAGCCTGTAGAAGATTGGGATTAGTAGAAGAAATGGATGGTGAGTAAGGACGGGACAACAGCATGGAATTTTTGTTTAAGGGAGTCACTAGGGGAGTATGCCAAGGTGTTTGATGTTTAAAAACTAATATATTTAGTGTTTTTGTTAGTGATTTTTGGGTGGGGAAAAAATGAGGGCTTGATAATCAGATTTGTAGATGAGGCATAGCTGAGAAAGAATTATTAGCAGCAAAAGGGATCATAATTTTAAGCAGGAAGAATAAGATGACTATGAAATGCAGTAGAAAGACCGAGAACCAAATAGCGCAAGTGCCTTTCAAGCCGTTTTATATGAGGGGCCCCTGTTCCGCAGATGATAGCAGTGGAGAATGACCGTGTGTATTAGCTGATCACAAGGTGATTCCAAAATACAGCACTGAGGCAATGAAATATTAGGCTGGACTGAGCAAAATGTTAACGTTGTACAAGATAATTATATTGGTTATTGCATTTACATATGGGTCAGCCATTTGAGCAGGAGGGTAGAAGTAGCAGTGCAATCAAGAAAAGAGGTAGCAGTTTTATGAATGAAGACTTGAAGCGCACCTATATAGTACAGCAGCACTGTATGGGCAGAGATACCTGTGCTGTCTCTGAACTTAACCATACTGACAGGGCAGTTGGCTTTCGTGGGCCTAGTATGAGTGCAGAGGTAAGAACGTTATTAAGTTCTTAGCTGAGAACCAAGTAGAAGCAAAGCAGATTAATGACAGAACCTGGGAGCTAGAGTATAAATCTCTTGCAAATCTAAGTCAGCTGTTTTAGTTCTATTTTTTCCTCCAAGTTGTGTGTCTCCTTCTGTTTATGACAGGCAGGCTACTGCTGGCACTTATGTGCAAAAGCAATTAAAATAATTTCTGCTGTTCTGACAACTGACGTTAGTTCCCGTTTGCTTTGTTTTACAAACAAATGAGCTGCATTATTATCTATAGCACTGACCATCCTTCCAAGTATCCTATCATGTAAGTAGTTTGTATAAATAATTAAAAGCTGGGGTTCACAGTGGTGTCTGCAACAATGGGCTTGTTTTCTGCAACTTGATAGGAAAGATTTGATTTACATCTGCTCTGGGTATTTTATTCCCTATCTTATTAAAGCTTACAACTTAGATATACCATAGTTTTTTATGGGGAACCTTGCCAAACATTTTCAGATGAAGAGAAATTTTCTCCAATTAAGAGATAGTATCAGTGGAATAGAGCGTTGTCACAGGATAATGGTCTCCTGCTGCTTTGTTAAATGCCAAGGTAAACCTGAGGCATTTATCAGAAATTAATGTCAAAGCAAAGTCGAGAGGTTTATCTTGAAAGCTGGAAACACTGAGCCTGTGAAAATGTTCTGTTAGAAAATAGTCCATGTTTCCTTGTGCATCCCTCCTCCCCCCAACTACACTTGGAATGAAGCAAATCTTCTTTCTGGCACCAAACACTGCCCCCAAAACCAGATACCTACTTTCTCTTGGATACATAAACAGGCTGCTGAATCTCTAACTGTAAGCTGAAGATTATTAGTTCTGTCAATTGTTTTGCTAGTATGTATGAGCTTTACCACTGCATCCCATACATGGAGCTGATCTAGGGCTTTAATTTTGTCAGGCTTCACACAGCCCTGATCCAAAGTATGTTGAAGTCAACTGAAGGAAAAGGGAAATTTGAACTTGAAAAACATAAGTATCCCTCAAAGCAAATACATAAATCTGCTGGACTTGCTCTGTTACCAGGATAGGGCCTGAAGGAAGGGGTAGAGTGGGGGAAAAGAAGGGATGGAATATAAAAATATAGCTTAATCGCTTGGAAAGATGCAACAAAATGTCTCATGGTACAGAAATAGGCTTTAGTACCATGTCCCCGTTTGTTCCTCACAGACATGGAGTAAAGTTTGTCAACTTGCTGTCTATGAAGAACCTGTTTGCCTGTTAGATCTAAGGCAAATCTTGTTAGAGGAGTAAATCCCTTTAAGTATTCTTGCTCTTCAGTTGCAATGCAACACTTTTGCTAGTGTCAGAAGGTGTCTGCTGCCTTTTAAACACTAAATTAACCATGTCAAATCAACCTTAATAGTTACTTAGTCATGTATTTAATTAGTCCAGAAATATGCATGAATTTTGATAATTGTCCTCAAATTTTCCCCTTCAATAAAACCTAAACTATTCATATTTGGAGGTCTTAATTGCTTTCCTCCCTCTTTTTTCTTTTAGTAGCAGTGATTGCTCTTTTTGTCACCTCCCTTACCTTCCACTGGTGTATGAAAAAAGCAATGAGTTGTTTTTTCTTTGTCACTTAATGTTAACTCAATTATACTGTAAACAAAATGGAAAACCTCTTGAAATGAATGTTTCACACTTACATATAATCTAGAGATTAGAAGAAAATATATGTTCATCTCATGATCAATAGAACTATTTCCTTGATATTTAAAAATACATTCTTATGGAAACTGTTTTTAGCAAGGATTAGGTTACTTTGTATTATTTACAGACCATATATTGCTTTACTGAAAATCTAAAGGTGAAAACCAGTGTGCATAGAAGTGAAGCTGAGTTGATTGCTTTCTATTGTCCTGGTCTTGGAGATTGGAAAAATATACACATGCTGACACGTCTAAGAAGAAATCAGTTCAATCTTTAAAACTGCGTTTTCTTTGCCTGACTTATTCAGGGTAAATGTTTTTCATTTGGGAATGTTCTGCATCTCTTTAAAAATGAAGATGACCCTGGGCCTCACTCAAAATCTGAATGGTCCCAAAACATTAGGCATGGTCCACGTACTGCAGGTTTGTCCCAACTAAAAACAAAACAAAACTCCGCAACAACAAAAACCAAAACCAACCCCACAACTCTGACCTTCCCCCTCCCCCTGCCCCCCCCCCCAAAAAAAGGCAAAACACAAAAAACACCACACATGTTTCTTGTCCATATTGGCAGCATATTCTGCTTCATCTTCATTTTAGATAACAGTTCACCATTTTTGGGCCCTGGTAGTTACTAATCCTATTTACTAAGAAGCTGAAGAGAGACAAGTAAGGAGAAACAAGTGTTTTTCGTTATTTATTTTTCTTTCTCTTTCAGAGTAGAGAGATTAATTTCAGGGCTGGTTTCAGAAGACTAGATATTGGGTTGTACTGCAGCATACAGTGTTTCATCAGTCATGCTGCATTATGTCACATTAGGTGTTTCTATGAATTCATTTTAGTTTCTGAGATTTACTGAGGTATGAGAGAGAAAGCCATTCCGTGAATATCTAGCGAGTGCCGGTGGCAGGCAATCCTCTGCCACCAAATGGGGAGGACCCTTTTCATTTAAGACTGAGAGGGTTTGCGAGGAAACGCAGAGATAAAATGGTTAAGCAGTCCTAGCAAATTAGCACATAGTATTAAAATGTTGTTCAGAAAAGATGTATGTGACCCTGCAATGTTCCTGGATGTGGCAGGGTTTCCCAGCCTAGCGGGTCGGCTCAGCTCCCCAGGGTCTTCCCCAGTATCACTGATCTAATGTGCATGTGGTGAGGCAGGGATGGGGGTTGTGTGGTTCAGCTATGCCATGTGGTGCAGGAGCACGTGTAATACCGGATGGTAGGCTAACGTGAACTAAAGACCACGTAGCAGCCCTCCCTGGAAGGAGGAGGGGAGTATGTACTTGGGTGGCTATGTCTGTAAATAACCAGGTTTTGGTCAGTTTTCTCAAAAGTGATCTGCAGGAGCAGAAATGTGTTGGTAAAACATGCATTAGTATTCACTGCAACAAATAAATTCTTCGTTGTTTTTAAATGTCCCTTGACTTGTCAAACAATGAGGTGTCTCCAAAATCTCAGAATATTATGCATAAAGGGAAATTGTTAAATAGTTTGGCCTAGTGGAAACACATTTTTATGAAAATGTTGAACAGCCTTCTGAGGCACGCTTTTGGTTTTTGTGAAAATACTGTAGATTTCCATTATGTTTCACAAACATGAAGTGTTGCTATTCGATAAGTTTCATTGGATATTAGTAAGTAAAAAAGAAAAGTTGTACTTAATTTAAGGAATCTGTGAAGCTAAGAAAAACATTTCAGGATGGGATACAGGGAAATGAAAAAAGTGACTCGCCTCTTTCCTTGCTTTTAGGAATAGGGATGAGTAAATGATGGAAACTTAAATCTCTCTGTGTAGTTATGAAACAGAAATATTGAGATGAGAAACTACCCTCTTGTCACTACATTCCCTAGTTGGTGCATTCTGGAATTATATATTCAGATGGCAGCTTAACTAACTTCTGAACTGAACCAAGGAAGTACTTTGCTGGGCTAAAATCAGAAATATTAGCTGTTGCCAAATCAACCTTAACAAAGAATGAATTGGATCTGAGCTGATTCTGTTTCTCAATGTGATGCCTTCTGATAACAAAACTCATTCCAGTATCACTGAGAGAGAGGAATTTCTAGGCAATGTGAAACCATAATCCTGTAAGCAAAAGTAGATGAAAGCTATGCTGTTTTCAGTAATTGGTCTGCAATACTTTACACTTAAGAAATAAAATATTCTTATGACTATTTCTTCTAACTGAGAACATATTAATATACAACTTAAAAACCTGGATCTCTCTTCGCAGGTCACTAGTATGATTGATACAACCAATACTGCTTTTCTTTGTTCTAAACAAAGTAAGCTCTTTTAAGAAATTATCTTTGTCGCTGCTCTCCCTCTTTCAGTATATCTTTTGATGCATCCATAGTTACAACAGCAAAAATTGGGATCTTGACAGAAAACGGGATGTGTTTTGTGAAAATGTCTCAATATCAACTTCTGGAAAAAGCAGAAGGAGACCAAGATCTGCTGCGAATGTTTTCTGGAGAAAAGACAAACCAACCTGTAACCTTGGTGGAACAAGAGAATAGCATTAAAAGGGCTGTGTACTTATATCATACATGCTGATTTTTCAGGAGCTTTTGGAAGTCTGAGGGATGTTCCAAGGCTTACCTGCAACATCCAGTCAAAACAACAGGCAGAGCAGCACCTCACTGTAGGGATAGCTGTGATTTGGCTTTAGGTCACTGGCAGACCCAGCTTCAAATCCCAGAGAAATAAGTGAGGAAAAGCAGGAATATAAAACTAAGTCTTCTATACCTCAATGAAGGCTCCTTCAGATTATAAAAATGAATCTATAATTTAGACTTCTTAGGGCAAATTGGAGCTGTTAGGATGAACAGAAAATTGTGTGGATGGAAAGACCATTTCATAGCTCCAGGACCTTTTTGCTAGTCTATCATAGCAACAGTGCACTTAAATAGATGCAATTCTGGAAATAAATCCCTGAAGCTGTATCAAGGCTCTAGGGAGTAGTCCTTTATCTCCAATAATCAGCTGTAGTTGTAATATTGTCTATCTCCTGTAATTGTAAAGGCATTAGCAGTTGTTATGTTAGGATGTTAATTGAAGAACATCCTCATGTTTCCATTTGTGGTTTTGCAGAGTAAATTGGATGCTACTTTCCATTGCATGGATGCAACGTGATTGTTATGTAGGTGAAGGACTGCACAGCAGACCTGAATCCTAACTAACCTTTCACTGAGCAGTATTAACTATACGCTTCATGTACAACAGTGGTGCTAGATACCGTGCACCTGAACCTGTCTGGCTGAAATTGGTAAGAGTTTCGTTATTGATTTCTACTAGGCCATGATCTGTGCTGTTGGGTCTGGTTGGTTTGAGCTGGAATATGTAATCCAACAGGTTTCAAGATGGAATTCAGAAAAATGTATTTTGAATTTTAAAAAAGTGAGTAACTTTCTAGATTATTTGTCCAAATCAGAAATAACTGTGTAACCAGTGTCTATGACCGGAAGTTAGTATGGATGTAATAGCGCAAACAGTACGTCACTTATAAACTGCTAGAATAGTATGGCAGTAAAAATATACTATGAAATCATTACACTGTCAAATCTCCAATTATAAAGACATATCAGAGGGAAGAGAGTTGTAACCCATTACACTACTGCACATCCCCAAGGGTGATATCACAGTAAGGCTGAATACTGACTACTTACAGTAATTTCTAGTGGCTTCAATGGTTCATGGCAAAGAGATGAATATCAGAAGCCCCAATAATAGACTTTCTTGCCTAGGTTTCTTTTTATAATGAAATTCTGTTCAGATTAGTGGAAAAAAAGTACATCCAAAGAAGAAAAGGATTGAAAACTAAATAGAATTGCCACAGGATTTATTTTTGCTTTAACTTGTAGATGATGATTAAAAATGTGTATTGATTTGCAATTTGCCCTGATACTTGAAACTGATAAAAGCATAAACTACTTCTTTGATTTAATAGCTTTATTAGAGCTGAGGCTGGGTAGAGTTATGTGGGGTCACTTTTTGCCTGGGGTTGCCTGTCGGTTTTCAGTAGAAGAAAAGAATAGGAATGAAGCACTGACAGATCCCATCTGGGCTCCCTGAGACAGCTGGTTTCAATACAGTCTGTCTAGTGCTAGAATTGTGCCTTCAGTTGCTTTTGTTGGCATATCACAATAGTTTAATGTTTTGAGATAACACCTACAGAATGGACCGAGTCCATAGTGTGTTAGTAGCAACATTTCTCATGAATTAGAGAAATATTGGATATCTGCATACTGATTCAGCTGTACAGAGTTAGGGGGTGTGTGTATATATATATTCATATATATAAAATAGCCATAATAAGTGCTATGAATACACAAGTTAAGATGAAACTAGGACTAATTTTAAGGTTTCCTTTGGGTTCATCTATGTTTTTGACTAGCAGTAGGAGATCAAATGGACACTATATATTTTAGCATTTAAGTATTGTATATTGATGCTTACTGGGGCTTGTCTTACAAACATGCTGGGTGGGTCACACCCTTATTTAAATACCAGATTTTGAAATCCTTGAGTGTCAAAAGGGCAGCAGAAACACCGGGACAAAGATATTGGAATCTGGCAAGACATTTTTGCTCTGACTATTTTCCTAGAAATCATGTCTTTGCATTTAATTTGGCTTTTGGTCTTGTGTGAAGTGGCGTTGATTGTATCTAATATTGTCTTTATTATTTTACTAATTGTTATAGCTATTTTTTTAAAATTTCAAACTTTCCCTGCCTGAAAGCTACAGGAAGAATAGTGCCCAATCTGTAGGGCACAGAACGTGAATAAAACACCATAGCAAGCAACAGCAACTGCACAGGGGTTAGGACTCATTTTGGGAGAACTGAAATTGGAGTCTAATGTAGGGAGAAAATAGCAGACTGGGAAAATGGCCATATTCCCTCAGGAACTTCAATGCAGCAATTCAGAAAAAAATACTATGAGATTTCTAATGTACATGCAAATGCACACATCAGTATTGGTCCCTGAATCCTCTTCAGCAGAAATCTTATTTTGCAAAAATTAAGTTGCCTTCTGCCAGGAAAAATAACTGTTTGTCATTTATTCCAAGAGACTGCCTTGTCTTGTGTGATCAGTTCACTACATTTGCAATATGGAAACAACATATTTCCATTAATGCAGACATTCACTTCCATCTCCATAAGACTCCTGAAGTACACTACTCTAAATTTAGAAGTGGTTTCTGTTCCCTCCTGCCCCCCCTTCTTCAATTTCTTTTTTAAATGATGTAGTTAGATAGCTAAGATTGATTCTATAATCAAACCCAGCCCGTAAGATGACACTCACTTTGTGAATAGATAGCTTATCCACCTCCTATCCTAATGTTCAGATGTACAGCAGAGAACAGTAATTCTTTTAGTCTCCTCCTTGCTCCCCCATTTTTTTTTTTCTTTAAAAGGTGGTTACCCTCAATGTTATACAGTGAGCACAAATTATTCACAGGAAAGTATCTGTCTCTTATTGTCTGTTTCTGCTTAAAGTGAGCTATTTTGTCCTGCAAACCAGAAATAAAATTACAACTGCCTTGTAGGGGTCACTAATGGGAAGACCCATGTTTAACGCTTGCAACAAATGCAAGATAACTCCACACATTTGTTTTCCAGGATATTGGATGATGCCAGTAAAATCTGTTTGTCTTTTCTTATCTGGTTCATCAGAAGATTTTTTTCTTTTGTTCCTGACATGCTTATAAACAATGAACTTGCACCTTGGTTCTTTAATTGTAACGCAGTTTGGGGAAATGGAGGTTGAAAGATGGTAATCTCTGTATAGTGAACATATAGGAATGCCAGCATGCTTTAATAAGAGCTCTGGAAACAATGAGAGAAGTCTAAAATCAGGACTAAAAAGAAGGGTAAGGACAGAAAGGTTAGGACATTTTTTCTATTTGGAGAGAGATTCCACTGAAGAGTTAATAGAACTTTGATTTGAAGAACTTCTGTAATTGTGCCTTTATGCTTTATTTTTTTTATTATTTAAATGGTGTTAAAATGAACTGCTTGAGCTGAAAGTAGGCAGACTAAAAAGCGGGGGAGGGGGTTTCAGATAAAATACGTGCAACATACATTCTTTTACATTTGTGACATAGTGTTTTGTTCTGGGCATTTTATGGTATGTTCCAGAGCCTGTTGGAGTGGAAAACGATACCCCTCGTAACTAACTCCCATGTCTTTGTGTTAAATCACCCTTCCTTTCCCAGGTCTCCAAGCAACAGTATCTTAAAGATGAAATATTCATTTCTGAAACCTAATTTAATTTCAGAGTTGCCTGAGCTGCAGAGCTTATCAGTTCATGGAATCCACAAAATTTGGTGAATTAACAACTGTTTTCCATAGATGGAAAGTTATTTTTAATTTTTTTTCAGGATCTTGTTAAAATGCATCTTCTAATTTTTAACCTTGGTTTGGCTGACTATGATTTACTCATTTGTGATACAGGGGATAAGAAGACAAACTAGAAGCAATAATCTTCCCATCAATAAATGCAAGGCATTGTTGCTTTATAATAGCTATTACCAACCCTGAACAGTGCAGAGCTGTAAATAAATGACGGTTAATGCATTTCAAAGCTGTTTTCCTTTTCCCTTGTTTTAGTTCAGATTTTTTTAAAACATATTTTGTCCAGAACCTTAAGATTATCTAACAGATCACTAGTGGCATATTTTAACCAGTTAAGTCAGTAATGAAACGGGGCATAAAACATTATGGAAATAATGAATGAGTGCAAGAGCTCAGAAAGGCTGAGCTTTGTAAATGCTACTATAAAATGAGCTAGGGTGAGCTCACCAAGAGCATCTGAGGATGCTTCCTTTATTCCTGTGAACTTTCAATGACTGGCAGCTGGATGTCTGTGCTTCTGATGTTTAAACAATTTTGCAAATTAGATACTTCTGACAACTCCCATAATTAATGTGTAGACACTATTGTCTCCTTTTCCTCTGCCGTGTACTAAATAAGAAGTAATGGTTGGAGATTGGAATACTTGGATACATTTTGTAGGTTCTTATCTGAAGCTAGGATTAATTATTAGTGCATGCGAGTCATAAATATTAAGCATTTATCTATTCTTAAAGACTGCCATTGTTCATTGTAACTGTTGGGTCTTCCTGAAAACACAGAACAGCAGTGCTGGCGATGCAAGACCCAAGCGGCCCCCTCTTGCCCACCTGAGCTTGTCCCTTTTGCTACTTTGGTCTGGCCTTATGCTCTCTGGGCAAGCAGGTGTAGAGATGCCAGGATGTCTCCTAGAGTAACTCTGCTGGAGTCCCTGTGGGTGGAACAGGGGTTCCTCTCCTTGGATGTCTGCTGCTGATAGGTCTCATGAAGGAGACCCAGTAAAATCTGTTATAGTCTCCTTGAGAAAAGCTGAAAATGAGATGGTGGACAACATGAAATGAGTAGTGTAATCTTTCTGTGGCTCTGCTCTACTGTGTGGCTTCTACTGAGGCTATGTGGATTTACAGTAACCATATGGCTAGAAATATTTTCTCCAAGGAAAGAATACCCTGGAGAGTTGCATTATTGTATCATAGGTGTATTACAGAGCAGGTGTATGCAGACAGGACTTGCACATTACTAACTTCAGCCTAAATATAAATAATACCTGCTGCTGCATGTGATAAAGATCAGAATTAATGGCTAAAACCTGAATCTTTTACCTGATGAAAAAGATTTACTTAGCTGTAATTGGGTGCATACATGTTCCAAGGAATTTGAATGATTACTTAATCATTTCTATCTGTCTGTATAAAAAAACCTGGGTGGTGGTGGTGTGTTTTTATTTTGTTTTTCCTAGCTAGAATAAAAATGTTGTGAAGGTGGGAATTTGTAGAAGTTTCAAAATATTTTCCTAGGAATGGTATTGGGAGTTCTTAGAATGAATTTGCATTTCAGGGCAAATTTTCAGTGTTTACTATGGTTCATAAATGTCAATAACACAATCACGTTTTTCAGCAGGAGAAATTACAAGCCTTTATTCAAGCATGCCTCATCACTTACTAGCTATGCTGCTTTTGCACACAACTAGGCAGAACAAACTGGCATGTGCAAGAAAGGAGTGAGCAGAAAGTGCTATAAAGACATGTATTTTCTGCATGGTTTATATAAAACTCCTATGGTGTCTACGTTTTATTCTATTTATAATGTAAAGACACTTTGGTCACTTATGCATTTTTTTTAAATACCAGAAAATGAATACGTTTTCCAAGACTGTGGTGATTTACAATTAAATCAACCTAAATATAAATTATATAGCAAAACAATAACCCATTTTTGCAAGCTAAACTATTTCTGTTGACTCGCATGCTCCAGAAAAGACAGAGAAAATGTAGACGAGTATTGCAATGCTCTGTGAAGGGTAGTAATCGGGGCTTCTGCCTGGGGAAATGGAGAACTTTTGGCACCCTTGGCAGGCAAGGCAGGACCAAATTATCACCCCTTTTAGAATTGTGGTTAGTTCTAATATTTCTTGCCATTACTTGTGCTGTGGTTTTACAAAGTTGTAGCCCTAAAACTTTAAGTTTAAACAGCTCTAAAAAAGTACAGTCACAATGTAATGAGAATCTATGTGGAGTAAAGGCTTCCTCACTGCAATGTAGGACACCTCCTAGAGAGACACAGTGGTCTTCTCTAAAAAGAAGCAAATCTGTGAGAAAGTGTGATCCCAAAAGAAAAGGTCATTCCTGGGAGGCATGACCTGTTTTGGATTATTTAAGATACTGTTGTGGAAGAAGAATCCAGAGGCAGGACATCAGGCTGCTTCTCAGCCTTTTGGCTAAATCAAGTGTAGTATATCTCTCGGATAATGTATGATTTTTGTTTAAATCACGTGGTGGGGAGACGGGAGACTCTGCCTGGGTTAAGGCAGACTTCAAGTTCAGAGAGCAGCTATGAACCTGTTGTGGAGAGAGGCAATTGCTGTTCTTTGGGGAATTATGAGATCGATCTCAGTGCAATTACTGATCAGCACATAGGTCTCAATAGTGCTCAAGACAAAGCTAAAGAGGAGAAAATACAACACAGTAAAATTAACCAAATTGAGTCCACGACAAGCACAAATAAGAGAATTGTGGAATCAGTTTTTTATACCTTGCACGGTTATAAGTGCATATGTTATTCTGGTGTGATGCAATATATTTTAATATGCTGTAAAAGAGACCTCTGGATCACAAAAGCACTCAACTGTTGGATAATTTATATTTCAGAAGATAGGTTGGCCAGTGGGTGTTCCCCCTTCCTTTAAATGTTATGATTAGTGGGAGAAAATGGTTTGGAACAACTGTTGTTAATTATCAGTGGTGTGTGCCAGTTCAGTGCAGAAAGTGTAATTCTAGATTTCTCCTCACTGCTGCAGGTATGTCTCATAGCTGGGAGCCAGCTCCAGAGGCAGCACAATCTAGATCCATCAGCTCCCTGGTAACAGGTAGTGAAGACTATGAGAAAGCTTAGATAATGCATATTGTTCTTTTTGACGAAAATACACAGCACAGAAAAAGTATATGCCCTGCAGAATAAATTTTTGCTGGTATGTAGGACCTGAATAAAGCAGGAATCTAAGAACAAATTGTAGAGAAACCAAAAGTAATCGGCATTATAGCCACTCTCCTCCTTACTGGCTCACCTTCAACTTATCAATGTGTTTGCTGATCATATGTAAACAGCCCGTTGCTAGGAAGGAGAAATATTTGGAAACATTTTCTCATTCACATTAATAATGAAAAGTAACATTTGATTCCCTGGGCACTTTTTCAGCTCAGGCTCTTAAACTGAACCTAATTACCAATGTTGCATTACAAAGTGGAGACTTTTCTGCTTCGGGAACAGAACAGACATTAATGAGAGCTTCTATTTTTAAATTTTTTTTTTTTTAAGATTTTCTGCACATTAAGTTTAGTTTATTCAACATACCACTCCTTGTCTTAAAGTAGCAGAGCCCCCAAAAAAACCCCAACACCCTGTCTTTGCCTTTTAGTTTATGTGCTTGATTTATTTTTTCTCCAGAGAGAAAAATAAAACATTTTAATTTGACTTCACTGTCATATGGTTAGTTACCAACCTGAGATTTCAGTGAAATGTCCTTTGTTGAAGATTTAGAAAAACAATCAGTGTGCAGCAAATATTGATATGAGTTTTAATGGCAATTTAGCTGATTAATATCCTTTCATGCTGCTTTGCAGCATGAAACACAGGGTTTTAATGAACGCCAACAACAAAGAGCGTACCAGGTGTGTTACTAAGAAACAATCTCTAGTGTGATTTAATTAATCAAAGCATTGCATGGAGCAATTATGAGCAACCTTGTGTAAGTGGCAGTGGTACATGATCTTTGATTTTAAAATTGGTTTTAAAAAAAGACATCATGGCTTAATAACTATGCTTTACCAGTCACAGAACAAACCTTTTGTTTAATCAGGCGTTTGCTTTTTTGGTGGTGTGAGGGTTTTTTTTGTTTGTTTGTTTTGAAGTGGAGGGAGAAAGAAAACACTAATGATTTTGAGTGTTGGTAACTGGATGGATGAAAAATCACTAGTCTATTTGAATATGTTACCGAATCATATTCTTTCAGCACTTTTCACCATGCACTTTTCCCTGATTCTGCTGACTTCATTTTTTAATAACTTTCTGAGGGGCTAAAGCTGCCCCTGCTGAGGAGGGGACGTTCCTGACCAGCCTCCGGTGACAGCTAAGCATGTGTATATGATACCAAAGCCAAATGGCCCGAGTTGTGCTATGCCAGGTTAGCAGAGCTGCTTTGTGGGAGCATTTTGGTGGACAGGAAGAGGGTTCAGCTCACAGTCACAGGACGCAGAAACAGGAATGAAACATTTCCAGAACGAGCGCCTGCCTATTCCATTCAAAGCTAACCCAAAATCAGAATAGCCCACAGTGCTTAGCTGGAAACCTGAGGACTTTTCATTAAACATATATGACTGGAACACAAACCTATTTGGAGAATTAGGAAGGTTTCCCCCCATTGGAGGAAAAATTATCGTGACTGACTTACCTGTCAAACAACTCTTGCCCTCTCAATAGAAATTGGAAAGGTTTATCATCTGTTCTCTCGCTCTCTTAGCGAGATTACAGTTGAAATATGTTACCATACTGTTGCTGATTCCTCTGCTATAAATAGTTTTCTTCAAATATTGAAGTAGCAAAAACATTGTGTTTGTTTGGATCTTAGCATAAACTATTGATGTGTGGATTTTCCACTGTCCAAATCTCAGCTCCAAGAGAACGTTGTTGTGCTTTGACTTGCACTTAAGCACGCTTATGCTACTGAGGTAAGGTCTTTCATGGAACTTAATATAGTGAAATGTAGCTCAGACTTATTCCTTCTTGCAGAAGTTGTGGGACAGAAGCGTGGGCACTAGCTGTTACACAGATGCACAATTCCCTCTTAAAATTCTCTGTAGGGCATTTGTAGATGAATTTCATTCCCTCTATAAGCTGGAGGCAAAAGGAGGTCAAACAAAACTTCAGACATTAGCCCTCCAAGAGAAGCATGTGCAAAAACTGCGGAGAATTAAAAACAATAGCTGGATGAAACACTAATGGATGGAGAAAACTTCATGTAAGATGAAAAATTCTGCTACTATTCAGCAGTTAGATTTCTGTTCAGGGCACTTTTCAGAGCTTGTTAAAGTAACACTTCTATGTCATTGTGGTTTAAGATTTCGCAGTGGAAAAGATAGACAAGTGAATACACAAACTCTGGCATAACTCCCATTGACATTATAGTGGGGAAATAGAGAAAGACTGAAACTTTCATTCTTAAACATCTGCAGAAACTTGGTATGCAAAATAACAGTACACGAAAACCTTCCTGTTCGTATCAGGGCTGTGTCCCAGGACTTAAGAGGTACTGTCTGCAACTGTGTGTACGCACAGGAGAGAATGCGTGTGCATTTTTGAACATAGTCTAAAAATTAAGCTTAATGTTTCTTTAAATGGAGACTCCTCCTGGGCCTTCCACTGTCCCTACTCAGCAGAGCTGAAACTCTTACCTGAATTGCTTAATGCTCTTTTTCTGGAAGCAGTGGGTTAAGGACATACAGCAAATTATTTTAAAAATTACTCTTGGTCCTTATTCAGCTTCCTTCTAAGTTGCATGGACAGCCTTGTACAGCACACCCTGATATTCTTCTGGAATAATAAGAAGGCAGTTTTTCAGTTTCCTAGCAAATCCTGGAAAGAGAAGTAGAGCTCAAGATGGTGGACTTTGTTCATATATTTAGGAATCTAGCTTTCCTCTATTGTAAAGACAGCTGGCAAAAATTTCTTTCTACTTGATGTGCCTTCTAGCTTGCAGTACCACATTAAGAGTAAAAACAAACAAATACACACTCCCTTGGGTTCTTCACTGGAACGTGGTATAGCATCCTCCAGATGAGGGGAGTGTGGTTATGCAAATATATGCCTAGGTTATGGATGCCATGAATATAATGAAGTCATAAAGTAGCCTTGCCATTAAATGCATCTACATGGAAGTGGAAAGCACCATTTCTTTACAGGAGCTGTATTTCACTTCTGCCAGGCCAGGGGCAGTGGAGAATCTTTTTTACCTTGATGGTTTTGGTCGGCCTGACCAATGAGTATGCAGAAATGGTTGTGTGAGCAGGGAAATGCAGAGAACCAGCTTCACCAGAACAGAGCAGCAGCTGGTGGTGTGTGGCAGTGGGGCTCTAACACCATGTTGGAAGCACTGGGGAAGAAGGAAAGGACCTTGTCTGGTCCTATACTTGGAAAAGGTTGAGCAAAGCTGAGCCGAAGAGACAGGCAGAAGCAGATTGTAGGGCTAACAGCACAAACAATGAGTTGCAGAGGTTCAACTCTGGACAACATAGGCATACTTGGACGAGGTCCCACCATGCTCTAGGTTAACTTAAATAAATTTATTTTTATTTTTATGCATTTTCATAAAATGACTTATTTTCTTAAAATTGACTGATAAAGTAATTCTTTTGGGTTTTTTTGTTGAAGAAGTTTCTTTAGCTGTAAGGCTGCACTTATCACTAACGTTATTCTTTTGTAAAGTTATGTTGGTGCCTTCATTTTGTTTTAAAGAGCCATGACGTTTAAAGGATACGCATAAAAGTTAAGATGTCCAGAACATACAGTCAAACTTCGGTTTATGCATTGCCTTTGAACGTCATGTCTCTTTATATACTACATATGCTGAGGAAAAAAATAGCAGCAGAGAATGTTCAGGGTTACATTTTATGTGGTTCTGTCTTAAGCTCCCCTGAAAGAAACAGAGCTTGAAGTAGCCTGAAAGTCAACCTATTACGCCCTTTTATTTTAACACATAAAACTTGTGGGATTTAAGATCAATCATGCAAAGGCCCAGAGGAATACAGTAGCAATAAAATGTCTCCCTTGGCTGTTAATTTTCTTGTTAAGGCAGGCCTTTAACTATGTACATTGCAAATCAGACCACTGTAATACCTCTAAAGTAAGTGAAACTTCATCACATGTTGAAATTTAATATTAAACCCAAGCTTAAATCCTTCCTTTTCTAGCAGTGTCTTTAAGGAAGTTCTGAAATGTTGGATGAGATTCACTTGACTCCAAGAGCTGGAACTTTAAAACAGATCAAAGAGCTTGCGAATATGATAAAAATCCTCTAAGATTCTCAATGAGGAGAAAGAGCTCAAAGCTTGCTTCATTTCCCCTCCCACTTCCACAATTCACAGCCTTTAGGGAGGAGAGTTTGTACTTCTATCTATAGATATTCTTTAAACCAGTTACTGCTTCTGACTTTTCTGCTTTTGCTTCCTCTTTACCCTGTTTCTTTTGCTGAGCTGGAAGCCCATATGGGCTAAAACTAGCTCTGTCAGCAAAATATGTCAGCCTGAACTCTTCATTATTTCATATTCTAAGGAAAAAGAAGGTGAGTCCACAGAGCACAGGAGATCCTAGAGAACATTTCCTCCTAATAGGCATATGTAGAACTCTATATGCAAGGTTAACTGATTTTTGTGTCTTGGATTCTGGGACAGAGGGATTAGATATGCTTGGGAAAAAGGTACATCTGAAAGATGGACATAAACCGTGTTGTGCCTCACAGAGGAAGGAATGTTTCTTCATTTTTCTCATTGTTTTACGATGTTGATGGTATTTTGACTACATCTGAAGGTGGTGAACATGAAGTAGGTGTTTTAGACCCTTGTTTCTTTTTCCCATTACAAAGTTGTCTGCTCAGAGCCCTAAACTGTCCGAGAAGCCTACTTTAAAACCAACCAACCAACCAAAAAATCAACACAAAAAAACCACAACAGCAAAACAGACAAAAAAACCCACCTCACCTTAATATTAAAACCCTCAGTAAATTCTCTAGTTTGGTGTTTTGGAACTATGAGTTGCCTATAGGCTTGATGATTATAGGCAACACGCAGTGCAACTTCTCCAAGATCACACCACTGCCAAACTGTGACTCATTCCCTAGTCCCACAGTCCTGCAGGGAACTAAGCTGTGCCAGACCTTTTCACAGTTTATCTCTGTCTCTGTGCTGGATCAGCTGTGCTGGCTGACAAGCTCTATCATTATCAAATCTAGGAATTCATGAGTCATGACTCAAAAGTTATGAAATTAACTTTCAAATCACAAGAGCTTATATGTATATATGCACATACATACACACACCCTCACATGGACACAAATTAATAGAATACATAATTCCATATATAAGGATTACTGTATTTCTTTTTATTTGCTACCTTATTTCAGCCTTTCAGGTTTACAGTTCACAGTATTTTCTTTACATGCTTGAAAATTAGAAGCCTTTGTTTTATCTTAAACAAAAAATGCCACTCATTTTCTTATTTCACTGAAAAGCTCTGGAAACTAGTTTTTAAAAGAAGAAAAGAGAAAAAAATTAAGCAAGTGAGCAATATTGTTTTGGTGGATCAGATTCATGGTTGAAATACAAACACATTTTCTGTCTGTGTCAGAAGCAGTTTTCCTCTTTCTCCAGTCTATGGTATAACTAGCCTACTCAGAGCAGTAGACCCTGCCTAAGCATTTATATCAAGGTATGTAAGGCTGTACCTTTTCCTTTTATAAGATCCTAAATTTCCGTGCTATACTTATAAGATAGGAACATACATATGCATACAACTTGGGGTTGAAATGGGCTATAATGCAGCAATATGACAGACTGGCATTCAAAGTGTATAAAGGCATATTTCTGATTTAGATTGCAGGAGCATAGATTATAGATTAAGGCTTCCAAATTGTCAGTGCTTTCTGAATTTCCACATAGAAGTAGTCAATACATAATGCATGACTTGCACATATTATGTTGTTCTTATCCAGTCTTTCCCCCATCCCCCTGTTTTGTGCTTTGACAACATACATGGTAGAGAGAGTGTCTGTGCTCTGCAAAACTTGTAAGACTGCAGGTGTCTGCTGTTGCTCTTCAGAGATTGCAAAGGAGTTCTGTCACCCCTTTCTCTTGTTTTATCTACGGGCCCTGATTTAGTTGTAAGTGAATTAAAAAAAAAAAAAATCAGAAATGTAAAACTGAGTGAGTGGAAACTGTAGACTTTTTTTTTTATTGGTTCAGATAGCTGTGTTTTGCTGGAACATATTTTGCATATGAAAATGGTAAATCAAACTCTTGAGTCATGAGAGAATTTGCCCAGTGGAGGGTGCTCTCCTGATAGCAACCATGGCTTTGGTAAGAGACTGTGGATTTATTCATGGTGCTGTGTAACCAGGGAGACTGCCGCTGATCTCCATTTCCACTGGGAGAAATAGTGATGAGTTTAAACTGGAGCTAGGAAGATTTAGGTTAGACATTAGGAAAATCTTTCTAATAGAAAAATGGGCAAGTACATAGATTGCCCAGCGATATTACGGAATACCTATTGGTGAAGATTTTTAAGTCAATACTAGAGTCTAACATTAGAGGAACCTCTTGCTACATGACAGAGCTAACTCAGTGCATTACATCTCACTTTTGAAGCATTAATGCTGGATAAAATAGCTTTATATTAACATGTGTCCCAGTAAAAGTATATGGAAAACAAGGAACCTCTCCATACCCCTACATCAGGGTTACCTCTGTCTTTCAGGAAATGGTGGCTACTTCAGCTGGGTCACTATAGTTCACTGTGTCTTTAAAACCAGCCTCTTTAGAAACCTAGGACCACTGTTTGCTCATGTCATGAGCTGCTTTCTCTTCCCCCCTGCTCCCAAGCTTTGTTTCTGTGCTGTTTCTTTTAAAGGAGGAAAAAGATTTCCCCCAGTGTATAAATAGAATCTTAAAATGGAATGAAACCTACTCCGTTTACAAATAGTAAAAAAAGAATCATATTGCAAACTATTGCTAAGACTAGAAGTAGATGTCAGGGACTGTCTGTGCTTTCACAGCACACTTTATTATGACTATTTGAAGGAGTGTGCTACTTCTCGTGAGCTATAGGACCTGTTTCACCTGGGCTAAAGTCAGAACTCTTGTTCACCTCAGCGAGAAGTGGCTCAAGTATGGACTGTGTAAAGATTTTGGATTAGGGACTTGGAAAGTAAAACAGAACTGGAGAGGTTTTCTTCCTATAAAAACACATGATTTATGTACAAGGTGCAGGGCTAGGCCCCTCCTGGAATTCAGGACAGGCCAAAACGCTCAAGCAGAGATCAAACACTCTCAGACCACGGAAGCAAATCCAGCTCTTGTTTAGGGATCTGCTCCCATGTTACACCCCCACAGCTTGGCAAGAGGCAAGGAGCACAGGATTGCTTCTGGTTTCCTTTTACAAAAGGAGAGTAGACAAAGAACATATTGAGTAAGAGATTTGCACAATGATTTGGAAAAAATTCAAGTATTCAAAAAATGCATAAGTTAATGTAGCTCTTATCCTATTTGAGTGATTATGATTACCGTAGCTGAGAATGCCACTTACTGGAATATGTTGGAATATGTACTTTCTTCAAGAAGTAATAAAATAAATATAATAAAGTATTCTACCTGTTTAAAAACTTCTTACTAGTAAGAAGTTATCAATGCCCATTTTTCTTTCTAGTTGTGAAAGAGGCTAGTGCTACATCACCAGCATGCTAGCATTTTGTTCACCATGATGATCAAAGGGCCCTAACATTCTCTAAAAAGCAGAATGTAAAAAATAAAAACCAGTGAGAGAAACTTTTGTCTCCTTTCCTCTTGTTTGGTGCAGACCTCTGGTGCAGATCCTCTGCAACCGTGCAGAGGATCAAGTCTTTTGGGTAGGGAGGTTTTTTTGCGGGTGTGTTGTACAAGTTAGTTTCATCAAACATTCCTAAATAATCTCTGAAGAAGAGGGGCTGGAAAATCAATACTACTCAGAGGGCTGAGAAATTCTGTTTAAAGCAATACCCGTTCAGAATATTCACTCAGGTTGAGCATGTTTCAGAAAACGTGTGGCCAAACAGCCCAATGGCAAAAATCTGCATGGTGCTGTTGAAATAACTTCAGTGCATGTGTGCCTTACTGACCCCTATTGAACCATCTGAAAATTGGACTACTAAAGCTGACTCTGTGTCTTTCCTGATGTCTTGAAGCCTCTGGGACACCTTTTCATTTAATTGTTTCCTAAAAGGTCAGGCCTTGCTTCAGATACCTGAGTGAGAACAAGCTGAAGTTCACAGGCTTTTGGAGGCTTAAGGCAGAGCCAGGAACAGGATCCAGGTCTCCTTTTGTTCATGTTTTAAAAACAAAACAAACAAAACAAAAACCAAAACAAAAAAAAAAAGGAGAGCGAGGCTTCTTCCCTGATGAGCTTCAAGAGGAGAGCATGAAAAGTGGGAGAGTGGCCAAAGGCTGAACTTGGGGCGTATGGGCAAGAAAAGTCCGCAATGAATGAATTATTTTTATTTTTTTGGGCCTTCCTTGGCATTAACCTGCTGCCTTTTCACTTGGATTAATCTGTGAAAATCAGAGCCTGCATAAGAGGTGTTGCTTACATAATTAATGCATTTGTCCCTAAGTTTTAAAGGCAAACATGTAAGTTAAATCTTTCTGCACTGGCCCTCTCTTCAAATGCATATAGCATCTGAGTGGTTCTACACTGAGTGTGCTGAAGTACTGTACATAAAACTCTTGTACTACATAGAGAAGCTGAAATATTGCAGATACTTAGGATACAGCTGTGTGCATTGCAGCACATTTCTCTGGGGTTCTGAAGTCTTACGTTTGATAATTTGATAAGCATATGAAATTTAATAAAGTCTAACATCGTGTAATAAAATGTACGGTAAATTCTGTTTATATACCTCTGATAAACAGGACATTTTATGTCATAATGTCTGAACAGTTAGCTGCATGCATGCTAAATGTTGCTTTTAATTAAACAATAAAGAATGTAACAACCTTTATTGTATTGTTGTAAATTTTGATGTGATACAACAATTTGATTCCTTAAAAATTAATTGCCTAGGAGTGTGTTTAACTAATATTGATTATGCTGGTGCCTCATGTTGATCTGTGATACTTAACCCAGCATTTAAAATACCTTTTTTCCATTATACATTTGTGATGCAAGAATAAAAGCAAAGTACAAAACAAATAGGCACTTGAATTCTAATAGCAATAAGCAATAAATGTCAGGCATCTGGAAATTATGGTTGCAATTTCATCAGAGTACACTTTGTTCTTCTATTAGGCCTGCATGAATTTTGCTACAGGCAAAATCTATTACAGATAACAGTTAAGAACCTTTCTAATCTACACAGATAGTCATGGAAAAATGCTAGAAAACAAAATGTTGGAAAATGTAATATTGCCAAGTAAAACTGACACTCGTGGAAAATAATGTGATCATATTTAGAACTGCAGAGATAATTTCTTTAAGATCATGTTGAAACAGAAATTTCTGGGATGTTTGGTCCTGCTGAAGGGCATATAACTAATAATATGCAGTGTATCATTAAATGTGTTTGTGTACTGTATATAGATAGATATTTATCTCTATACTATGGGCTAGTTATTTTGCTTGTTTAATGATTGTTACCTGAAATAGCAGTTACCAAGTCAGAGTATACATTAGAAGCCAGTACTTTTCCATTGCCAATGATTATATTTGAGTAGTGGCTATTTCTGCTCCAGGTCATCTCTACTGCCCTACGAAGGCAATCTCTATTGCCTGTGAAAGCATTCATTTTATACTTTTTATCATGCATTATGAGGCTTTACAACTCTTTAACTGACTTTGTGAAGATTTATGGCCTGTTGATCAATTATAATTCTGTCAATTTCTAAAAGTAGTTGTTTATTGTACATAGCATTTTGGTGCCAAAATACCATGTTCTAGACAGCTTAAATTCATCCTAGGGTTGCGCTGGAATAACACAAAGCTTAGGCTTGAGTAAGGATGACACTTGTGTTAGAGACACACTTAATGTTTTGTATTTATACTTTTGCTCTGGGATATAACATATAATTGAAAGGGTAACTTGATTTGTGCTCTTTAAACAATCTCTTTACCAAATTGAAGGTGGGTATATTGGCTTGTGTTCATCTCTACCTTTTTAGTAAGAAAATCTAAATTTTTCTTTCAGTGTAAACATCAGTCCTAGAATTTTTTCCATACTTGCTAAGGAAGATCTCTTTTGCAATAGTAAAATGTACCAATATATGATTTGCATCCGCAGTTTGCTTTCTTCACTAACTAGGTGTTCTTTTCAATAACCACGAAAAGGTAGATAAGCATAAATTTGGGTTGTGTTCATGCGGTAAACATCATGATAACGGAAGTGTTAAAACGTGTAATTGTACAGTGGTTGCACTTGGGTTTTTATGAATAGGTATCTTGTTACAATGTCATGAAATATGATTAAAGTAAGTTTATCACATGAATTATATCCTGCTTCAAAAATGTGGTTTCTGTCCTGATGAGTCAAAAAGTCTTAAGGGAAAGTCTTTGTTACTAAAATGTTTGGTAGAAGTAAAGGTGGCAGAGTTTTGAGGAATACGTTTGGAACAAGAATTGTTTTTACCTTTTGATGTATGACTCAGCATTAATGAAACTGGAGAACTGTAAATCTCTAAAATTCTTGTCCTACTCTTTTATTTAGGAAAAAAAAAAAGAGCTTTAAAAGAGTAGATGCGAGATTACCTCTTTACTAGCAGAAGGAAAAAGTTTATTTCACAATGAAAATTAAGATGCTTCTTTCACTCAGTGGTGTGGTATCTGGACATCCTTTGGGTTTTTGGTGAAATGTAAAAAGGAATTTTTGATCAATATAAAATAGTTCATGTCTTTAACCGGAATCTGTTTCCAGTTTAGCATGTTTCAGAGATGGGAAAACCTTTATAATGCTTTCCCCATATAATTTTTTGGGGGAAAAGGATAGTTCTCTTTGGCTGCGAGAATGTTTCCTAGTGCATTTTATAAATGAGTAGAACATCTTCTATATTTATTTTTTATTTCTTTGACTTTAACTGATAGGTTTGGAGTCACTTAAGTACGTGAGGAGCAAATGCTAGCTTGGGCTATTTGTATTTAGAAATGTTTACTTTGAACAGAGAGATAGAAATTGGCTTCAGAAGAGGGAAACAAATCAGTCAAAAATGCTGCAAGAGACATGGTTGGTTGGTTGGGAGAAATGTAAGTTCTTGTGTTGATTCCAGCAAAGATACGTAAATTTACTGAGTCATGAAGTCTGTGCCAATTGTCCATGTAACTTGGCTGAAGAGGAGTCTGTCTTCTCCCTCAAGCAGCTGGATTATGTACAGAAGTTAATGAATCTGTCTATAAAATTCAGGAATTCAGCTGGCCATGGCAAACTAAGAATCTTTTCAGTTTCATTCCTACTCCCTTGCCCCGGTCTTGGTGATGAGCACTTCAGTAGCATGACCACGTGATAATGTTGGCAGCTGTGCTTACAAAGGTTTCCACAGCCCATATCTGTCCTCCCAAATGACGTGAGCTAAACAATCCTGAAGGTGAAAACAAACCTTTATATTAAGTGTAATCTCTTACAATACTTGTGATGTCTTCTCATGGGTGTTCTTGCTCTGAAATGTATGATCAATCCAACTGCAGTATATAAAAACACTTTCATATTTAATATCAGAATGAACAAAGCATTTAAATGCCTTTGATGCCACTAGGGTTGCAAACCCTAGGGCTAGAATTTGTCGTGATTGTGCATAGCTATGAATTTTTAAAGAAAAGAGGACAGATTCTGACTTAAATGGGACAACATGTGTGAGGAGGGTTCATATTTCAGTTCTTCCTGTGAGATCACAATCAGACTCTAGTCTTTGGCGTTATTTTTACAAGGAGAGGGAGCATACAACCATAGGAACAAACAGAACCCTTTTTAAAGATGTGTGCTGTATTAAGCACTAAGTTAATATTCAGTTTGCAGCTGGTTATACATAGTAACTTTTATATTCAGATCAAATACTTATTTGAATAGAATTTATTCCGAATGGCATACAAAGATCATCTCCCTGTATACTTAGTGGAATGTCATTTTGAATGAAAATGGTTTATCTGAATAAATTTGCTCATAATTTTGCTGATTATGGGCAGAAGTCTTGTATTTTCATGTAAATTTTTGGTACTGTAAGCCTTCTATCTCTGTTTGTTGAAGTTTTATATTTGGATAATTTAAAAATTCTAGTTAGTATATTAAAATGTACAAAACATCTAAACAGACATTTTTCATCAACCTGAGATTTTTAATTCAATTCCCTGGTATATGTCAAGAGCACTTTAAACATTAGTATTTTATTCATTTTAAAGCCCTTTAGTTTTAAGAGTGTTCAGTATAGCCTTAATTCAGGATCACAGCATTCTCTCCAGATCTATTCCTTGTGTCATTATGACTCACTTGCCCTGTTTTGAACCCAATGACCCTTATTAGTGTCCTACAATTGCCTTTAGATGTTACTAATTCCTTGGTTCTTCCTCAGTTTTGCTCTTTAGTTGAGTTTGAGCAGGCTGCAAATATTTCTCTTCTCTCCCACAAAATTTCTGCCAGCCCAGGGTATATTTCTTGCATTTTGTGAAATGCAAGAATTATCCAAGAACCCACGACATTCTCCTTGCGGCTTCTCATTGGTTTTCTTTATTAAAAAACCTTCCTCTGATGTCTCCTGAGGTTCAGGTGACTATACACCCATGCAAATCACAATCACAGAGATGATTTTGTCATTGCTTTGTGCCATGCTGCTTTAGGTCTCGATTCATTCTTCTCCATCACAAATGTAAAACTCTGTCATCTTTCTGAAGGTGCTTTTTGAATCTGTTTCTTCAAAGTTCTTTGTTAAAGCTTTTTCCCCCCCTACCCACGTATGTCCTGACTCCTCAATTTTGCCAAAAATAGCACACTCTTGTCTGCTTCTCCTACATTATACATTCTTTCATGCTGTCCCTTTCTACCCTCCCTAAAATGATTCATGAGGCCACTGCTATGTGCTGCTTAAGACCTCACCTAACAAGTTGTTTATGAAGAATTAACATTCTTATCTTGACACGCTAAAGTTATGATACTTTTAAAAGGTGGATCAAATATAAGTTGTGCCCGTTTGAATTACCTTCACCTTGCCTTTCAGTCCTTCATACGTTCATTGGTTCTTTTCTGTGGTCCCAGAGAAAACAGGGTTGGCACCAGGATCAACTTGGTGAGGCCTCTCCCTGGAAGACTCTGGACAGGAGAAGTTAATTCTAACAAAGACTTCATCCTTTCTTATTGCTAATGTAAGTTTCACACACCTTATAATGAAAATCAAGGCACTTCCATGTTCTAATTTAGGTTAGGACAGTGAGCGTTTTGGGCACTTCTAGTTTTCAGATACATTATTTTTGCTCCCCTCCTCCCCCCAAAATCTCCCTTAAACACTTCAGTACTTCTAGGTTACCTACTCCACAGTTTAAGCCCCCAGCCACAAAGTTTGAACTTAAATATTTAGTTACCCTTATGTAATGTAAATCTAACCTGCAAAATGTTTTATTCTATGAAAGAAAGGCTGAAAATATAACATGAGCTGCAGATATTTATGATGACCGTAAAACACCGATTTGAGCATGAACATGAATCCTTGCCTGTTATGGGGCACAGAGATTCTGGGAGAGATGCTGTCTGGTAGGTTCACCTGTGCTTTATGTTGACTGCACCATCAGAAAATGCTGTTCAGTTCTGTAATCTCATGTGGTCTTGATATCACACAGGCTGTGAGATTTTCAACTGATACAAGTGAGAAAGACCAGATGCATGTAAAGTGCAGTGCAGAGCAGGAATTTGACAAGTGCAGAGATAATGTGGGGCAACATGGACCTCAGTCAATTTGGAAACTCTGAGTTCTCGCACAATTGAGTTCTGGGCTTCCTAATGACCTTTAACCCAAAAAAAAAAAAAAAAAAATCTGCGTGTCTGCACCTATCTGTAAAGTGAGAATGGTGATATTTCTCTCCTTTCTGAAGCTCTATGTAAGACTAAGGGAATGTTATAAATTATTAAGTAAGCTCTGCTACCCTGACAGCACAGGTGTCAAGTGAGACCAGGCTTTTTTCCATTAAAAGCACAATTTAATACAACCTTATCAACTAAGTCAAGTGTCCTGATTTTTGGATCATTTCTTCTGCATTCTTTCTGACCAGTCTTTTCTTTTTTCTTTTTTTTTTTTCCTCGCCTGCATCACCCCCGTCCCTCCTGATCTCTTGGAAGAAAAAAAAAAAAAAAATTTATGGACTAACTTGTGGAGTGTTGCCACCCTGATTTTCACATATACAGCCATGGAAAAAGGGGGCTAACATTTACTATTCATTTACTAGCTATTCTATCCCATTTGTTAATTAGCCTTTCTTGTGTAGTAACAGGTATTTAGTGTGTTTAGAAAGGTTTGCAATCAGTCAATAGACCACAGGTAGAATGACACAGTTTTAGATGGGGAACTTGCCAAGTGATATATTTTTCTCTCTTATTGTATGGATTCCAGATTCTCTGCAGTGGAAGCTGTGACCTACTTAACACAAATGAGATTGCTTAATGGCTACTGATTGGTTGTCAGAGTGTTTTCTTTAAATATACATATCCATCATCAGCTGCTTTGTAATAATAAATGTCTCCTGTGTTATCCCATTTGTCTGTTTATATCACAAAGTAATGTGTCATACTATAAAATGCAAATGTGTTCATTGAGATAAGTTTGCTTTAACCTGATGTTGAGTAGTGTAGCTACATTACATGACATACAAGGTGTCAACTAATTAGGTATTAACATATCTCTTATGTAATTGAATTTCAGGAATCATTTCCTTGAAGTGAATAGTCCTCTGAAGTGCCAGGCAAGAGCTACCAAAACATGTCAGTGCACAAGAAATCATGCAGAGATATTCTGTGGAAGGGATTTGTATTCAGAGATGTGATAAGATGACCAAGGCAGTGCACAGATAACATGAGGCATAGCTAATATCGTGTTAGATTTTTGTCATCTTTATTCTGTTTCTGGTTATGTGCCTTGTTCATCAAATGTAATGGCAGAGTTTTGCTTTAGTAGAAAGGGAAGCTATTTCTAATGCTGTTAAACTATAAGTGAACATAATCTGAAACTTCTGGGTTATTTCCCCCGCCAAATCATTACGAAACAGATGACTATTTCTAACATTCAGAATTGTTGTTGTATATTGCATATTTACAATTGGAGTTGTTAAGAACATCTACCAGATAGTTTCATAAATGACTATTAGAGAAAATGGGAAAAAGAACCACCAAATTATGAAGCCGTTATATTTGAAACAAATCCTTTAAAAGTGTTATTTATTTTTTCAAAAAGAGTTATTATTAGAATCCTAAAGGAGTAAAATTAGTCTGCTTTGATTGAATTCAGCAGGAGCAAAGCAAAGTCAGTGTAAGGTCTTGATAGTATGACGTTAGGTAGTTGATGTCCATGAATACTGGATAGATCATCTGGAAGTTTAGAATTACAGTTTATTTTTAAGAAGTACAGAGCCCTTGGCTAGATTTCCAAATGTGCTTCCACTCTAATAAAATGTGGTCTTCCAGTTTAAAACCCTTCTGGCCTTCTTCAGGAACCTCGCTAAAATGAAGAGGTCTGGACACATCCCCCTCACAGCTCTGACTTGGACTCTCATCACGATCAATCAGTCTTTGTACACCACACTTCAAAATCTGCAGTCGGGATATTCGTGCTATTCTGTGAATGCACTAATTGCCTCCCCAAACTGCAAATTTATGGATGGGGAAAAAAATAGTTTTCTTGTGCAGGCTGTGTTCTTGCATGGCTGACTAATCATTTGTATTTTCTCTGAATCACGCACATGTGTTTGCTGGGGTAGAGATGGAAACAATAAGGACTGTTTTACCCCTGTTACAAATACACTCCTGTACACCCACATGGGCTGAGCCCAACTGGGTGATCACTTCTGTCTACATTTCACTTCATGGAATGTTTGCGTTTTTAGTGTGAATTAATTCCCAAATTCATTGCACTGAAAAGTCGTCTGTTTGAAAGCTAGCAAATACCAATTATGAAGATATGCCTCCCTAGCCAATTAAAATGTGCAGGTGCAATAACTTTTGCTATCAACAGCTTTGGTGTTTATCTGGAAAGTTTTATATCAAGAAATATTTTGAAATAGCATTGGGAAATGAGCCCATTAGAAAAATGTTCTTACTACTTGATGCTAAAAAGGTAACTTCGGAGTACTGGATTCAGTACTGACTGGCTGTGTTGATATGAATTAACCCCCACTAGTTCAGTGACCAAGGAAAGAGTCACCCTGTATGAAGAGAAAATAGGAGGAAAAAAACATACTAACCTCTGTTTAATTAACTGTAAGGACTCAGATTACAGAAGAGTTCTATCCTCGCAGATAATTAGATTTATGTAGTTATTGTGTAGGGGGCAATTTTGCTTCTGTAGCCTGGCTATCCTTTGCACAGAGCAATAGTTCTTTACCCTGAAGCCAGTGGGAATACAGTGAAGCACTGTAATGACAGTGACAATAAAGTAGGCAATTTTATTTAGAAAATGGTACATAATAAACTGTTCAAAGTACTTATAGTGAAATACATAGTGCTCCCCAGATTCTGATAAACCTTTTCCTAGGAACACACAGGGATTGCCTATTAAAAAGAGTAAGGCTAAACCCAGAATCAAGAGGGCTCCAGGAATCTGTATTAGCTAAGCTGACAGTATGTGTTATTACTGCTAATAACTATTTAGGGTTAGGTTTCAGTTCGCTGCAGTCAAGTTACACAGCACTCAACAAGTGCTGCACAGTTTTGCTGTTTCCAGCAGGAACTCTGAGAGCTTTGCTATCTCTTCTCCTTACCTTGCTCATTACTTTCCCTTATTCAGGTTTCAGATAGATCTTAAAGGCTTGTCTTAACAGGTGCAGTTTCTCCAAAGCCAGCCATGATTCATCCTTGCACAAAGCTGTGAGATAAGATATGGTGTCCTAAAAGAAGGTCTTAGATTAATCTTCAAACAATGGGAAACACAAAAGCATAATCTCTTGAAAGTAGTTATAGTTGATCTTTTCTGTGTGGGGTTTTGGGGGGTTTTGTTTGTTTTTTCCCTGCCAAAACTCCTGGTTACCTATTCATACAAAAAACTCTAAGTCAAGTGAGTGACGGAGGTCTGGCTAGGTCAAGTTTGATGCAAGTGTATCGGGAACAGTTTTGTGGGGTAAGGTGTCTAAAGGACCTCTACCTCTTCCTCCTGCTAATGATCTTGCAGATTCCACCGAGTCTGTTGTGGTCTGGTTCAGTGTTTTCCCACAGATTGTGCTTTCCCTCATTCTGTGATCTTACTCTTAAAACTTTGCACTCAGAAATTTTGGCTTATGTGACATCCAGCTGGAGTCATGCCCTACTTTTTGACAGTGGTGTGACTGTTTCTTCTGAGCCAGACGTATTTATTTTCATCTTTCTACTGTTCCTCCCAACAGTACCTTCATAGTCAGGTGAATAGCTGGCATTTTGCTATTGTCACCAGCCACCTTCATATTTCTAAACAAAGGCATCTCATGAAGAAGAAAATCTACATTCCCTCTTGCTGAAGTACTCACTTGTGCAGGTGTAGGACTTACGTGAAAAAATTCTTTGTCCTGAATGACCTTGGAATATGTATGCCAATATCTTATGGGGTGTAAATTTGTGTGGGTGTTTGCTGGTGACCTCAGGCAAGCCAGACTGGGACCTGGATGCAGAATGCAACTCTGAATGTGGTCACAGCATCTTACAAACTCATATAAGAACCAAAACCACACATATGAGTCAACTTTAGGAAGGTTGTCATGCAGCTACTTAACCACTAAAAAAAAAGAAACAGGAGTTAGTTTCTCTTCCTTCTTCTAGGCACTTCTTCTACTTGGTCAGACTAAGTTTATAACTCTGGGCTACTTTTCCTTCTGTGTACAAGGAGGAAGATGTTCAGTCTAGTAAAATTTTATTGCCCACCTCCTACTTGCTAGTTGTAGGCCTACACAGCTACATAAGGCAGCTACTCCACACGAAGGTGTGGGACTTCCTTCACTGGGGTGGAGAAGGTGGCTTGACTTCCTCTAGTTAGTCTAATTTACATGTTAGTGCTTGCTTAAAATATGCCAGGAGCACAAGCTAGGCCTTTTCCTTATTGTATATGGGTGTCTATAGAACTGAAGCCTTAAATGAAAGGCAGCTCTCATAAAATTTTCTTCCATGGAAAAAAGAATGGCTATTGTAATAAACACTACGCATAAATGAAAGATAAGGAGGGGGGAAAAAACCCCTAACCCCAAACCAACTTGTATCTTTAGCTCAGTTGGCACTTGGTGAGTATTGGATGAGCTGCAGCATCATAACTAATGATTTGATGTGATTAATTGTAGTGGTACTTGTAATACCTCCAGTTGCTTCTACAGAGCTGCTACTAAAGAAATCTTTCAGTTGACAGCAGTGATTGTTTAATGGCAGACGTGGAGAATAATTGACAACTCAGCCAAAACATCTGGGGATGAAATATATTTTGTCAAAGAGCTAAAACCCTTGTGTTGAGAAAATGCATTTTTTCCCTCTGATCCGTTCTGTCAACAAAATACTTTTCATCAGAAACATCAAAGCCGTTTCATCTGCAAATTTCATTTTTTGAATCCCTTAATCTATTCTGTTGACAAAAATTTCTGTCAACTGCCTCAAACCATTGTATTAACAAATTTCTTTTTGTCAATCATGATTTATTCTTTTGGCAAATGCATTCTATAATACTCTGCTTCATTCTGTGGAGAGAATACGTAAGTCAGTCTCCATCTTAATTTTTTAGGAAGTGAAAGTTGAAAGTAAAAGTAGTGTCACAGCTGCTAATCTACTGAATCTATTCACCGGCTTGGCTTATTTTAAGTATATCCAGTTAAATTAAAGTTTCTGCTGAATAATGCAAAAGTTGAAGTAAGGAAGTTTGTAGGTGCAATGAAATCACATTTCTCACTTAATGTTTTCTTTGCAGTATCCGTCTGCTAATCATAGCTTTCATGCTCACAATACAAAGATGATCTCTGATGGAGCTGTACTTCAACTGGTTTCTAGTTGTTGATGTACTGGAGGCTAAAAGTAACCTCACTGCTTATAATGAACTACTGAAATAGAACAAAATATTGCAGCTACCCCTTCTGTATTCCATTTAGCATTAACCAAGATAGCATAAAAATTAATTACTAGGAAGTTCATGCCTTAAAGAATATATCTGTTTAAAAACAGAATCACATGATGATAAGAAAAGGATAAGTAAAAGCTTTGAGTGTAAAATGCCAGTAATCTCCATTAAAAAAATATTATTAGTCTTATAACTACTCCTTGTACAAATGGAAAAGAAAAAAGTCACTAGAGTTTATGATCCATGTATAAGACAAGATAATGGATGGACAGTGATTTATTTCCTGTACATCATTGGTCTGTATTGGATATATCTTTGCCTTGTCTGATTTTGATGATTGAGGTATTTATTTTTCAGGCATTTCCTTAATTTCCAGATCAAATATAATAATCCCAAATACATTTAAAGGGGAAGATATAAGTAGCCTAACTACTAGGTAACTTTTTGTGTACAGTCTATAGCTCCGTATCTACCGCATGTGATGAACCAGATTGTAAAATAGAATCGTGCTATTAGTATCTTATTGAAAGTCTCTGCATAAGGTCCTGAGGAAACCCTTCAGAAATAAGTTTCCTCTCAATAAAATAGGAATAATCAAGTGTCAAAGTAGTCTTACAAATTTTTGCTGTAATAGTTAACTTTTCTGAGCTATGGAAAGAATTAAGCAGTAACCTTGAGTCCTTGGCAGTGCATCATAATGGGTTTGAGTCGTAGTTTCAACTCGGCCTGTGCTGGCTAGAAAAGAGCAGGATGCTGTGTCCTCACACCTGGCCAATTCCTTTCATCAAAAATTCTGGATTGTGCCACTGTGTAGTTTGGCATGCTACTATATGCCAAGAATTGGTGGGCACTTGGCATTTGTGGCTGAAAAAAGTATGCCCTATGAGTAGTGAATATGTGACTGAGGATATAATTTTTTCACTGCCAATGGTTAGAGCAGTGGAAATTGAAACTGTAAGAGAAAGAAATCACTGCAAGAAACACCAGAATGGTACCAGCCCTTTCTGATTATGTTTGAATTTCCCCTCTCATGTGTAGGGAGAAGTTCCATAGCTCTGATTTCTCCAGCACATTGTGCTCAGTCTGTCAGTCCCCTACCCAAAGAAGGGACAACCACAGAACTACAAAAAATGGCAAGAAAAGATTAGTACAAATATTAAGATAGAATAGAAATATTCTAGGCTGGGATAAACTTATACATTTGCATCCAGGTGCTACTTGAACAAACAGTTCAGTAAGTCTGTAAAGTAATTTGTTGCTGACTGCCCACAATGCTGTTACCTGTGCCCTTTGAAATTTTCAAAGCGAGGCCATTGAGATACTATTGTTTAGCTGTGGATTTTGGTGGGACATAGATTGATCATGTTCTCTCCTAGTCCTATGTCTAAAAACCATGCACCAAACCCAAGCTGCCTTTTGGACAAACATCGGGTAACTTCTGACTTCCTGCAACATTTCAGGGGTCCTGCAGCAGAGTATTCTGGGATGGTTCTTGAAAGATGAATGCAGGCTGTGGTTTTAAAGAAGGACTCCCCACAGTATCTGAGGTAGACTTTCCATGATAAGATCAATCACTGGGGGATGCATAGGCCAGCTGACCAGTCCAAAATCAAACATGTCCCCAAAGTAAGCATTACATTGATGTTTCTTCTTTAATTTTCACAAATGTAAATTGAAAAATCTTTAGAAATGAATCAATCCCCATTTTCTTTGAAATGAAATATTACTTTGGGGGGACTCTTTCCAGTCTCAACTCAGCCTGTTCTTTTTGTCAAGGAGTAGTCTGTGTTCAGTATTATTTCTGCCAACTCAAATATTTTTCACTGTTGTGCAGTTTTGGAGGGACTCTAAGTCATGCTATAGGTTAAATTTTTTTTTCTTGCTGTGTGCTTCCTGCATTCTGGATCTTCTTTTTATGGATTTAATTTCACACTTCAATGTCAATTTCACGTCTGGGGTTTTTGCCCTTTATCTACAGAGGGGCTACAAAGCAGTTGCTTTGTATAAAGGCTGCAGTATGCAATTGAGTTGACAGGTCATCATTTATTAGCATCTTTCATTAGAACGTTAGGAATTGGCATGTCATTCTATTGGAAATAATGTATGATTGATTGATTGACACTGATCAAAATTTGTTTCTTCACCCACTGTTGCACCAAATCCTGAGAATAACGAGTTGCATGTAATGTCAATAATTCCTAGAAAAATATGGAATAGCCAATCAAGGGCGTGCTTTGCTCAACACTATTTCTGCTACTTTAAGAAGGGGATCCTAAATTCTTGAAAAATAAGACTTGTTAAGGTTGAATTTTACTTCCAAAAGTGTTAGTCCTTGTCATAATACAAAAGCTAAATATAAAAAAGACAATTATTTCTCTCCTGTATAACAAGTCAGAGAAACCCAATACAGCAGTGTAATAAAAAATTATTATTGTTTCGATAATAATAAATATAATGTAAAAGTAAGGGGAATACTCTTATATAGCCACTTACCTCTTTAGGGCTAATTGAAACAGAAAGTGGTTCTAATTTAGACTTTGATCCTGAGGACAACTGTACATCTGACAATTATAGCTTCAAGTCAAAAATTGGTTTTGAGCAATACGTAAACAATGTTTGTCAACATCGACTCACTTAGCACTAAAGGAGTTTTCTTGTCTTTTTTTTAACCTAGAAAACCTGTATTCATCACAGATGCCCTAATGACAGAGGAAGCTGCTAAGAAGAAGAATTGGGCAGTAGGTGAAAAGTATGCTTCCCCAAGTAGAAAACTTGATTCTGGAAAAACACCTTTTACTCCAGGGAGTGCAGTTGTCTTCAGTGGAGGTGTACTGTGTTGGAGTTGTTCTAGACAAGCTCAACACCAGGTCTGTGTGCATAAAGAGAAGGGAAGCAGGAGGAACTAGGGCTATTCAGTTGGCTGTACAGGCACCTGCCTAACTTTGGGCATGCAAGTAACCTCAGAAGTCAAGAGAACTATAGAGGAGCATTTACTTTTTCCCTGATGGGGACCAAGTTAATAAAGAAGAATGAAAAGAATCCATCTGTTCTACGGATTTTTCCAGTGGTTGTTCAGTGGAGGCTAGGTATACTGGGAGCTGATTACAATTTAATGCATTACTACAAAGAAAGGACAATGCTGTGTAGAAAAGACTTTTTTTTTTTTGCATAGGAAGTAAAAGAGCAAAATCTGACATTTTACTGCTTTCTCCAAAGGTCAACAATATTTTACTGTTTTGCTTAACAAAGGTAATAATCACCCATGTTCTTGACAGCCTTTAAAGTCTCTCTCCCCCCTGCCCACCCTTTTTTTTCCCCCTGTTGACATGAAATGAGAGAGGCAAATGTGAAGAGGGTGCACAATGAGTATGTTGCTGAAGGAGAAAGGCCGTGCTTTAGCACAGCTTATTACTTTACTTCAGTCCAAGCCTCTCGTTGAGGTTGGTGGGATTCATTTATTGCTCCTATGGGAGAAAAAAGGGACTTGGAGCTAGAATATGCTCCAGGAGCAGTTTTCAGTGAGTCTTTTGGAGATGTGTGAGTCTCCTCCCTGGAGAAGTAATTTGCAGATTATTTTTATTAATAGTAAATTACTGGCCTCTCCTGTTCTCACACTATGAAACAACAGTGTTGGGGAATGGAACTGGTATTCCTCCATTTCACTTTGCCTGGGTAGGAAGAATGAAATAAATATTGCAATTTCTTAATGATATATAAAAAAAAAGTGTGCTGTAGTAAAGATTTGGTGCAGAGCTTGAAATAGCCAAGCGAATAGCCATATATTCCTTGGCGCAGCCGTATCAGCTGGGCTGCAATTATAAAATGTTACTCCTTGCAAAAAGATGCATTTTCAGTGGAACACACAGTTTCATCATGGCACAATAGGGGGAACACGGTGGAGAGGATTGGGCACTGAAGATCTGAATTCTGCTTCCAGCTTTGCCATTTTCCTTGGGAAAGTAACTCCTCTTATTTTGTTTCCTTGTCTGTAATATAAAATAAGGATATTTGCCCTCCCTTGTGAAACACTTGAATACCCATAGTACCATGGACATTGTTACAGAAATCACTAGTCATGAGAGTTAAATCACAATGAAAAGCTTGTTTTAAGTTTATATTTCTTTTAGTTTCTTCTGTAGGCAGGGTGAACTACGTTCTGTATCCTCAATATGTTAATTTCCTTTGTCCTTCTGATGCAGTTTGGTCATACTACAGCTGCAGAAGAAGGGTCTGCATCATTTTTTCACACTATACGTTGTAAATTACATGTTGTTTCTGAAGCTTTTACCTTTTTGCTGCAGCACTAAACAGTAAGATGAATGAGTACCAGAATATACATTTGTAACATTTGCCATTGGTCCCTGCAATGACCCTGATTTCACTTAAGCACTTAGAGTTATTCTCTCAGAGGATTTTTATCTACAACAATTCTCATGATTCCCTAAAACCAGCCTGCCATTTAGCCACATAGAAAATACAGCCTGCAATACCTGTGAATACATGCATCATTTAGTCCTTCATGATATATTAGTGGTGTCAAGTGCTGATGAGATCATAGTTGATAGTAGTTGATTACATAGGATGAGTGGGTGATGAGTTAAAGCATTTTTAAATCCATGTGTTCCAGAATTCAGTTAACTGGGCCTGACTCCCCTCCCGTCTTGTGTCAGCTGATGTAAAATGAGGAGCATCTCTGCTGAAGGTAAGTCAGTTATGCTGTGTAGAAGAGGTGAAGGTAGGAAAAAAATGATAGGTTCCTACTCTAGTCTTGTTTGATTAAAGCAAGCTATCTCGAAGACGACAATGGAGCTATATCTGTCTAAAAATTGTCAGATCAGAAGCAATTATATGTTGACCAATTACTATAAAACATTATGGATTTTTTTTAACTTAAGCTATTTTGTACACTTTCCCGAGACCCCTAGTTTTCCTTTTTCTTGATAATATTGCATTCTAATGTGGGTAAAAGCAGGATTTGCTTCTGTTATTGAATTCTGTTGATTTGTTTGTCAACAATCCAGCAATATGTTGCATTTTGGACAGGTGTGCTCTAATGGATGTCTCTGAACAATTTGAACACGACTAGTCGACTTAATTATTTATTTCTTCATTATAGCAAATATTAAACTCTGCAAACAGCTAGCTAAGCACTGAGTGCTGCCAGAATTTCATTGTTGAGTCTACCATTTTCTCACCTTTTATGCACATTTATATAGTCTATTTGGTTCCTGTGGAGCTGATCTGGAGAACTCAGTCTATTTCCTTTCATTGTGATGCTGGAATGAAACAATGTTAGTGGAAATGAGCTGATTATTTGGAAAGAACTCTATATCTGTCTGTATTTATTAGTCTGACCTAACTTGTATTTGCCCCTTACATTTTGCACCATAACTTTTATTCTTGCTTTGGTGTTTAAATCTCCTTACATGCTAAACAATAACATGGTACATTGTAGCTTTCTGCTTGTTGTGGTGGTTTTCTGTACTCAGTCTGTCTCTCCAACACAGCATATGTGCACACATACTCCTAAGAAGAAATCATTGTTCATCTATCTCCATAGCATGCATATTGTTTAATTTTATATAGACAGAGATAGCATTCTAGGGATTCTCAGTTAAGTTTTGGATGAAAACTGGCGGCCAATTGCATGACTGAGGACAGCATTAGGACTTAAACTGTCTCAAAATGTAGATATCTAACCAAACAAAGCAGGACCTGGTGGTTGAAATCAATGTGAAATGTACAGTAAACTGATTTATTTAAATACCACTTATGTTTATATTTGTGGTCATATTGGGTGCTCTGCTAGTGGGATTAGCAACTTGCTATCTGCATTCCAGGCAACCATGGAGGGTTTGTATGAAAAAATAAGAATACAACTGAGCAAATCATGTATTGCATAATACAAGGCTGAAATACTGTGTCTTCTGTTCCTTTATTTGCATATTTAGACAACATATAAACCCTGGTGTTTTGACATTGCTCATTTCCAGCTCAATTAAGACTGTCTTCCTAAGAATGAAAAATGGTTTAGCAAGCCCTCTCCTTCATCTACGGTAGACTTCATGGCTAAAGCAAGGAACAGTTCTCTTCCTAATCACAGCTGCATCAGAAATTTGTTTTACAGTGTAAGAACTATGAAAAGCTTAAGTTCAATTCTCTGGGTTGCTGATACTGCTAGGCTGTCCCAGATTGCTCGAGACAGGTAAAATGAATAAAAGGCATTTGGGGGGTTATGAAGCAATATTAGTTATTGCATCAGAGGAACTTCTTTATTGTGTACTATACAAGGCTTGGGTGGAGGTTCTTTTGATGTGTTAAATACCTTTTGCCTTTGTCCTTATACACCTTTCTAAATTCTGCTGCTTTGCTTCCTTTCTTCCCAACTATCTGGTTTTTGTGCTGGCTTTGTATTGCATGTGTTTGGAACAGATTTGAGCATTCCAGTAAGGCTGATTGTGAATTTATTTCTGTTCTATTATATTAGTATCCTGGTTTTGCTGAGCAAAGCAGCACAGCAGGTCCAGCAGCTGCCAGTGGTAGAGAACATGCCAGACCAAACCAAAAGCAGCTGTTTCTCTTTTTCCTAGGTTTGACATGGGTTCAGTGTTGATTTTTTTTATGTCTTTCCTCATGTTTTTCCTTCCTAACCAAGAAAGTCTTTTAAGAGATAAGAAATAATTGAGACTTGAAAGTGACACCTGTCAGTGGACAATCAGGTCCTCTCTGACCTGTAGAGAGGATGAAGCCAATTATATTGAGTCGGGCCAAGTTCCTTACTGAAGTGCGCCACGAAACGTTTTGTTCAGCTGATGTAATACTGTACCTAAACTAAACTAAGGAGGCAACCAGGTTTAAACTAACATGGGCAAAGCATGCATCTTCCCCCTTTGTTCACCTTATCACTTTGGAGGTTGTGAAATCCTGTGTTTCTGCAAGTTGACAACTACAAGTGTGTGAGCTCCTGTCTGATTGAGGCCTTTGTGATATATATGCTCAAAGCAGAGAGGAAAGTTACCTCAAACTTCCCAGATTTTCTGACTTTCAGCATTACGCTCTCCTTTGGTATGGTTAAAGAGAGACTGATGACCTCTCTACTCACTGGAGTATTCTAATTGGTTTAAATGACCTCCATAATTATTTTGTGTCTGATTTTACTGCTCAGTGTCTTAGGATGTTGTCATAAAAGCTGCTATAGAAATACATATTGACTTTCAACAAATACTGACTTTCGTGTGCTAATTTATCAAGCATTTAAGTGTCTCCTAATATTGGGCAGGGAACGTGTCTGTTGATGTACAGGCTTAATGTGTAGACAGTCGAAGTCAGTGAGAGTCTTTCCATTGACTTTCAGAAGAACTAGATCAGGATCGCAAGAATTTGGGGTGGGTGGTGTCCCGCAGAATGGAATCAAGAAAATGAGATTTATGTTCCTCCCTTTAAGTTAATGCAGAATCTAGTCCTATCTTTCATTTTTAGATTAATATGGGCTAGTACTGCTGAACAGTTGCCTCTTTACATTCCACTGCCTGCCTGTGCAGAAGTAACTGATACATGAAGCAATATGGCAGAGATACCAAGACAATGCAAGGCTTGGCTGGTGCCTACGGGGATGGGCCCATCTCTTTATCCTGAACCTTGAAAGGGTCTGTTTGTTTTCCATGACTCTGTGGGCTAAGTGGTGATGGATTTACATCTGTTTCTCTGGAGTTAGCAAGACTTGCTCTCTGGGTGGAGAAGGGGACTTTGTACATGGGCTTTCTTTGACTTCATCCTTGCAGCAATTCTCTTAATTTGAATGCTTTTCTAATTGCCATCTGTTTTTTGTTTGTTTACTTTAAACCTCTCACTTTTTTCCCCTCACATTCTCTTCTGGGTAAGTGTGCTTAAATGGAGAGTTTGTGTGCTGCAGTCTCCTCTTTTCATGTCTAATACCCAATTGCCACTAATGAAAAACAAAGACAATGTGTGAGAGTGAGGAATTCTACAGAAATATCACAGAGTTGCTGTTAAGTACAAGCCAGTAAAGCCTTGGTGTCAGAAATTACTTTCTGAAAAAACTGACTCTGGTGTACTCTCCACAGAGCTAGCTGCTACTGTTTAGCAAATACACCACAGTCAGGTGCATTTTTTGTGTCCAGTGGTACTGCAGGCTTGTTCAGTGGGTTTTTTAAATTTTTTTTCCCATTGTACTCGTATAATAATATTGGCATTGCAAATTAGCTGTATTATTACAGTATATCTCCCTTGTGGATATTTATTTTTAAGCTTAAATCACCTCTAACCTATTACTAGCTAAGTGAGAATGAGGCCCTTTTGTATTGAATAGGGATGCTCACAAATGAAGAGTTGGTTTCATTCCTTTACTGAAAATTTTCATATTGTACGCTTCGACTTTCATACAACTTTCCTATGCGAACAAGCCGTTAGCAAAATCTATCGTATTCTAGTTATATTTCCAAAGTGGCTTCCGTAGGCTATAGCCATAATCCAACTGAAGGTACATATTGGTTAGTGAAAGAATAGTATATGTATTTTATTATTAAATTTCAGCATTTCATTGGCATTTGTCTGTCTTTACCTACTGTGTTAACATGAAGCTGAATCTGGAGCTGAAAAACAAAATAAAGCTTTGCTCAGCTGAGGTTTCCCAGAGGTGACACGACTCAGAGATTAGGTTGAGACAGAGTCACATTTTGCTTGATGAAAGTATTCTGCATTACCAAGGGATGTTTGTCTGTAGGGATATGGGTTACACTAAATTACTATTGCTGTTCATGAACAAAAGAATTTTTTTTTGCATCATCATCCATTTCATCCCCCTGAGTCTTGCACTTTAGCACTAAAATAGTTAATGCTGAATTTCTTAGTATCTGTGAGAATTCATAGATGATAGATCATTCCAGTGACACTGGAATAAGTACAGCATTGATATTTTACTATCTCACTAGCTATGTCCTTCTTGCAATTTCAAACATGCCTTGACAAGTTTATATTTTGTACTTTCTTGCATCAGCCCCACTGAGGTTGCAGTGTAGCTGGTGAAGTTGCATGTGGGTGTTCAGTTTTAGTTCAGTGGGTTTTTTTTAAAAAAAAAAAAAAAAAACAAAAAAAAAACAAACCAACAAAACAACAAACAACCAAACACCAAAAAACTCCCCAACAAAACAAACAAAAAAACTTCAAAAGCTTTCTAAGAAAACCACCTTTTTCCCCCCATCATAACAAATTTCTTAAACCAGTTCTCTTCTAGGGTTATGTGGCTGTTCACTTATTATACTTCTACTTTTACAGTTAAATCTGAACAAAATTATTGATATTTCACATTATTTAGATATGTAATTAAGGAATCTGCTGTCAATACAAGTCAATAGAATACGGCAAACTTGCATCATAAATGGAGGCCACTACAATAAGTGGACATACCATATATGATGATGATAATGCATATAGCAATAATGAACAATATAAGCAATAAATAAATAAATTTAACATTAGTATTTGAGAAAAAGTCTACTATTGGTCAATGAAATAAAGACAAACAAAACCAACAAAACGCACACCTATTAATTTCTGTGTGGCAAAGACCTTCTAAAAGGTCTATCTAAAGGATAACTACATCTGACTGGTATCTTCTCCAGGAAGTAGAATATATGCTATTGGTGCTAATTAGCTGTTCCAATAGTCTAGAAATTTTTTTCTTCCTGATCATGTCATGCCCCCAGGTTGTCAATATTCCCTTGCAATGAGGTATAAAAATGTGTATATATTATACTTTCTTTAACCAGATACCTGGTTATCTTATAATTACATGAGAATCTACTGGGAATTAATCTAATTCAGATTCTCCTGATTTTTATGATTTTTCTAAATGGTGTTTGAACTCTAAGAAGCTACAAAAAATCCTGCTTGTATTTTTTTTTTTTTTACGATTGTATGGAAGTAGTTAACAGAACTTAATTTAAAATACCTTTTAATCCTTTTTGTGATCATTTCCCTCTTGCAATTGTACAAACATACATTATATTGATGAAATGGTAAATGGTTATCAGCTTTAAAAGAAATCTCAAAAATACTCATTGTTTTTTTGTATCTGATTTCACTCTGAGCATACTGGATATTCAAGTATTATTTCCTATGAACTTTTTCGCTGACCAATGAACAGTAAATCTTTTTCAGAAGTGTTAATTGTATGTCATTACTTTCAGTTTATAGACACTTGATCTGATCATCTCAGATACAATCCAACATAAATGTTTATGAGACTACATGGAAGTACAGTTTACCATAAATCAGGTAAACCTATTCCTCCCATTTTCTTCAAGAGCTATCATGATTTATTTTTGTTCCCTGGTTCATTCCAATTTCATATGGATCTTGAAATATATTTAGTTATTCACTTTCTCTGTTCCTTAGAGGATTCTTGTTGAACATGCTCATAAAATAAACATGGTATAAAACCTGTTAATGTCAATGGAAACACTCTTACTCCATTCATTAATTGCAGTAGGACCTGGATCAAGGTGACAAATCTGATACTGCAGTTAGGCGCTAAGTGATGGAGGTCAGTGGGATGTTCAGGGCATACAGCATCATGAAACAACGTGGGGGTGTAGAGTAACATCCTCTAGTTCCCTTTCTGTACATCAGAGAAAGTGAGACTGTCGCCAAGAAACACAACACACGTGATTGTACCCTGTTCTATTAAATGGCATACAGATCCTCTCTGCCCCTCGTGGTGCTTTCTTGAGACTGCAGTGCCAATAAAAGTACCTCCTTAGATTTGCTTTCATACCTCTTTATAGAAATAGCCTCCTGTATGATTCCCTGGTCACAGGAGGAGATGGGAATTCTCTACTCCACAAACAATTGTAGCCAAAGAAAACTGAGGAGGTACCTATGCAAAATATTCCAGTCTGGCAATTCAGTTTCATAGTACTTACTCTTCATTAAAATGTGGGTTCACGCTTCCCACCCTATCTACTCCTTAGAAGGATCTCGGTTTGGGAAGGCCAGATTCAAGTTCATAAAGTATATTTTTAAGTTGCCGTATTTTAAAATCATTTAGTTGTCTATTTCAGTAAAGCACTGCATTTCCATTGAATTCGATTTGAGATAATTTTTTTCCCGGCTGTTGCTAGGACAACAAAAGCAGTTTTTGTGCTTCAGTACATTGAAACTATTACACGCCGTATCTATTAGCTTTCAGAAATACTGCTAAAATAATCAATATCAAATGTATTGAATATATTAGATTTTTAAATTACATTTACAGTGGAAAACAGTTTTATTTTCAGTTTACTTTAGGATCTGTATGGCTCAGTATTGATTTTTATTTCAGCTATCGTGTTCTGTTATCTGGCTTGGCCATTATATTGGTATTCCCTCTGGAAAACCAGCTTTTCTACGTAAGAGGAGTCATGCTAAATGGAAATGACTAATGACTAAGGAGAACAGTTACTATTTCACTGAATTTAGAAATCCAAAAGATTGCGAAGGCTTTCTGCTATAGCTATTTAAACCTTCTCTGAGATGTGCTTTGAATGAAATGATTCTAGTACTGCAAAAATGACTGCGACTGCAAGTGAATCTGCAAAGGACCAAGAACTTCCAGTGACATGCCTTGCAAACAGAGTTTTTGCTGATCTCACTAGGAGTTTGAGATCACCCAGCGTCCAGCTGGATGGGAGGGCTTTACAGAGAGTTTTGCTTGAGAGCTTGAACTGCTTCAGATACAGTAAATAATTAAGAAAGTTCTTTAAAACATACTGCTACTATCTATACAGGTTTTTGCAGGACTACTGTACCACAACCATAATGTCATCATGGTTGAGTTAACAACTAGACTGAGTGGCAGGTGGTAGTTTTATGTCCGTTAATTGTATCATACTTCTAGGATTTAATGGGAATTGACAAGTCCATACTACAGAATGCTAGTCCATGTGAAAATAAAATACCTCTCTACACCGTTTGTACTTTTTTGGATGGTAAATAAACATGCTACTTTTGCATAGTTTGGACATAGAATCTTACTATACCATAGGCAAGGTTGTTATCCTACTGCTCTCATACCTGAATACTATATATATATATATATATATATATATATATATATATATATCTCACTGGCTGAGATGCAGAGAAAATTTTAAACACATGCTATACAGACTATAACATAACTAAAGACTATAACATATATTTAGCACTGAAATGAATGTGTGCAAAGCATGAAATCAAGCATCTCCTCATTGCTAGAGGCCCAACCAACTTATAAGCCCTCCAAGAGAGTTTCCAGCCCAAAAGTTTTCCAGCGGAATGGCAGATCATTATCTACTCATCTTTAAAAAGATACAGGGTTAGCGGAGTCAAAAATGTGTTCAGGTCTTTCATTGTAGACATGAAATTTCACACGCTTCCCACCATCAATACATGATATAGTACATTGGTCCATGTATTAGATGAGCAGTTAATGAAAATGTGTTAATTTTTGACTTGTGTATTAATTGATAATTTTACTATGTGCAATTGTAGATGTCACAACATATTTACTTAATGGTTTGTGGTGGGAAGTTTAGTTTTTATAGAAAGACCATTCGCACTGTAATAAGGACTGTCTCTCATTTCCGTCTCAGTGTGGGTGTCAATCAGATAGCTATTGCTATTGAGGAGTGCCTGGGGAAGGTTCATTCTTGGTAGCCAATACTCAAAAAGTTCACCTAGGGAAGCATTTCCATTGACTCCTCCCCCTGTCACTGCCTCCCCCCCCGCCTTGTTTACAAAATCAGTTTAGTTGCCTTTTAGGTGTATGTTGTTTAGTGGGGGTTTTGTTTGGTTTTTTGTTTGTTTGTGGTAGGTTTTTGGTTTTTGTTTTAATTCCATGAAGTAGGTAACTGAGAAGTTTTGTGATTTGGGTTTTCTCAGTCAGGTGCTCAGAGATGCTGATTACCCTAAACTTTCACTGAATGCAGTGGGAATTGTCTTGGTGCATATCAGGATCAAGCCATGAAATTATTATGCAAAACAGTTTAATTGAAAGTGTTGTCTTGGCTTCTCAAAGGAACCTAAACGCTATTAAAATTCAGGGGAATGTGGGCATCTATCTTCTTTTCACTCTGTTGAAAATCTCAGCCAATATTCTCTAAATAAATTAGAATTTTACTTGTTTCTGACCAAAATAATAATTTTTCCATTTCTTGATGGTTATATAATAGTAATTTCTCTGCTTTTGTGTACTAGTGTGCCCAGGCCAATAATAGATTCTTTGATGCAGCTGTCTTGAATTGCATTTACTATGTTTTTGGCAGTAGCTTCAGCTCTTTGTAGAAACAGTGGAGGGAACCTATTTTAACTCTTTATTCTGATAATCTACATTATTTTTGGAGAGAAGAGACACCCTTTTTGTTTGGACATAGTTTGGCCTTCATTTTTTCTCCCTAATTTTCCAGTAAGCCTGAAGCAGAGAAGGAAACATGGTTTCATCCAATTTTTTTGCTGGTGTTGTATTGTCACCTACCAGAAGAACTACTGAGAACATTCTGTTCTGTTATTTAATTAAAAAACCCCAACAAACAAAAAAAACCCTCTCAGTTTCATTAAAGCTCATAATGACTCATAAGAATCGTTGTGGAAAACAACCAGGTAGATTTTGTGAAGATATCCAGTGGGATTTTATTTTTCTGGAGGCTTAAAGTCTACAGTGTGTGTGTGAAATGTGTTTAAAATAGACTTATAACTATGTTTGCTTCATCACTGATGAAACCTAGATATTTTTTCATGATAGACTTGCCCAGGCTGAAATAAGATCTCTATGTATGAGTAAATGTAACTTTGTATTACAATGCTGGTTAATTTAAATATAAATCTAAACATGAATTGTTCTGTCTTTTCTATTGAATGAAATTTTTTCCCCTACAGTATTGCAATTTATTGTTATTTCAATCTTATTGAACCTTTTGAGCTATTCTCAAGTTTTGAAACCAGATGAAATTCATGAACCCTTTTTCTTTGCATAGTTATTACTTTGTTTTGTATTATTTGTACAGTCGGTTCATTTTTTCTCTGACGTTCTTGTTAAGGAAAGATGTGTAAGTATCATCTCTGTATAAAAGCTGGATTGGCATGAGGGAGAAGAAATTGGATTCTCCCATTGATCTATTTTTCACATATTCTCTCTGGTTTCTATTCTGCTTGCTCTGGAATGCATTTTACTTCCTGTTCCCTCATTTGAGTTTATCTTTTCTCATGTATTTCTGCTCTTCTTTAAAAATCTTTGAATTCAAGAACAGCTTCCAAATCTACAGTTTGAGCGGGTTTGAAATCACTCATCTCTAGTGCATTGTATGGGTATTCAGGAACACATCCGAACACTGTGTCGAACACAGAAGCTGCTTCAGCTACTTCTAAATACAGAAGCCACTGACAGTGGCTTCTGGTGGCAGCAAGTGAAACTGAGACACAAACAAAATGAGACACAAACAAAACTCATTTGTTTCATGCCTACAGTCCGAGTGGCTTGATGAAGTAAAACATAGTTTTAAATACTTTGGGAGCTATGAGCTCAGTCATTAAAAAAATCTAGCATTGTCCTACATTAACATTATGTGCCGCTTTTATAGAAACCACAGAAAAGGTGGGTGTGATGGTGATGTTTGATTCAGCACTTTATTGGGTGCAAAAGGTGAAGTTTTCAACTAGCATAAAAAAGGTTTGTCCTTCCGAGTTTTAACCAGTCTCAGGAAAGGAACCAAAAAGAACATGGTTGTTAACATTCCTATGGTGGAGGAGGTAGTGTAAATCAGTATGACTCTGGAGCTGGTTCCATGGAACCAATTTGCAGCATTTTTATGGCAGCAGATCTAAAAATAGGAATCTATTGGAAGAAACCTTATCAAGCCAGATGACAATCTAACTATGGATGTTGAGAAATGGTGGCTTTCTAGCTAAGGCTAACATTTAGCTGTCCATGTATGAGTTTTGGTTTGGTTGTTTTTTTTGTGGTGGTGTGTTTTTTCGGTTTTGTGGGTTTTGTTTGGTTTTTTGGGGTGATTTTTTTTTTTCTTCCAAAGGGTTTGATAAGTCTTTGAGGCTTGGGTGAAAAAAGGAACTGGAAGATGAAATCCACTTATTTCATAAGGTTTTGGTAATGTTGTCAATTTATGTTTGAATTGGGAATCGTCACAGCTAGTAAAGGGGGTTATAAAAGGACTGCAGTGAGGCAGGTATGCCAAAGTTTTCAGTTCCCATCATTGTCTCTGTGGGGGGACTGTGAGTACAGCTGGCTGTACTCACTTTCTTTTGCCAGATAACTGTGCAGGTCGTAATGTTTGCAACCAGGAGACTTGGCTTTATTCATAACTGTGCTATTGCATTTCTGTGGGGTCTTTCTCAAACTTTTTCCTGCTTTTCCACCTGTAAAATGGACCTGAAATGCTTTCAGTGGTCAAGTACTCTGAAATTTACTGGTGAAAATTCTTTATGATGTGTAACTGTTACTAAATGCAGTATCTACATGAATTCTTTAACTCAGTTCCATTATCCTAGTTCCTGAGTTGATATGGGCTCTTTATCCCCAGGGCATCTGCAAATTAGCTCATTCTGGGTCAGTCATTTACACAGTAAAACTTTGGTCCTAAAAACACAATCAGTCTGCTACTCACAATAGCATGAAAACAAGTGTGCAAGAGCTTGTGAAGAGGTAAGTAGTCACGACATCATAAGGATTATATCTTGGACAGAAAGGCTGAGACAAAGAAAGAAAACCTTGATAATGCAGTATACTAGAGGGCTTAGTGTCCTTTCCTATAGATCTATGGCTTTAAAGACCTGGCTTATAAATTGGCTGAAATATAATTAAAGGTATGTCCTTAGTAACTGTACACTGTAAAATATTTACAGTAGCCCTTTGGACAATGGTAGCTATACTTTGATTTTTACAGTCAAAACATCTCTTCTTGCTCTGCATTATGGAGCATAAAAAGATTTGTAACAATGGCTGGTGTTATTTGGGCATTTCTTAAGAAATCATTTGAGCTGGTCTTCCATTGATAGAGTCAAATCTGGCATGAAATTAAATCCAATTCAAGAACCTCATGAATAGCAAGGGAAGGTCTAGCCACTAAAGTCCTCGCAATTACTTTGTGGTCTTTACAGGATGGGTGTCCTGAAAACCGAAGTGACAAATCTGTCTGTGTTTGAGTGGTCATCTATGCCTCAGTAAGCAGACTTTAAAGACAGGTTCTAAAAGCCAGAGGCACTCAGATATACTCCATTAGAAAACCATTCCATTTCCCTTCATGGTCTGAAGATTTAGTATCTTAGGGGCTTTTGCTCCCTAGTCAATAGTGGTGCTTGATAAAGGGGAGGGAGAAGAAAAAAAAAGGGGGGGGGGGGGGGCTTGGATTCATAGTACAAAGACTCTGTATGTAATATATTTAACTGTCAAGTACCTTTTCTTGTGAGTAATGTGCAAGCTCTCAAATAAGAGAACTGAAGTTGTAAAGAATTTTTGTGGTGAGTGTTGCAAGAGATGCATCCATGACAGGAGGTATTTGCAGGGCCTCCAAACTACGTTCTTTAAATTTGTGTGATTATTGGATTATTTATATTTATTTTTATGCTGCTTTTTATTTTGTTTCCTGGATTTCTGAAACACAAGAACAGAAGAACCCATTCCAAGACCTGAACAAAATGTAATGTTTCTTTAGACGAATGGTAGGGTCCCACAGAAGTCTGGGGACCACCAGCTGAAATATGGTAGCCATTGCTAATAGATGCAAGGCAAAAGGACTGAGGATCCCCACACTTTGTCACAAAGTCCCCAAGATGCATCAGTTAGTGTAGTGGCCAAATTAAATCCCTTCCCCCCCACCTTGTATTTATTCCTAAAACGCAGAACATAACACTACCAAAGTCCTCTGACCTTTCATTGGCAGTGTGAGATTGGAATTTAGCAGATAAATATCATGTAACAAACAAACTTCATCCTGCTATGCACGTTTTCTCTAAAAGCTGGGCTGGGTACACTGCAAACCTTTTATCTATGAAGGGTTTCTTCCTTAATACCCTGTATAACCACATCTCTTTCTAGACCTCTGTGTGTGTGTAATTGTAAGCCTGAAGGATGCTGCGTAGGGCTATCCTCTTTGGTAATGCAGGGATATAAATGCTTCTAATACTTGAGATAAATGCATTGCTCTAAATTTCAATATCTCAAAAAGAGCCTTGTACTCTTCTCATGGTTTAACCCCAGCTGGCAACTATAATCACCACACAGCTGCTCGCTCCCTTCCCCCCCTGGTGGGATGGGGGAGGGAATTGGAAGAGTAAAAGTGAGAAAACTCATGGGTTGAGATAAAGACAGTTTAATAGGTAAGGCAAAAGCTGTGTGCACAAGCAAAGCAAAATAAGGAATTCATTCATTCCTTCCCATCGGCAGGCAGGTGTTCAACCATTTCCAGGAAAGCAGGGCTCCATCACTCGTGACGGTTACTTTAGAAGACAAACGCCATCACTCCGAATGTCCCCCCCCTTCCTCCTCCTTCCCCCAGCTTTCTATGCTAAGCATGATGCCATATGGTCTGGAATAGCCCTTTGGGCAGTTGGGGCCAGCTGTCCCAGCTGTGTCCCCTCCCAGCTTCTTGTGCACTCCCAGCCCACTCACTGGTGGGGTGGGGTGGGGTGAGGAGCAGAAGAGGCCTTGGCTGTGTGTGAGCACTGCTCAGCAGGAACTAAAACATCCCTGTGTTATCAACAGTGTTTTCAGCACCAATCCAAAACATAGCCCCATACTGGCTACTATGAAGAAAATTGACTCTATCCCAGCCAAAACCAGCACATTCTCCACCCCTTATTCCGTACCATTTATGTCATGCTCAGGTCCCACGCTATCCAATACATCATCATTAACCACCGCCCCACTTCCCATCCTTTGATATAATGCACAGGTGATATTCTCTTAGTCTATGGACCACCCCTGTAAAATGTCCACTGAGTTCATTTAGCCCATGACTTTGGGCTCCATCGGTTATGGTGGTCACTCAGGACAGGAGACGTGGTGTGTTGTGTGGAGTTATTGGGCACCAAAGCCTGCTCAGGTCAGGTCACTGCTGCACTCGCGCTGCTTCTTGTAAGGCTTGTCCTCCATTGGTTCGGGTGGTTCCTGCTATAGTAATTCCTCTAACATGCAACTCGAATCATGGGTTACAACAATTTAAAGGTATTTGCATTTCAATCTCCACCCCTGGTCCCTTTGGGCCAGGTTATAGGGTTTAACATTGCAGTGAACTCCTCCCCTTGCTCCTAGCCTGGCTAGCAACAAGGGGTTCCTGCTATAGTAATTCCCATAACATGCAACTCAAATCCCAGGTTACAACCATTTAAAGGTGTTTCCATTACAGCCTCCACCCCTGGTCCCTTTGGACCAGACCGTAGGGTTTACCATTGCAATGAACTCCTCCCCTTGCCCCTGCTCTGGCTTGGACTTATCCACAGACTGCAGTCCCTTAGGGGTGTACCTGCTCCACGTGGAGCCTTATCTGTGAGCCACAGTCTCTCCAGGAGTATACCTGCTGCAGGATGGACTTATCCACCGCCACAGTTGCTTTGAGGTGCACCTGTTCCAGCGTGGCCTTATCCATGGACCACAATGCCTTCAGAGATATACCTGCTCCAGCGTGGCCTTACCCACAGCCACAAGTCCCTTCAGAAGTAAACCTGCTCCAGCACGACTTTACCCATGGCTGCAGTCCCTCCAGGGGTGTATGTGCTCTGGCATGGGCTTATCCATAGCCACACGCTTTGAGGTGCTCCAGCGTGACCTCAAGCACAGCCACTGATGCTTCAGGGTGTACCTGCTGCAGTATAGATTTATTGATGGCCACAGATGCTTCAAGGTGTGCCTTCTCCAGCATGGCCTTATCCTTGGGCCACAGTCCCTTCAGAGGTACACCCGCTGCAGCACAGACATAACCATGGCCACAGACGCTTTGAGATGTACCTGCTCTGCATGGGCTTATCCATGGCCACAGACGCTTTGGGGTGTCCTGCTCCTGTGTGGACTCATCCACAGGTCACAGTCTCTTCCACTCGAGTTCACACTGGAGTTCCTGCCTGTCCAGTGCAGCAGCACAGCAACAGCAGCGATGCCCTGGCCATCTGCCAGCCCAGGCGCGTGGCCATTGCTGTTATCAAATGTTCCCAGGCACAGCAGAGTAAGATGATAAGCAGTACAGCAAGCAGCAAAAGCAAAAAGCAACTGCTAATGAACATTAGACTCTAATATACAGTAAGGCAAGCAAGCCCCAGGGCAAGTGCAGGAGCCTGCTGATTAATGCTAAACAGCAATAACAGCTATAAATTCTATCTAGCACATTCCAATCAAACCTGTCATCATCTCGAACCCTTTGAGCCCCACATTGGGCACCAAAAAGGACTGTTGTGGTTTAACCCCAGCCAGCAACTAAGCCCCACACAGCCGCTCACTCACTCCCCCCCGGTGGGATGGGGGAGAGAATCAGAAGAGTAAAAATGAGAAAACTCATGGATTGAGATAAAGACAGTTTAATAGGTAAAGCAAAAGCCACGCACGCAAGCAAAGCAAGGAATTCATTCACTCCTTCCCATAGGCAGGCAGGTGTTCAGCCATCTCCAGGAAAGCAGGGCTCCATCACTTGTGACGGTTACTTTAGAAGACAAACACCTGCCGCCTTCTTCCCCCAGCTTTCTATGCTGAGCATGATGCCATATGGTCTGGAATAGCCCTTTGGGCAGTTGGGGTCAGCTGTCCCAGCTGTGTCCCCTCCCAGCTTCTTGTGCACTCCCAGCCCACTCGCTGGTGGGGTGGGGTGGGGTGAGGAGCAGAAGAGGCCTTGACTGTGTGTGAGCACTGCTCAGCAGGAACTAAAACATCCCTGTGTTATCAACAGTGTTTTCAGCACCAATCCAAAACATAGCCCCATACTGGCTACTATGAAGAAAATTAACTCTACTCTAGCCAAAACCAGCACAACTCTGTATGTGGACAGTTGTTGGTGAACTCTGACTTTTGATCTTGCGTTCTGCACTGTGAATAATGCAGACCAAATAGTCTCCACGTGCTTTGCCTGGCCATTGCTCAGATTCAGTCTATGGAACCGTGTTTCGGTCTTGATGCAAACTGCATTATAACTATTCTTTGCTTCTGCTGACAGCAGAGAAACCACTAGCTCAAAATGTCTCTAAAGAATTCCAAGTATTTCATCAAAAGTTTTGTCTTTTGGTTTCTGTGTTTTTTTTAAGGCTGTGCAATGACCCGTAGGCAGAAGCTATGTGATGGATTGTCCATCAGTATTTCATATCACCCCAGCAGCCACCCTCTAGAAAGAGAGACTGGAATTAAAAGGTTAATATTTAGCTGACATTTTTGTATTATCAAGGTTCCAGTTCCTGAGGGAGAAGAAAAAATCTAGTTTACAGGATTTATTTTAGAGTTGTAACTTGGGCAGCATATTTTGTTTACTTTGTTTGCTTTCTGAAAAATCTCAGTCTAAGAGGGAGTTGGTATTACTCTAAGACAGCCAAGTTCCACTGAAGTCAAGGAACTATTTTAGCTTTTCAGCTGAGAGTCTATCCCTTACATTCTTACAAAGTTAATGAGTAGATTAGATGGGCTGGTAAATACTTGCAAGGGAGATGGAAAAGCGGTTTACATTAGCATTTCAGTCAATGGCTGTATTAATGTGTTAAGCTATTGCTGTTGGCCCTACAGCTGTGTACAATCTTATATAAGCACTAAATGAAATTGCCTGAGAGAAACTGAAACCAGAAGGTGGTCCGTAACCAGGCAATAACTCCACTTCCACACTTGAAGTTCTCATGAAGAATTGAGCCCTCACACTTCCCAACCGGTTAAACAGGGTCCTTCTGCAACACAGAACAAATTCCTAGCCAGCCTAATTCTATTGAAATCAATGGAATACTAGCAGCAGTATAATTTGCTCTATTTTAAAATTCTATGTTGTATTCCAGACCCCTTTTTCATTTGGTGTGGTAGAAAGGGCAAGATAATTCCTTCAGCTGATTTAAGCACGAGTCTATTATTGCTTCTGCCTGTTAGTTCCTTGGTAGCTTTTGTTCAGCCTAATACAATTCAGTTTTTTACTCTATTGATACTTAATTTTTATAACAACTGCATTTTAAAATATGGACATGCATCTTGATCATATTTGTAAATGAAAATCTATTAAAGACAATATTATTATAGCTGTATCAAGATTAGAATCCCACCCTCTCTATGTCAGTAATGTTTCATTAGTGACCAGAGGATTGTCAAGTATTTTTCAGTTTTAACTGGTGTGACCTAGCAGGATTACATTCTCTAGAATTCTTATCATGGACTTTGGATAGAATGATATCCCATATGAATATGCTTCATTATTACGTTACTGCTTAAGATTGCTGGATATTGTTAAGAATTCCCAACTATACACGTTAAGGTTTCAGTATTGGCAAATTTATCACTGTATTACACTGTTTTTTTTTCTACTATATATAAAGCATATGAATTTAATCTTGCTTAAGTAATTAAATATCACTGTTTCAAATAGACAATTATGGGATTATGTTATTTAAAAATATAAATAATGATAAAGTATGTTTATTTTTATGAAAATATACCTAATGGATGAAATAAAGGGATGAAAAATACTTATTATAGATGTTGCTAAATCAAATGATTTAGCAATGATGGCCTGGGTTCTGCAATCTTTTTTCAAAATTCCTTTTTTTACTTCTTGAGTAACCCCATTGATGTCAATAAAGATCACTTAGTAGTAAAGTATGATAGTGTAAAAGAGGGTACCAGAATCTTTCTCAGTGGGAAGTGGTAACTACTCTTGGAAGAAATAATTTTGCGTTTCATGAGAGTCACTATGTATTATTCTTTATTTCTTCCTATTCATATTCTCTTTCTTCTCAATAGAAAGGTCACTGTCTCTCATTTTGATTCCAGGGAAGTTGAGAGGATTGGCAGTCATGTTTTACGGCCAGGAAACACACATTTCTAGGGTGCCTCTCAAGTGTATCAAAACAAAATACACAATCACATCTATCACACAAGCTGCAGGTGGCATTATGAAACACCAACATTATCATCACAGTACAACTGATAGCAGTTAAAGCTCACCTTAAAATCGTAACTGCTTTTCATCTCAACTGGGTTGTTACTCTCTTAAAATGTATTTTTCTCTTAAATTACTTCTTTTTCAGAGGGAAGATAAATGGAGGAAGAAAATGGAAAGAATTTGGCAAAAAATATTGGAACTGAAAAGTTACTGAAGCTTGACTGTAAGGTCTCAGTTTTTCAGCGTGAGGCTTTCCGGAGGTACAGGGGCTGCAGAGACTGCTTGTCTCTCCAAAGGAGCCAGGTCCCCGTAAATGTAAAGCTTCATGTTAACTCTGCTCTGTAGAGACTGTCCAAGCTGACAATGTGGAAGATTCACAGTAGAGTGTTTCGGTCCTTGTGGTTTTGGACTTTGTTTGGATGAGCATTTCATTGCTCTGTTATACTTAGTAGTGGGAGAGGAGTGGGGAAAAAAAAACCCAACAAAACCAACCATCCCAAAATATTTAAAGGTTCAGTCCAGCCATTGTCCTGCTTTCCTAGAAAAAAAATTCAAAACAAAAAAATGGCTTTGAGGATGCTTATAAGCGTTTTCTTTTCCCATCATTCCAGCCTCAAACTTTGCCTCATCTTCCCAGAATAAAGTTCTATCTAAAATAAGACCTTCACAAATGGCTTCTAATTTTTCAGCATCTCAATTTACATATTCATAATGAAATTCAGGTTTTCACTTCTTTAAGATTATTTCTATACTCTTATCTACTCTGTAAAATAAGAACATCATCTTTCAGCTGAGTTTCAGGAACCTGAGTGAAAAGAAGATCCAACTGTCCATAGCAATTGATTTGTAACCCGTGGATCTTACAGAAAAATGCCTGGAAAGGGTTAAGGGCTGCCTGTTTGTCACCTGAGAATGGTTTGAAAGGGATGATATATCCTCTTTTTATTTTCTTTAGCTAAGAAAAGCAAGGGAAAACATGGTGGGACGGGAGAAGATAGGACTTACTGCCCTTTTTGGAGGGGACGGGTTTGTTCCAGTGTTAAGAGTTTTGTGTTATGCTAATGACTTATTTGCCAAGGGAAGGGCATAAAGTGGATTGGGACAGGACCTGGCCTGCTTTCTGGGCAGATGGGAGAGCCCCAGCATGCACCTACTCCACCCAGACTTTGCTGGGGCGGCTAAAATCTTAGTAGACCCTGTAGGGATAATACAGGATAATCCCAGAGTGTGAACCTCAGTGGAGGTGATATAGCAGCAATAATAATGAGAGAGTCCCCAGAAAACATAATTAAAAAATAGCATGTATTTGGAAGTGTAGAAGATTTACAAGTAAAGAGGTCACAGAGAGTGGAAGGTTGTCCCTGGGAGAGAAGAGAAAAATGCAGATTTCACTTCATAATACGCTCTGAACTTAAATTCAGACATGGAATCCTGTAAAGTCCAGTGGGAATAATTTGCTTCTTTGCACTTACCTGATATTTTTGTTTTAAAGTTTTTTTTAAAATTCCTTTCAGAGATATTGCAGAATGAACTCATGTCTCTGTTCATCTGTGTGACACTGGTTTGCTTCCTTAGTGAATTACATAGGATTTCTAGCTGATTCATTCCTGTACTACCATTGTCCCTGGTTTCTTCTTGAAATTTTGCAAGAGAAAGGCACAATCCACAGCTTGATTACAACTGGGGTTAATGCCAGAGACCTGTTACACCTATTCTAATTAGTAGCAAACACAAATTAAATTCCAGGATAAAATACTGTCGTATCTTAACATAGGTCTTTAGGGGGTCAATAGTTTCATGCTTTGCCAGACATGAGCGCTGTTAATGTTAACATTGATTAAAGCACTGAAGGTAATACTTTTCAGATTATGGTATATGTCATAGTCTTTCTTCTGGCAAGATGATGCATTTAGTTGCTAGCTGCAGAACATAGTGAGATAATTACCTTACTGGCTATTATGGAGAAAAATTGATTTCTACCATAGGGATATATATCCGTATAGATGGAGCACTATATATCTGCTTATTAGTACAGAGAAAGAAACAAGAATTGTTGTGCGTGCCCAAATATGTATATGTGAAAAGAGACGGAGAGGTAGATTGATTCTTGCATCCAAAAACATTTAGCTATTGATAGAGGCATGTTGCTTTTTCACCAACTGACCTACATGAAAGAAGCCAGCACCTAAGGGTATAAAATGAAAGAGCATTAAGGTGAAAATGAAGATGTCTAATTGTGGAGATATGTAACAGAGAATATTGTATCTAGTAAAAGCTGATAATAATATTAAGTCTGTTGTTCTTGAGACATACTCTGACAGCTTCCAGTGTGATAATTTCCTTGAAACAGTTATGGTATGCGAATGTTTGTTTTAACATGTGGCAAGCCTAGATATCATTTTAAATCTTTGATAGATAATTTTTTTAATTAAAATCTGTGTTTGATTCTACTTTAAACTAAGAGCTATTGATTCCAATACTAGTTTTAGCTTGAAATTTGTACTTTTTCAGGGGTCTAATCTGGTTAAGGGACTGTGCACCCAAATGTTTGCTCACTTTTTTGATCTATATCAAATCAAAGATATTGTCTCTTCCTGTGTCTTTTATTTGGTTCTCTTATTCTCAAAGTACCTTCTCTGTCAGAGAAAAAGAAACTACAACAAGATGTATATGATAATAGGTTCTAGGCAAGACAAAATCTTCTGGTGCTTCCCCCTACCACATTTTATCCCTTCTTCTATTCTTAGCCCGCAGTCAGTTCCCATCATGGAGAGGTGCTGCTATGTATGTACTCCAGCGATCTCTTTTCATCAGTGTAGCACCTGAGCCCAGTAGGATCCTTGAGAAGTGGCCAGCTGAAAGGGATAAAGAGAGTGGACATGATCTCACCCTCAAAACAGACTAAAGCCTTGCCTGGGTATTAGAACAAATGGAAGTGCTGCCTGAAGGGCAGTGACCTTTAAAACACCACATAGATGTGAAGATGGATAGGGGATTGAGTGATAATTCTTCCTAGTAATTCCACACTGGGTTTTTATAGAGTAAAGTCCATGTGTTGAGCACTTATTTAGGGGGTTTGGAGAATTGGCAGATAACTACAGATCTTCAGTGTCAGAGAACCTCCAAAGCAATTAGCGTAAAGCACATCTGTCTCAGTTATCTCCTGAGATCATGTGGTATCATATGGGAGGGAAATATTTTTTTTCGGAGTTCCTATAAAACGTAAGTAGTATTCAATAAAGGACATTCCTTTGACCTAAGAAGGCAATTCTTCTGCAGGTGATGTGAGAGGTTATGCTCATAGGTAATGCTTGCAATATGGCAATTACAGATTCTCAGCAGCTAATTTATTGAAATTAGTGAAAAAGGGGTCACTTCGTTAATCTTATCATGAAAAATAATTTAGGGGAAGAACTGGTGAAATTTTCAAATCACGTTTTGATATTTTACTTAAAAAAAAAAAAATTACACTTTTGAGACTGTGAGGGTGCAGTGAGGGCTGGCTCCTCCCCGGGGACCAGGAGCTGTGGGGGACCCTTGGGCCAGCATGACCTGTCCTGCTGCCCCAGCAAAGGAGCTGGGCAGGCTGGGGGGGGCAGCCCCCAGCGCAGACATCAGGCACCTCCATGGGGATGGGATGAGGCCAGGCCAGGATGTCAGCTCATGAGTGAGGGGTCAGGATGATGCCCGGTGAGGGTAAATAGGGTCAGACACAGCCCCAAGTGAGGCAAGTCATGGCCAGGTAATACAGAAAATAATATCATATATGTTGTGCTTGCAATGATTTGTAAATGTTTTTAGCCACTCTAAAGGCTACTCAAGTAGCTTAATAATATTCCATCAGATGTATATGGTACGTATCTTTTCTTTATTACAACTTTTTTCTGCTAGTACACTGTGTATTTGATAACATCTTATGTCTTTGATAAATATATTTGATCTACTGCACTTCTTTTTACCACTCAGGTTTGCTGGTGATAGCATCAAGTGAGGAAAAACTGTCTCATTGCCTGCTAGCCCTCTTCTGCTCACACATAAGAGGGGTAAAGGAAGGTTCATTGTAATTCTGCAAGTTTATGGAGGTGAGAGGCAGCATGGTTTCAGATGTACTGTCTCAGTGATCAATACTGAAACATGTTATCTGGAGGCAGAAATTTGCTGTGCATTTAAACCAAACGTACTTGACTAGGCTTACTGATCTCCACTAAGAGTCTAGAAATATATCTACCTTCAAATTATTGCTGAAATGTTAATAACAGTGCAAAGAGGAAAAACTGACCGTATTGGGGCAAGCATCGGTTGTCAGAGACGTTTTTCAAATGGGGGATAAAGGGCTCAGAAGGAGTTCAAGTTTCAGGAGCCTGCTTAGTTTAATATCAATATATTCTTGGAGCTCTTTTTTGTTAATAGGTCTATGGGGGAAAAGGTTTGGAGGCAAATTCCCCTTCCTTTAGGCACAATTTGTTGTTAAAAGGTCATATCAAATATTTTGATCCATTAAGAGCTATGCTATTTATCACACACAGATATGCAGAAGACTTTGAAACAACTATTGTACAGTGGTTGTGAAAACTGTTGCTCCCTGTGAAGAAAGGAAAGAAAATTCATGTTCCAGTATCTGTCTGCTACCCTGAGTCTACAGTGATTCATCTAGTTATCAGACCACTAGAGACAGTGCTCTATTAGAGTCAGTATCTTATCATAGTATTTACAATTGCCCTTTGCTCAGAGATTCTTTCATGGTAGATCATAGTATCCTTCTCGAGTAGAAATAATGACATGGGATGAGATCCCTTTTGTTTAGCAGTTGTTATGTTCAATAGCTGTGGTAATGAGTGATGGTGTTTACTAATCAAATGAAATGTAGGAGCATGTCTTTATTCTGCTCCCATAAACTCTCTGCTCTCACTAAACTTTCTGCGAACAGCTGGACTACGAATAGGAGTAAAGACTTAAGTTTAGTGTTGTAGTTGCAGTTTGAAGAATAAATTCTCAGAGACAACATAATACTCTTTTTTTTTTTTTTTTTTTTACAAGGATTGATTAATATTTTTTTGCCTCTCCCACTCACTATCCAGATCAAGTCCATTCTGTTTGTATTTTCATTCCACAGTGGGTACAAATACTGATTTACGTGCCTCAAGCATGTCTTGATATAGCAGCCTGAGCCTTCACTTTCCTTAAGAACACAGCAATTTATAATTAGGCTTGATTTATGTATGCTAATGTGTCACATGGGTCAGACAACCAAGGGAGCTCCAGTAAAATGAGATACAAAATGGGTAAGCCATAAAAGGTACCTGTTGGCGTTTGTTTTGTGTTGGGTTTTTTTCCCCCCACCCAATGTGATGTTCTTTCGTGCTAATTTGAATGATGGTATTAGACTTTTAGTCATTTCTTGCCTAAATCAAGGTGCTTGCCTGACATGTAGATTCCTTCAGGCTACAATAGCGGAAAATTTCATGCAGGTATGCGATTATTCAGCTCATCTGAAGTGCTGTATAAAACTTAAAGTCTGTTGCAAATTAAAAGTGAGGAATTTATATTTTTTCCAGTCACTGGAATGAAAAGATGCTTCTTGTTATGAAATCACATACAGAAGAATTTATTGGAAGTGGCTACTTTTGAGACTCTGGAAGAGAGTAGAGAAGTTTTGGAAGTGAATGAAAAATCTATACTATGCAGGCATTAAAGTTATTCACTGAGAAGAACTCTTTTTTGATAGGGTAAAAATATTTTTGTATGTTAAGCCATTTAATTTTATTTTTTTCCAATGTGAACTGTGCCTGAATTTATTTCACAAAAGTGTAGCAGTTAGTTACAGATCAATTGATAAAAGATATTGATGAGAAATAGTATCAGGAGAATTTTTCATTCCCAAAGGATATATGCCACACACTGGAAATCATGGAAATACATATGTTGCAGTGAAAAAGGGTGAAAATCCCAGGAGTCTAGGTATCCCGTTAGGGTCACTGGTACCAAAACTTGCACATTGAAGGGAATTGTTTCCTAGATAGAGGATTTTCTTTTTTTAATGTTTACTTTTTTTAAAATGAAAGAGCAGGCCTCAAACCTGGAAATGTTGGAAGTGGCATTAGTTAAAGCTGCTGTTGTAGATGAGGGTCAGGAAATAAGACTACCTAAACTGAATCCAATACAGTTAATGAAGCTACTGGATAGTGCCCAAGAGCTCTACAAAATCCATGATTAAAGCAAGTCACGTGAAAACATCTAGCAAAAAGGGAGAAAAAGGCACTGATTTCTGAAAACTTCTCCATGAAAGGGAATTGAGGATATTTCCCTGTTTTCTTCTAATAACAAACCTTATTGTATGTTTGCTGCTGAAGTTTAGATTCTAAATATGTACATGACCCACCCAAATTGTTGCCTTGATACAGTAGATGGTACATTAGGATTTTGCTGTTTCAGTGTACTCCATCTGAGAACTGATCAGAGTGACTTTTAAAAATGTCTTTACTAGCAGATCACTTGCAAGAATAAGATTTCTTATGCAATTGTCATACTACGCTTTCTTTCTCTTTCTCCTTCTTCAGTGTACGTGTATATTTCCCATAACCATCTTTTCAATTAGGGCCACTTAGATATCCTGAAATTGTCTTTGCTTCTCATTAAAGCTCTACTTACATCTCTGCCAAAGGCAGATGAGCCAGAGCACAGGCTGTGGTATAGTGCAGTTAGCTGAGATTGCTGCCATTCTGCCTCCTATAATCAGCACTACTGAGTAGCAGTATAGAATAACCCAGGCAAAGTAAGTCCTGAGATTTTATTTCTTCTGCCCATCCTTATTATTTGCAATAGGACTTTAGCATCTTTCTACAATTTTTGTTTCCCTGCCTTCTCTGCTCAACCCTGAAAGTAGTTTGAGTTGGGCTTCCTGGATGCTGTGGACTTGATCAGGATTATAGCCCTTGCTAGGGGTGGTGGCCATATTCCTCACACAGCAAAGGCATGAAGATTAAATGAAAGCAGCCTAATCCTGAAGGCTACTTAGCTGACTAGTAGTTGAACTACTCGCCTACTGGAGGCAAGGCTAACTCATACTTCCATACGTTTTTTGTGCACATATGTGTTCACACAGTGGGCAAAATCAGAAAATTTAGAGAAAGATTTAAGGCTGAGTATACGCTGGTGCTGCACTTGACCAAGGAAAATTAAATTATTCCCTAGCTATCATTACATTGACAATGAGAGTTATTTCCCATGTTTTCATCATAAATTTCTGGTTCCTTTGATTAGTGCAGGCTTATGTTTCATGTTCACCCTGGATTTCATATATCACATTTCTAATGTGTCTTGAAAGACTTAAGTGGCTTAAATATAAAACTTCCAAAATCAGCAGGTTTTGGGGGTCTGGTGAAAAACATATTTCCAAGTTTTATTTATTTTAGAATGACTGGTATAGCCATAGAACCGATAAGCACAGTTTTTCATAGACGAACTATATAATGCGTTGGTGTTTGTGAACCTGCATTGAATGACTGCATTAAGTGGCTTACCTTAAAACTTATGGGATGACAGCAGTGATTTTAATTCTATGTACTCTATACTCAATTAACAAATTATTATGAAGCTGCAGATGGTGTTTTCATTTATCACTGAAACACTATTTAAATTTTGGAATTAAATTATTCTTTAGGTAACTTGGTACATATTGTAATTTATACATAACCACTAGGAATCAACATCTCTAAATGATCTTGAATCCGTAATCCAAAATATATTACAGTAGGTGATTGTCAGTATTCAGCTACTGACTTGATTGCATAGTACTTTGACAAGCAGATGTTACTAGGGCGACATTAGCATCTTAGGGGTTTTTTTATAAACCTTATTTACAGGTAAATATTCTTCCCTTACTTCATTTCTGAAATATAGTCTTATTAAAGAAAAATTCAAGTTTTTTTTCCTTATGCTCCCATTATCTGTTTTTGCACAAAAGTGGGTTGTATTTATTATTGCTGTTATGCAAGATTTGAAGCAATCTTGGTGGTAATACATTCTTCTTTGATCAGATAAATTCTTTTTAGGCTTTATCATAACATTTCCATAGCGAAGTCAGGTTCCTTTACAAATTAAAACACTATGAAAGGGTTTTGGCAGTTATAGAAGTGAATGCTATCTACACTTAGTAACTAGGACACACAAACCTTTTGCTGTCCAGATAATCTTGCAGTATCACTTCATTACAAAATGTCACATCAGAAATAGCATTTTAGTTTTTTGCATGCTGCTTATTTCCTTTATAGAGCAAAAATCTTTGCGTTTTCCCAACTTTATAATGAGAGATTCAGCATAAAAAATACATTGTATTTGTGCTGTGGTCTGATACTCTTATCAAGCACTTGCTATGTTCCAGATAATTTTAACGAGTGTGCTAGTGTGTAACAGTTAGAGTTATGGCTGCACAATTCCTTCAGTCCATTTGCTGAGTTCCCAGTGATGATAATATGAGATCTATGTGTGGAATGAAAGCCGTATTGCAATTTGCACCTGCTGTTAGGGTCTCTGCTAATTCACAGTTTCCTAAGATGAATGAGAAGTGGAAGTGATTTTTTTAGTGGCTTTCTCCTTGCTTTGCTACAGAGATGATGTTGGGGCAGGTTTACCATCCATTTTTAGAATCTTAATAATCTACATCTTAATTTTATTCTTCAACTTGTATGGCATTCTCATTGAAATTATTACTTCTGTCTAAACTATCTCAAAATATATTTAATACTATTTGAAATTTACGTAGGCTAAATAGATACTTAGGACTTGATTTCAAAACTGTAATCCACATTTTTCCGTAGTAGTCTTATATAGTCTGATCAGATACCTACATTGTATATTGAAGTTAAAAACAGACTCCTGAAATCCATCCTACCCATGTACTGTCAAATATCTCCATGCCCAGAGGTCTGCAAAACTCACAGTAGTTGAGTGCAGGTTTTAACAGAGAGGGCTAGAAACTGAATGAGACTGTAAATGTGAGTTTTGAAATAAATAGTATGTGTAATGGGGAAAAGAAGATGCTCCCTAGACTGAGAAAGAAAGGGAGAGATGTATTTTGTTATTTGCTTGCATGGATGAGATTGCACCCGCATATGTGTTTATAAATGCTGTTTAACCTACGTCGCTGTAAGCTGCAGTAGAGAAGCAGTAGAAGTTGTATTAGGGGACAATCCTTCACATGATACTGCAGAGCCGTGCTGTGACCTGGGGGCAACGAAGCTGACACTGACCATAGCGAAAAGAAAGAAATGGGGCCCTTTTGGTAACTGGTAACTGACAAACCTTGGCCCGTCTTTATAGCTTCAGCGCCTGATATTTGGACCTGCCGTTTTTGGACCCTGTGAGGTGTTCCTGTTTGACGGCTATGCCCGCTCTGTGGTCACAACTGTGGGGTGGAAATGGCAGAGTACTCTTGCTTATAAATAGATAATCCTATCTATGCTCACCCTGCCCACTGGTGTGTTCAGACCCGAGCTGTGAAACACCTCCGACATCATCCCCATTGCCTTGTACTTCTGGACAGTGATACCACGATATGGAGTCTGGGATTTGGCACTAAAATCTGTTCCTGCTGATATATTTGTGTCTGTCTGCCAGTAGTTTGGTGACATTTCCAGGAGTCTTGTTTAGCTTTCAGTGATCAGGGTATTTTTTGTTGGTTGGTTGGTTGGTTGGTTTTTCCTTTGGAAGACAGATGACCATTTTTAGTAGTTTGTGTTTTGTTGTGGTGTTTTGTTCCCCCCCCCTACAAATTATTGTTTGTAAGTACAGAGTAGCCGTCTTTGCTATGGAGTCAGCGTAACCAATTTTAGACCTCAATTTGAATTCAAGGCTCTGAGTACTTTTAGAGAGGTGTACTGTGCCTGACCCTACCATCTGCCAGAATCCAATAGCAGTCGGAATGACAGTTCTACCTTAAAACATTATCAAACCTGGAATCCAGTGGGGTTTTTTTCTTGAGCCTTTTCACTTTAATGTCAGAGCCCTCTAATAAAAGCTATGTTCTCAAAGCTGTTGTAAAGAATAATGTCAAACCAAAGTAATTATTGTTCAAACATTTTCTATAGTCCATACTGTACGATCTTTTTTCATATCATATGACGTTTCTGTTTTCATTGGACCAGGTACAATGAGTTTAATACTTTTAGAAATGGAATTTAATAAAAGTAACTGGAAAGAATTCCATTCTTCTGCTCTCTACAGTACATGCTTTAGCATACTGCTCACCTTACTTTAGTTTGCAGAAGAAATGCAGGGTGAATACTTACTGCTCAAATAAACAGGAAATAAAAGGTCTCTGTTTAATTTGATACATGACATGGTGTCATGAATAAGGAGAGTCTGAGTATGAATAAGTGAGTGGCATCCTGGGTCGTCTTACAGCTGCAGAGTCAATCAGTAAGTTGTCTGTGAGCCTTTGTCACAATGGCATACACAGGAGAAAACCTCAGATGTAACGGTCTGTTGTAATTGGAAAGGGGTCTGTGGTAAATACAAACTTTTGGAGGATAGCTACTGCATTTTGGATTCTAAAATGTGATGGTAGATGAGCTCCTATCTTGAGCTGTAGTCATTCCTAAACTTGTTTTGGGGCATCTTGCGCAGCTGTATAATCACTGATTACAGTGCTCAGTATAGTGGGCGGAAATGCTGGTATGAAGTGTAATGGCCTTAGAAATCTCTCACATCAGTGAAACTCACTGTGGTTACAAAGCAGTGCAAAACATGTTTTTCCACGATAGAACATAAGTCCAAAAACTAGTAAGATGCATAAATTGCTTGTTATGCATGAGTCCTGGTAATAAACAAGAAAAAATAATATTAGGATTAAAAACATGCCATAGATTCAGGAGTTCATGAGTTAGAAGACATTAATCTACCTGCAGAGAAGCTGAGTATTTGTGTAGCTAATGCATTTCATTTGCTTTTTACCAATGTATCAAATTATTTCAAGTGCCTATTCATGAAGCCAGCTGGGAAAGATGTTAGCCTAATTAAAGGTTCTTTCTTATTTCAGGGGAAACTGTACTTTTTTTTTTTTTTTTTAAATGTGATCCGTATTGGCAGGTGGTTCTGTCTCCACTGGAGACAAACATATCGTTACAACCGAATGAGGTGCAAAAGCCAGTTGATTTAACTATCTAACTGATTTGTAAATTGCTAATCTATTAAAATTTAAGAAATGTGTCAGTTCCTTACAGACCCTAAAGCTAATGCAGGAAATAACTGGTTTAGATATGTATTTTTTGAAAAATTATTGTAAGTACATGCTAGACTGGGCTTCTTTTAACTATGTATTCTGATCTTGCTTTAAGCAGTCTTGAGGAGAATTTCCCAACTATATGGAAGTTCCTTTTTCAAAGTCATTATTATTTGTATTTTTCTGGTACCCTGGAAGCCACCACCTATACAACATTGAGGTGTTGTGTGGACACAGGCAGGGAGAGCATCTACAGCTCCACAGTGCTTAGAGAGCTAATGGGCACATCAGGCAAAGGCAACAGTCTGTTTTAGATATGAAGGAACTGAGACAAAGGGACGTTAAGCAATTTACAGTCTATTTCAGAGCCAAAAACTGAAAAACCCTATACTTTTTCCTCATATTTATCTAATACAATTTCTAAAGGTATCTACTAGATTCAGATAACTGAGACCTCATTATTCTCCTGTAGTATAAACAGCTTGTTACTAACTACACATAGGGAAGTCTTTTCTCATCCGTCTGTTTTTCAAGGCTGAATGATTCAAATCCCCAAGTTTTTTCTCACAATAAAGAATTTTTTTAATCCTTAAATACACCCTGCAGACTTTCTGGCATAATTTCAATTTTGTTTTGAAAGAGTTTTTAGTAGCTGTATTTTAAAAGAAAACATTTAAAGATTTAAACATTTATACTGGAGATGAGAGGAATTGTTGTGTTTTTGTGGAGAATGATTTTCTGTTTTGCCAGGGTTTCTTTTTTGAAACACAACTGCGTCACAACCATCTAGTCCAGAGGAAATAATATAGTGAAACAGTAATTGCACAGCCCTGGATGAAATCCTGGTTCAGTTACAGTCAATGGAAAACAGATGACAGTGAGACCTAAATTCTACCCATTGGTTTCATTGCCATTGGAAATGCACGCTGAAGCACATGGCAGCTCTCCCGTGTGCTGACTGGCTTCTCCAGCAGCAGAGGAAACTCAGAATGAGAATGTATGGGCTTCATCTGCTTCCCAACAGTTTCTTTCCCAGTGAGTTGGGTCAGAATCGTAAATACACTCTTGATATTTAAGCTAAAATCAGAAGAAATGGTAGATTTTTCAATTAATTACTCAGGAATTTATGCTTGTATTCTACCAGCTTCATTTACAGAAGCTCATATAGCTCAGGTGGACTAAAACTGCAAAGTTGCCCATTGTATGTACATACATATGTTATACATAGCTTATGCATATAGATCCTACACTTACATTCTACCAGCTTTATTTACAGAAGTTTATATAGCTCAGGTGGCCTAAGGAATTGCTAAGTCACCCATTATGCCTATTATGACATTCTTTTCAGATACGTATAGATCCTTCAAAGTAACATTTTTTTAATTACAATTTATGTTTTTGCTTTGAATATCTAAATTCTGTTGAAATCAACCCAGGTAAAATATTTCTTATCAGATCTGTTAAGCAAATTTGAGTTTCATCATTGACTTTAAACACATGGTGTATCTTCTAGAAAGAGTAATAACCTAACATGGATCCTCATGAATGTCCTATTTAATGCACTTTTGTCTCCTGTATCTTAAACACCACCTTTCTTATATCCAAAAGATGCCTAATCATGATTAGATAAGGAACATAAAACTGGCTGGGGCACTTCAAATCACTTGTCCACAGCAGGAAAATCCTACTTCTAGCTATGTTTGACTAATAATATTAGCTGATAATCTAGTAATAAATGCATGATTTGGGGAAAAAAATATGAACTTTGAGTTAATGGTGCAATTTCAGCTTATTTGAAAAGTGTTTTCAGCTTCATTTGGAATTATAATTGACCCACTGATGAAGCAAGATCATCACGCTATGCAAGTTGCTGTAGCTTCATTGACATCAAAAGGCAAATTTAGACAGAATACAAATCCAGCTTGTAGACTCTAAAAGTATGAAATAAAAGTCACTGCCAGACCAAATAATTTCAAAACTGAAAAGAGAGGACTGCTCAAAGTAATGTCAACCATCTGGAAGAGAGACTGCGTAGAAGGAAAACATGTCTCTGTCCAAGTTATCAACTTTTCCAAAGCTTGTAACAAAAACATGAACCAGTCATTTTGGCAGTAGTCCAGACAACGAAGCTGTGAAATGAACTGATAACTAGTCAAGGCCACACACACCATGGCAATGAAATACAGTAAGATACCGCTACTACTAATAAATGGAAAGAGAGTTGTAGGCAGATGGTCAAGACAATGGGAAGAAAAGAGACTGGCAAAGAAATCCACCTGATAAAGCAAGTAGTATAAGCAAAATAGATCTTTTTTTAGAGTAGTTACTACTGACTTGGTCAATTTTGCTTGTGGATTAACTGCATCTGAGAAACCATTTGTGGATGTTCAGTAGGGGGAAAAAAGAATAAAAGTAAAAGCAGCTTGGTTCTTGACTCTTCTTCAGGACATCTTCCCTTCCAACTCATACACACTTAGAACATCAGAAGTCATCTCCTGCTCCAGGAGATGGGTCATAATCTGATCAAGTACCAGATCAGAAATTAGATTTTTGCCCTATTCTCCCTTTTGCCAGATTGTGTATTGTGCTGTTCAGAAAGGCTGTGTGTTCTGGCAGGATGGATTAAAAGGTCTGGAAAGGAGCCTGTTAAGTTATGAGCTTGTGACTATGCATAGGTGGCTGGCTGTGTGGCTGAGGAAAGAACCTTTCTCCTTGAAGGTAGTCACTAAAAGGGCTGTTGCCAAACATAATTTCAATCATATGAGGCATTTTAATGCAGGTCCAGGTAAATAAAGAAATGATTTAAATATAGATGGATTACTGGCAGTAGCACTTTCCTGAAATACAGTCTGGTTTTTTTTTTTTTTTTTTTTTAATGCTTGCACATGCTCTCTCACTCACTCCCCACACCCCCCACCAACAGAGGCAGAGGTGTAGGAACTCTTGCCTTTTACTTGTGCACTTGTAATCCACAGGACTTTGTGTTCTCACAAGGTGCAAACATCTGGGCATTGCTGTATACCCTCTTTCTCTCTTTTTGCACTTCGTCCTGTTATTAAAGGAGAGGATTTTAAAGTATGTCTTGATTTTTGTGTCAGTATGTGTGGGGGGGACTGTTGTTGATAGTATATGCTCTGTTTTGAAACAAACATGGCCACAGTGGCTGTTTTAACATTATTTGCAATTTCTTTATTAGAACTTCTTATACTGTGACCTACAGAAAATTGTTTCTGCCTGCAGCACTCTTAAAAGCTGCTCATGCAATCAGTGCAGAATCCTCTAACGACTTTGTTGAAGCAGAGACATAAGGCGTTCAGTGTTACTTTTGGTATACTCATAGTATGACAATACTTAGCCTCTGTCAATTGGAGAAATATTACTTGGCTTAGCTGTGTGATGTCTTTCACAGCCTATAAGTAATGTTTCTTCTTCAAGAGATACTTCTGAAACGGGAAGAAGCTCAACATTGATAGAAAATGCAATGAGTCAGTCGTGACAGTTACTCATAAATGATGTGACCTACATCTGAAGTAAAATTCTGTATAAAATTTTCTGTCTGAAATAATAACTCTAAAAGTGACATTTGCCCTTTAGATATACAGATACAAATAAAGGGTAAATTAATCATAGTGAATGACTCATTTTAAAGATTACAAGCTTCCACGGTATTGTTATTATGAAAGTTTTGTTCCCTGAAGATGCTCTACACCTGATAAGGTTTTAGAAATTTAATTGAAAAAGTTTAATAAAGAATTAAAATTATCATGTGCCCTTTTGCTGAAATACAAATGAACTAAGAGATCCTTTGTAAAAGAAGCTAAGGTGAATAGCATGTTAGTATTCCTTTGAATACTATATCAACTCCTTGCTATTGTTAATAAAATTATGGTTGGTTTACTGGGTGAAATTATTTTAAAATAAATAGCTTCTGTGCAGATATTACAAAGATTTCAGTATCACTATTTCACAGTGTTGAGATAATGGGAAAGAAGATACACTTAAAGGTCATTGCTTATGCTGTAGTTATATGTCTTACAATGCCTGAATGATGTTTTTAAAAGAGTAACTGAATACTTGAAGGATTGATATTCTTTCAGATGCTGACAAATATACATCTATTTAGATAATGGAGATGATTTTTTTAATGTGTGTTTGTTCATATAAATACAACATATAGTGCATTCAGCTGTGACTCATGAATAAATCTTGAAGATGCATGAGGAATCAGAGCATTCATATCTGATTTCCAACTGAAGGGAAAAAAAGCTTGAATTGAATTTCTTTAGTCCATTGGGAAGAAGTGATTTCATTTAACCCCTTCTCTGTTAAAAATACTTGCCAAGCTGTAAGTCTAGAGAATTTTGGTAAAGATTTTCAAAGGCGCCCAAGAGATATTAGCATTTAACTCCCACTGAAATAAGGCAGTAAAGCCTACTGAATTGCTAACAGAACTATTCACTGAACTTCTTTGGTCTTAAAGGTACAGGACAGCTGCATTCCACATCCTTCACTGGGTTTTTGCTCATTATCTCTTCCACTTTTTTGTATGAAGATGTTAAGAGATTTGTACTGATGTTATACTCCAACACTGTGACGCTTTCACAATATACCTTTATAATTTCGTTGCATTTTACCTGTGTATTCTGAGCACCGTTCCCATTTGTTTCTTCTTGATAAGATACCTGCCTTTACTGGAGGAGAACTCAGGTTGTTTTCTGTGTGATTTTTGTAGGAAATTCTTATGGTTTTCTATAATGTTCTTCCATGTCTCAAAGACATAGTGTGCAAGAGAAAGTTTTGGTCTGCAAGAGGTTGTATCTTTTTCCTATAGTGTGATGTGGATTTAAAAGATCTATTAAATCTGTGTAAGATTTCCTTCTTTTCTGAGATCAAGAACAGCTCATGGTTTCCCCTAGCCTTCTCTTTTACGGGACAGGTAGTAATCTTCCAAAATTAGCATTTCATAATAAAATCATAACTTCTAAGATGAACTCTTTATTTTTTTGGGTCGTTTTCCTACACTCTTATTATTCATTCCTTTTATCACATTATGATCTCTTAAGATTTTTTTTCTTTGTAATACACAGTGTACTTCCTTTCTGTTTTCCATAGGTGCATCTTTTTATCTTTCCCTGGACCTGGAAACTGAATTCTTGTGCCATGATGTGACAAAAGCAGGTTGACATGACTTCAAACTTCTAAACTTCTAGATTTACAGATTTAGGCCAAACTCTGCATCTTTTTGGTTTTTAAGTGAACACAGGAGATGTTATGCTATTAGCAATCTACTTTATCTCTCCATTCTTTTCTTACAGTAAAATTGCTGACAAGTTAAAATACTTTAAAACAACAAATCTAAAAATATATTAAACAACATTATTGCAGAACACGTCTTTAATTTATATGAAGTGTTAACTGTAAGCGTTTTCACTCACGTCATTAGGAAACTAACCAGGAAGGGATGGGATGGGATGAAATGAAGAGGCTGTTTGTAACACCTTTATCCCACAGCCTCCGAGGAAAAGGTATTTCCTGAACTTTCACATGAACACTGATCAAAACCTGCTCCTTTTCTGGGATTGTGTGCTGGGTATTTGCCATTCACAGCACTAGGGGGAATAAGTGAACTGTGGCCTTAATTTTAAGGTTAATATTCCTAGAAGGCTTGAAATTAAGGACTGGACTCAAGCTTTAAGTGTTTATGTATGTGGATGTAAGTTGAATTAAGGCACTTGTGGACTTTGAGTGTGGATATATGTAAAAATAGACTTTTGCATGTGATTAATTGGGACAAGTAGATTAAAAATAAAAGAAAAAAGGAAAATTTGAAAAGTGAGGAAGTATTTTACAGGGTGAATCCTCATTAATTTAACAGCGGGAAGACACCAATATCTTCTCTCCCCAACCCTGATGTTTAACCAGTATGCAGTGGTGGGGCTAACACGGTCTCCTCCAGACAACTAGCAGTTTGTAACAGGTCTTATATTGTCTGGATTTTGCAGACTTCCGAGTCTCCATACAACCTAAAAGGTACAAGGTGGCATGTCAAAATGCAGAGATTTCATAAAAATCCTTTTAAGCTTAAGCAGCTCTGGGCATCTGCCAGTACTCGCTAGAAGAGCGGCCTTTAACCTACAGTGGGCGCAGACACAATCAACTAATGGACGTATCTATATTACATCTTAATATTAAAATACTATTTTTAATCATTTTAACTCTCTCTAGGCTATGTAGTCTTTCAATAATAGAAGGAAAAAGAATCCTATATCACAGCAGATTGTTCTAATTTGAAAAAAAAAAATTCTCTCATGACCTGAAATGGGAAATCAGCTAAACTCAGACACTGTAGGACCACAAAGTGAAGTGTGGGAAGATAGGTCCGGATACTTTAGAATACTGTTAAACAATACTGTTAGAGATGTTAAATCTTCTTAATTTACTAGGATTTGTAAACAGGCTTAGCCTTTCGTAATGTACATTAATTTATTAGGTGCAAGAGGATTGGCTCAAATATTTCTGTCTCAAATATTTAAGCTCCCCTTTTTATTCTTCTGTATCACTGTTGATTGGGCCAACAAATACTGAGTTTTGAAAGATTTAATAGCTATCCTTAGTCAATAAAATGTATCCTTTTAGTTTACATTACATCTTTATACTGTAGGCAGATGACTGATATTAAATGTCATAAGTCCTATTCTACTAAAATTATTTCAGTCTGCTAAGTATTTATCTAGATTTTTTTTTAATCTAGAGGATAAAAGGATACATTTTCTTTACTTTTATCGAGAAGCTTAAGGTGTTCATGCAGTACAGTAATGAATCATTATCATTTATGTCAGCACATGCTTTGGTAGAGTGTTTAAGAGAAAGGGAATAGTAAAATAAAAATAGATATTTTTTTTTTGTAATTTATCTGATTATTTAGTCACGTTTCAGTATATCCAATAAATGCAAAGATAACACGTTTTAGAACTTAAGTGATATTTTCCATCATATATAGAATATATTTCTCAGAGTAGTTGAAAGCTCTTTAACTATGACATTTAATAACAATATAATGGCTTTCTTTAAAAAGGATATAATAATTTTATCTTCATGCTAGAATGGTTGTCTGGGTGACCTCTGTCCTTTGCTGGTTTACAAAAGAGTTATTATTAAAGTGTACAGTGAAATTTCTGTCTTGGTAGGACTTTCTCAAGGTGTAGGAAAGGAAAAAAAAAAACCCACAACCCTATATTACCTGTAATGGGAGAATTTATTCATATATTTTCAGATGAGAAAATTGTAAGAAACCAGAAAATGTGATATCTAAGTTCCCAGTTACTAATTTTCTTTAAAGTAGTTCTGAAATTCTTTCAAGCTTTTTGTATGCTTAGCTACTAAAAATCACAATTAAGTCATCACAGGGTTATGTGTGAGCAATATATGTATGAACTACAGTAGTGTATATCTAAATGTGCCATTTTCATGTCTAGATATGGCTCAGAAGTCTGTGCCTACTCCTTTACAATGAATACATGTTCAGGCAGTAAAGATTAAAAACTAATTATACACACATTGTCGGTACTAATATTTGTACTTAATTTGATTTACAGTACACCAAATAATAAACCTGACTAAAATTATAAAATGTTATATGTACAGCCATTAATATGCTCTTTTCATAGTACCTTACTCATTTTTTAAAAGCATATTAAATGAGTTTTAATGTTTGTAAAGCAGATGAAAGGCATGTAAAGCTAAGATAACAACCAATGAATATGATTATTTAGCAGTAATATAGATTGCTTTTACACTCTTCTGTTTGAGCCCATTGTGATATTATGTATTTCAAGAGATGAAAAGAAGTCTAGCTACAGTTAATTACTATGAATTGAAAGCATCAATTAGGAAGTATCCAGTCCTTCGTAATGGAAAACAGTGATGGGAAAGTAGTGAAAAGAGGTTTGAATATGAGTTATCCTTTGATTTCAGCATCTCATCACGGTTGAAGAGGAATATATGCTATAATGTGTCACACAGATTTAGCTCTGCAGTTTGAGACTGGTGGCTTGATGTCAGCACGTTGCTGAGGGGGACCTACTTGGAATAAGTCTACATGCAGCTCGTACTACGTATCATGCTCTCATCAGGATAGGTGTGCCTGAGCTGAGACCGTGCTGCCGTGGCTAGGCTTCTGCCAATAATGGCAGCAAGATGTCCAGTTTAGGCACACTCGTTTCTTGTGAAGCACGCTACTCTGCATATCTTCTTCAAATTGTGGCGCTTGCACTGTTAAAATCGATGGATGTTTGGCAAGCCACCAAGTATAAAGGGAGGTGGCAGTCTGGGGGGGTTGGACCATATTTCCCAAACTGAAGTCATAACTTATTACAAGTGAAAAGCAAGATGGGCGTTATCCTGACCTCATGTGAATGCAGAACAGCCCTCTTCACCCTTTCTACCTGAGATGCAATAGGGAGGGAATAGTCCCTGTGGACCAAGGACATTTTTCACTATCACAAGAGCACTATCTCACAGTCCGACCCACTCCCTAGGAATTTAAAGTACCCACAGAAAGCACCTTAGAGATCCTGACAGAAGCTCCCAGTACAATAGTAAATTTGCTAGGGCAGAATGCTCAACAAAGAGAACGAGAAAACAAATTTATCATTTCATATCCATTAGTGGCTATCTATGGTGCTGTACACACATTAATAATAAAAAATGTTAGGCTTATAAAATAAGGCATCTGCACATTTCTGAAATATATTCTTTCTGTTATCAGTACCCAAACTTTATGATACACCATCATGTAATTTCCTGAGTGTGCTGTTCCTTAGCTGGAGCGCATATAATACATCTGCCATTAACAGGAAATAAATATGTGCAATTTTGGCATTAAGATTCATGTCCCAACATGATATCAGATCTTTTTTAATTTTTTACCCGATACCTTCAGTAAACCAGAATGCCTAAGGACTTGGATGATCAGATAAAGTTAGAAGCACATGGAACAAAAATGCTTTTCCTTTCAGTGTCTTACCACCATCTGCTACATTCTTTAGAATGGTATTATTTCCACAGACTATTAATAGGAGCTACACAGCAGCTTGAGCTGTTTCTAAATAATTAACTCCAAAAGTCATATTCGTGGCCATATATTTGATACTTTTTTTTACGTCCTCAGACTGAAACAGTTCTATCTTTATTTTTTTCTGATATTTTCTTATCTATATTGTGGTACTTCAAGCTGCTGTGTTGGAGTTTCTAAAAAACCAAAACCAAAAACCCCAAACCCCAGCAGAACAAACAAACAAAACGCCCTATTGTATTAGAAAGTAATATGGTTTTTAAATGATGATGCATTTTCCTGTTTTCTATTCAGATTATTTGATTGTGTGTGACTAACATGTTACTACTGTGAAATATGTTTACTCTTTCAATAGTTTACTTTTCTTCATCAAAAAAGTACTTATGTACATGTGAGGATTCCATTAGGAATTCCTAAGAGTATTTCCTCCAAATTTCGTCTTTGCATATATATATATATATACACACACACACTTTGCAATGTCTTGCAGAAGGCACTGTTCAGTACCTTGAATAAGGTGGTTTTTTTTTTAATATATATATATAGATAGAGAAAAAGAAAAAAATCTTTGGAACTCTTGTTCGAGGTAATGAACAATGTCTTTTTACTCTTCATATTTTGTGCCCTTATCCTGAATTATTTAGTGGCTTAGTCATGTCATGGGAGATTGGTTTGTTTTATTGCTGAGGAGGCAGTTCCCCATGAGACAGATTAGAAGAAATAATTTTTATTTACTTTTTAGAACTGTCTATCTGCTTGTGTCAATTGAAAAATGTATGCCTCAAATTGTATACATGAATCTATTTTCCTAAGCTTTCAGTTCTTCAAAGATTATTTCTATTAAGCTAGATGATAATATTACAGTTTATAAACATTTTATAAATGTTTGTGCGGTATCCTGCTGTAAAATACAGGTAGATTCCAAGGTGCATGGTAGACCTTTGTCAAATAAGTCCTAAATGTCTAGGGCTCTTTATTTTTAAGGCATTAGTGGGCACATAATCTAAATACTCTAATGCATCTTTGAAGTGATTCTGTCTCTGTTAAGGTTTAATAATTCATAGTCTTTACTACCCTTGTCTAATAAATACAAGTATTATTACTATTATTAAAAAATAATAAACTAGAAATTCACAACAACATAAAAACCGACATATAAATTAACCAGTAAAGACCACTTTCTGTTCTTACAGCTTTGTGTATTACAGTCAGTGCTCCCATTGACGTCAAGTATTACACTCTATAGTAATGATCTGAGTCCTCTATTACTCACAAAAAAAAAAAAAGAGTGTCCAAGCTGTTGAAACAATTATCCCACTACAGAAGCTTCCTACGTTCCCAGAGAATCTTTTAGGAGATGGTTGTTAAGAAAGCAAACAAAGACAATTTCACATGCTCGTGGAACGCCATAGAACTGGCAGGGATATTAACAGCTCAGCATGATTCATTTGTCCTTCTTGAGTGCTCCAAATCCATCACTCCACATGACAAAATTCACATTTTTATTGGATTTCGGCTTCTTGGAGAAAAGCTACATTTCCATTTTTAATAGATTTTCAGCTTCTAGGATAAGACTTAAATTTTTTGTTATTGCCAATCTCCTAGCAATTCTGCACAGAATAAAGCTTATTAGTTTATTTTTGTAACAGTCTGTATATGCACATGAATGCAGGTTGCTGAGCAAAGGGAAAGAGGTGTAATTAACCAGACAGTTAATTACTAGGACAACACCAATCTTTTGTTTGGAGCAATAACATTTACATAATATAGCGGTTCCAATTTTTGGTCTGAAAGAAACAGTGCAAGCTCTCTATTAAATGGTGGAGCTGGAGGGGCATATCCTGCGCTCATTTTCATCAAGGTAGATGGGAGTTTTATAAATAGTTGAGTGAAACCTGAATCAGATGTGAACACTTATGGTTAAAATTGGGATGTATTTACCAGGTAGACAGAGCTCTATTGCTAAAGCTGTCAAAAGCAGTCTATACTAATAAATATGTAGTTTTGCCAGTGCAATAAAATTTTCTGTTCCTTTGACTCTTTCCAAACAGAGATTGTTAGTATTTAAACCCACGGGCGGCACAGCTAAGACAGTAAAAATCTCTAATTTAGGACCTGTTCTGATCCAGTAGAACTCAACCCTGAAGAATGCCTATACAACCCAAGGGGTACTTGCCTCAGAAAATTATTGACTCTTAATTTGGCTTCTCTTTTGTCTGGAAGGGCATGTAGGAAAGAAACATATTCAGCTGTCTAAATTGAGTTGTCTAGTCTAGGGTCCTTCCATAATCAATAAAGAGTGGGGGGTACATCACTAAAGGGAAACGTATGCCACCATGAGGAAGAAGTGGAAGAGAAATGCAGTAACAGACTGTGCTTGCTTAGGATAGTACAAATTGCCCCCCCCCCCTTTTTTTTTTTTTTTAATCTCTGTCTGTACAGGTTATTAAGGGCATCTGGACAACTAATCAAGATTAGTTACCTAGATTATCTTTAGCCCTTAGAGTGAGCTAACTTAGGTCATCTTTTTAGGAGCAACAGGTTGTTATTGCCACCCAACTGCCTAGGCAATTGAGTTTGGTGGAAGAGCTACCGTTCCTCCAGTTGTCTTCCTCCTGCTCTATCCTGATCATGATAGCATCACACAGAGTAACTGTTCACTTCTGCTGGTCTGGTCAAACAGGAGCTTGAGCTGTCCTTGATGGCTTTATTTCCTCTGTCCAGCCAAGTAAGGATGAGGAAAAACTTGCATTTAGGAGCATGACTCTTAAGTGGGTTTGGTACCCACACTCCTAAGGGAGGGTATTAACTGGTGTTTTCAATTTCAAAGGAAGAATTGCTCTTTTCTCCCTTTCTCCCTCTGTTTTGCTAAGAAACATGTCCAAGTGCCAGTGTCCCTTACAGGTTCACTTGATGAAATCTGTAGTCTTCAGCCCCTCCTTTCTGTGTTTTCGGTTTTCTCCACATTGACCAGATCATAGCCTGAACCTGACATTTTGATTCTGATCCCAGATCCCATAGCCTCCAAAAGAAGTTGGTTCAGGTAGTCTAGTTTGTATCTTCCTCTAGTAGGAGTTACATTATAATTCCCCTAAAATATTATTTCTGTTCACATATTGCTTCTCACAGTTAGGTAGCCTTTATGCAAATTCTAGTGGGCATACCAGTCAGCTGAAGCTGCTCATGCTAAACATGCTGTTGTCCCTGTTTTACAAGACACTCCTGACTCTAAGCAGGTTTGATTCCATATATTTCTAACCTCATTTACATCTCAATAGTATCACACCCCATGTGTTTGCACATTTCTTTTGTTGAGGCTTGTCATCTGAATGCTACCTTTTATCCCACCTCAAGCTTTACATAGGAATACTTGTTGTCATCTTGTGATCAGCTGAGCATTAATATTCTGCAAGGCACTATGGGGGTTGTGCTTCACTGAGCACGTTTTCACCTGAAAGCAGTTTTTTAATATAAACATTTGTTTAATATTCTGTACATTTAGAGTATTTTATCTGCATCAGTGCTTTACTAAAAGTAATTTAAATTCAATGGAAACTGATTATGCATAAAGAATCAACCTCTTTCGTAGTAGTTTTAATAATATACATATAGATTATAAAACTCATATGCCAAATTGGAAGAACATTTTGTGTGGATAAATCCATGTCCAAGCATTTCATCTATTTCTACATAGACACTGGATTGTATTATTTAAGGGACTCTTCTGCACAGCATTGTGTTGTGCAGCTGTTAAAAGTTTAATTATGAGGCATCCTTTGCATAATAATTCTTTTTATTGTAATAATAAGCTATTAAAATAAATAGTGTCTTACAGAGGAACTATTTTAGCTCTTTGCAGCTGGAATAAACAAGCAGTTTGGAGAGGGAGACATAATCCTTGCACAGTCTTTGAATTGTTTTGTTGTGATGGCAGTCTGATTTCGCAGGTCTTTTGGAACACACTAGCCCTTGCTGGTTTTGAATTGATGCTGTGTGCAAGGAGCTGTTGTGGACGGCTTGCATATTTGGGTTGCATTTGCCTCACGTGGCTTATAGATGACCACCGTAAACCGTTCATCTATTTTTCCTCCATCCCATTTAGATTAGATGCAGCTCTTAGGATAGAGTGACCTAAACGCTGAAGACATCTTTCAGTTCCTGTTGACTACAGATATATCCTGGATAACTAAACTGGGCACCTAAAGTGTTTACAGGGCTGAACTTAAGCAACATGAATCACAAATCAGTACTTGTCCTACCTTGTGTGGTCCTGGGCTGCTCTCCTAAACCTGGACTGCTCTCTCGGATTCCTAAATAAATAGTCTGATCTTCAGATGTGGTGAGACCTCCAGAAGCTCTAAATTTCAAGTTATATTTTTGGTTCTCAGATCTTTTGAAAATAATGTAAAGGTAATACAGGTTTTGGTACGTAAATTTAAGCATTTGAAGTTTGAAACTTGAGATTCTCTTTGTCTTAGCTTCCATGCCTGTGAAGTAGAGTTAATAAATACTTAAATACTTTAGACAGAGGTGTATTATTAATGTTCATTTATAATTAATGTTCACACAGTTTTTGAAGATTTAAAGTGACATACAACTGTTAAGTATCACAATCGTGGTAGCTCTACTAATGAAAAAGGATTATTTGAACAATAGAAAAAACTATTTTTTCCTTTCATCGTATAGTTTCATCGCTGCAAATTTTAAGGAGTCTGTTTTAATACTGTCCCAGTTATATAGTATCTTTGGTCTAATGCATTAAATTACAGTGGTTGATTTCATAGCATTTTGAACACGTATTTATTTAGAAATAAACTGATGTCCTACTCATAACTGATACAGAACTTGTAAGATGTGTCTATGTTGTGCACTTTTGAGGTACATATCTGGTACTGACAACCTTATGATAAATTACTGCACCATGTGATAAATCACAGAGCTGTTGCAAAACATTATTTTGCAATTCACATTCACTATCGCTGTATCTTTTTCCTGTAGATTTGAAGCTTAATCTCCAAGCAACTTCTAAAAATGTTCAGCCTAACAGTTCCTTCATATTCTCAAGGCATGAAATCTCTCCCTGCAGCTGGATATGCAGGAAAGTCAATGCTTGTTTCAGTGACCATGACAGTGTAAAAGAGACCATGCCCCCCACTTTCCACTGTTTCTTTCTTTAACAGTAGATGTAGCAGACCAATAATGGGCTTCTGCAGAGCTAATAAAATAGGTGTTCAGCTTACACTACATTTTAATTTTTCACTTCAAATTTTGCTAGTACTCTCTATAGAATATTATTAGTTAGCTGTTTTATCTAGTGCATTCTCAAAGCTGGTAAAATGTGTTAATGTATTTTTTTCCCCTTCTACCTTGTAATGACTTTATAATCGTATTAGACGCATATTCTACTTCTAGGTAGACCTATTTGCTAGTGGTGTCAATAGGAAATTCTGAAGTTCTTAAATTACAACATTTAGGTGGGAATGAAGGAATCTTTGAAAATACCAGACTGTATTCCTTAGATTGTGGACTATGTTCTGCTTTGGTTTCAAGCAACCCAAGTGAATGGCAGGGATGTAAGAGTAATGGAGTTCAAAATTCAGCACTCGGTGTACATCTCAGAAAGTGGAAGTTTTATAATGACTTATTAAACTCCAGGTTTGGGACTCTGTTCTCATTTCGTATACAACTGTGATGGTTAGCAAATAAAAAACCAACATTATATGCTTATGAATGCCACAAATTTCAGGTTAAATAACTTGCAAAGGTATAGCATATGTCAATATACCCAACAGGTCAAAATACAGTGTTTCAAAAAGGCTTGAATGAACAACCGTCGCTTTATTCTGTCACTGCCTATTGGTCAGTAACTAACTTATTTTTCAGTTTACCACTCCTTCAGTATAACTTTTATTTCAATACATAGGACTTAAAAACATATAATGTACTCAACTTTAAAGAACAGTTTAAGTTTGTTATCCATTGAAGGGGATCAGCTATGAGTCTTCATATCTTAATGTTAGTTTAAGTACTTGTGGATACTAATTTTTCTTTCCTTTTCCCCCTTCTTTTGTAAAGGAAACAAGTTGGTTGATAGTTATGTAAACTGAACTATATGTTTTGATCAAGTAATAGTCTATTGCTTTAAAAATACATTCCTGGTTTGGTTTTGGTATTCTTTTTCCTTTGGCATATTGTTATCCTGTCATAAATAATTACCTTATTGTCTTATCTACATAGAAACTGTTCAACTGTAGTGCACAATAGAAATCTATTTTCTGTCCAAATGAACACTGAGTGTGCTCTTCTACACAGAGTTACCAAAGAAACTGTGGTGAGGACAAGGGCAGTGCATAGTTTCTCTTGCACCACTAGTAGTTCTCAAGGAGTTGCTGAAATAAGAGGATTAAGCCAAGGAAGTGGTTTTAGTTCTACATTTAGGTTTGAAAAGCAAGCAAATTCCAGGCTCTGTATGTAGGAGCTTTGAGCCGTACAGCACTGGACTTTCTGCAGATTCATTTGTATGCGTTTTCCTCATGCTGAGTTCAAGAGACTTTCTTCTCTGAACATGACGTCAGAGGAGGAATTGAAAATATATTCGCACAAGTTTAATCCAGAACTGTATTAGAAATTTGGGGATTTTGCTCATCTTTTGAGACTCACCAGGTTCAGATATGCTCTTCCTGTATCAAAAGAGATCTTCCTTATTTGTTTGCTGTCTAAGCCTATCCTGACCTACAGCACTGACGAGACTAAAAGCTGTAGCTAGAGTCATTATACAAATAGTGACAAATAACTGCAAAAATGTTAGACTGCTTATCTCTGGGGAAAAAAAAAATGGTTGAGAACCTCCTATTATCTACTCTTTACTGTTATTTATACTACAGCCATTAGCTATTTTTGTTTTGTATGATAGTGTTGGCTGAAAATGAATTTAATATTAGTCTTTATTGCACTAGGGACAAATGGCATAGTATTCAAAAATGTGAGAAAACATCACACGAAGTGTAAATAAAATAAACCTTTTATGCTGCAGCAAAGGAAGAATGTAATTGTGTAAATGGAATGACAGTCATTTTCTTGCCTGTAACAAGGTCCCACACATGTTTCAGGTATGAACATACATATAATCATTTTCTGATCAAAAAAGAAGTACCTAGAGCCATGCAAGGATTCATGCAATCATTTATGTGAATCCATAGGTTCAGTCCTGGACAGAAAGGTTTTACATAAAGCTTTCTTTAATCAAGATTGCATATATTTCCTATTGTCTGGTGGAAATGAAACAACCTGTAGCTGCTGGCTTTGCTGGCGATAATGTGCCTCCAGTCTGTTCAGACAGTCAATGTAGGTAGTTCTGCTGCTGTATACATATTTTGTCACTTGTGTCTTGCAGTCTACAGTACATTTGATGGATCTACGCATATTACACTATTGATTACAAAAACTGTTGCAACTCACCAGAGTGTAGGAGAATGCAATTTATTGAGGCTATTGGCCTTTTCACACTACTTGTTTTGCTAATTAATTTGCATAGCTTCCTTCAATGTTTCCATGACAATTGCAAACCTAATTATTGCATTTCACCAAGATTAAATGTAGGGTCTGTTTCTTATAAAGTACCTTGTCTAGTTTCAAGGGAAGAATTCAGTTCAATATAATCCACTTGTCTTCTCAAAATGATGGCTTAAGAGTTGTTGAATATCCATGGTTGTATATATCATGTCTAACTATTACTTAATGCAGACACTTGATATAATTTGGTGACCTAAATGATTATTTGTATAGTGTTGCCAAAAAATAGCTTTGAACTAAGGACCACTTGATGGACTAACCTTTCTATTTAGTTTAAAGATACGGCTTTCTGTAGAGAAAATATTTAGCTCTTTCCTTTTCATCCTGAGAGACAGCTAGCTGGAAGCTAAAAGAAATGCAACTAAGTTTCATTCTCAAGGCTTGCATCCACTTTTTATGACAAGAAAGAAATTCCATTCTCAATATAAATCCAGAGTAATATTACTGAAGACACAAACTAATGACCACAAAAGGTTGTTTTGTGAACTGGTGGTGAGAAGCAAAACCTGACCATCAGACATTAGGTAACATGCAGGTGCATGCCTATATTTCATGAATATTATTTCCACGTATGAGCAGGGAATTCATGGATGGACAATGCCAAATAGCTCTTTATTCATGTGTATTAAATCATTAGCTTGACCTCCAAACACAGTTGTTTGCACAAACTTAATGCACATTCACAAACGATCTGATTACTAAGCTAAGCCCACGAGCATAATGCACTTATGGACTATCATGACTACAGAAAACTGTGGTCTCATTCTAATAGTAAAAACTGCCTGATTTCTCCCTTTTGCTATAGGGAAGCGATGGTGTTTTAATTCAGTTTCAGCTTTGGTTACAATACAAGCTTTGCACAAGGAGCTGATGAGGGGGGCTTGTTTTTAATAGTGTTTTGGGTGTTTGTTGTTTTAGGCTCAATGTAACAAAATGTTGCCAGTTTGTTTTTTTTCCTTTTTAGCAAGCAAGTGGTTAATGGTTTTGAGCTTGTTTGGAGAAGGAGGGTTTGCATTTCTTTTAAACCCTCTACATACAGCACAACTGAGAATGCTGACACCTACAATAACATTTTAAAAGAGAAGAAGGAGGAAAAATAAAATACTCATGCACAGAACCATGAACAAGTTCCAGTGTAATAAGTGAAAGGTAGATATTGCAATATATACTCAGAAACTTGAATATTGTTTTATGAAAATTATATAAGAAGGTGTGACCACACAAAGGGCTGTTTTTCTTACATTAGCTGGAAAAAGTAGTTTTTATTGCTTAATATCTCGTGTTTATGTATAAGAATTTGATAAGATGAAATATTAAAGCATAAAAGTGTCTTTAAGACTATATTAGATGCCTACCACAAGTAATTTAAAGGATGAATATAAACTTCATCCTAAAAATCAACTCTGTATTTTTGTCAATCCTAAAATAATCAGATCACATATGCTGTTTTGGTAGTTTTGGGGAACTTTTAAAATCAGTTTGTTTCAGTAGCAAACCAGCGAGAGATAGGAAGAAAAATGCTTGCATGCAGGAACTCCCACTAGAATGCACCACAGAGGCAGCACTTGTTGAACCCAGAAAAGAAAAAACATACTGAATATTTCAAAACAAAACAGGGAAGACTGGCTTTTACAAGAATGAGGGAAATGAGATACAGGACCAAAGAAAATTTGTGGAGCCAATTTTCTACTGCTCAGGAACATCACACAGTAGTTAGAGCAGATATGCTGCTTGAGCCTGTTTTCATGCTAATATACATTGACTGGAAAGGGGGTTTTGCTGCTACCATGGTAAAACCTTTTACCAAGACAAAAAATAGCAGTTGGGATCTACAAAATTTATTCCATGACAGTGAAGGAGCTATAGGCTTAGAAACTGGGCTCTTTTTGGAAGCATGGTTAGGATATTGTGCCACTTCATAAAATCACATGTTGTAGAAAAGGAAGAAGTGTAGCATATCCACTTATTTGCATTTGCTTAAGTGACGTGGCATTGAAAATAGGAATAGATAGAGAAGTAACAATATTTGTGATTTCTGATAGGGTGTGCAAGAAAATTAATTAAAAGTATTTTGGAAAAAAAATACTTTTTACAAAATACGACAAAGGCTACGTATGCGTGCACTACCATATCTTTTAAGTGTATCTGTTTTCTGTTAGAATTCACGTGTTTGTGTCTCTCCACATTGTTGGACAGAAAGCTGCCATCTGAGTTTTAACTGACTGAGACCACAGTGTGCTAGCGACTCAGAGGAAAACTGGAAAGTGAAAAATTGTTATGCTGTATTTAGTACAGATGAGGGCTTGGTAAAAGGATACTACTTAAAATCAACTAGAGTAAAACCTCGCTACAATTTTACCAGAGGAATTTGGAGAATTGGCTTATGAACTTATGAGGCTGGTAGGGGCAGCAGGGTTTCTCCACCTCAGCTCTTCCATCCCTGCTGACAGGGCCCCTGGAGTCACAGCAGAAAAAATCCTCCAACAGGGAACCTGGATGAGGGGCTATTGAGGTACAAAAGATTTTCTTATGGGGTGACCAGTGCACCTGCTGTATTTCAGAGAAAAACAGATGAGGTACAGCAAAAGAGGTAGTGGTGTTGCCTGCTATTCAGATGATTTACAAACACTTGGAGGAATTCAGAGGAGCATTCACAAAACATGGAGAAAGTTCTAAAGATACAGTTACAGTTAAAAGCAAAATTCTGCCACTTTTCAAAACAAGACTTCTTGCTTGTGGCACTGGATAACCCAGCAAAAGAGCAGACAAGCACCATTAAACAGGCAGTAATATTCAAGAGTGTCTGAGCTTAAGTTACTCATTTGCTACGGAAATTTCCTCTAAATGTATTAATGTGAGTCAGTCTGGTACCTGCCCTATACTGAAAACCAGAAAACCAGATTGGACTGAAAAGGAAAGACTGAAGTTTTTGAGAAAGCACACAAGGTGTTGAGTATTCCCAGGCTGCTTATACATTTTTATCTGGCCTTACTCATAGGGTGCAGGTGAATAGTGCTGCTTTGTTCAGAGCTGAGGCTGTTGCTTCACACAGTTTAATGATGGGAGTGAAGTGCTGTAGTGCTGGTGTTCATAATTCTGCTGCAGGTTGAGAGAAACTAAACTTGGAAAATGAGGCTTGGGTATAATTTCAGGTTTTTTTAAAAAACACCGCTGAGTGTACTAGGCTTAAAGGAAGGTCTAACTACATAGCAAGGAGAACCAAGCAGGATGCAGTTAAAATTTGGTTCGTTATGACATATCACTCTGAAATTAGTTATCAAGGATCATCAAAATCTTACTAAGGTAAATATATTATCATGATTTGTCCAGTATATGAGAAAATATACGAAGGAAAATTCTCTATATATAATCCTTTTTCTAGATGACTTCTTTATTGCAGCTATTGAAATTACTCTGTGACAAATTCCATTTTTTGCTTGCAAGTAATGTTCTATGTATACAATTGAACAGCAGCTTCAGAACTCACAGTTTCAAGAATCTGGAGCTGATAATGAAGTATGTTGTCAGATAACATAACCAATATCAAGGATTTGTAAAAATGAAAGTGATGGGCTGCTTCTCAATTCTTAGGTTCAAACTAAGGTGTAGGAGTTTGAGTGTGACTCTGAGATGGAAGCTATATATTTGTTTTTGTAGGGGAAAAAAACTAAGTATACCAATGGTTAATGTGTATTCTTAGTGGCTAGAAGAGGGGCAGCCTGTGCTGAAAACATAAGTGATGTGATTTATACCGTATCCTTTTCTTACCTGTTGCCCAGTGAGTTCATTGCAAGTAACAATCATTACAATTCTTGTCTCTCATATTTTCATTTGCAAAATGCAAGCTAATCCAATGCTGCTTGGCATTGGATAGCATAAGAAGAGCTGTGTGGTGCCAGACTAACATCACTGTAGCCCAGTGTCCCTGATATTAAGGGTGCCACGGAAAGGATGTAAGAACTGGAGAAGCCCATAGTGGTAGTCCTCCAGAGTCCTTCCCCAGCTTCCAGTGATTTGCGATCAAGCACATCCTGAAAAAGAGGTGGTCTCTCTCTCTTACTGTATGCATCAGCTCTCAATGGGTTTTTCTTTCCAACCTGCTCCTTGAGCCTAGGTGGACTTTTAGCCTCTACAGCATCCTGTGAGAAAGACTTCCATAGCTGAACTGTGGATAACTTGAATAAATACTCTTTGCTTGTTTGGAGTATATCCTCTGCTAATTTCTTTTGATGCTGTCTGGTTGCTGGATAGGAAGAAAGAGAAGAAACAGTTGTTCTCAGTTCATCTTTCCATGCCACAGGATTGTATAGACTTTATCTACCACTGCACTTCTACAAAAACTTTCAGTTATCCATGTTGTCCTTCTCTGTACCTCTTCTAATTCTTCTTTTTTTTTTGACTCGCACAGAATTTAAGCTGTGGGGATAAAATGGAATTACACAATGTCACAATGCTGTTTTCTGTGGAGTTCCCTATTCCTTTCCTAATTATAAATAATGTATTTTCTTTTAAACTGCTGTTAACCATTAAGATGAAATTTCTGCTGGTCTGTCTGGTATTATGCCAAGATACTGTCTCTGAGCATTAAGGGTCATTTCAGGCAGTACTCAACATCACATATGTAGAGTTAGAATTGCTTTCTCTCCATTAGCATTCCTTTCAATTTATTTGTATTACAGGAGTGTTTTCTGCACACACTAAGATGAGATACAAAAACGCTTAAAGGATATTGCTGCACTGCATTGCACTTTTTCTTTCTTGTGCAGGTCTGTCCCATGCAGGTGGTCTCAGAGAACTTCAGAAAGTTCTCTCAAATGGGAATTATTTACTAGACTTAATTATTGGTATCATTAGACTTGGTGGAACTGCTGAAGAAACCGAGCCTTGTAAAATCCATACCAGAGAGATGGAAGTAGCTTTTCAATGTGCCGCAAAGGCACGCTGTCAAGTAATAAAACAAAGAAACTTAGAAGGCAGAATCAAGTGTTGAGTCAGCTTTTGGGATTATCACTTATTTAGTGGAAGTAAAAGGAGGAAATAATGCAGTACATTTCCCAACTCTTAGGGGATATGTACTCCTTACAGTTAATGTGATATCTGACATTAAAAGTATTCCATTTTTGTTGATAGAAAGAGAAGGTAATGCAAGTACATCAAAATGGTGTTTGTGCTGTGAATTATCCTCATGGTATCTATAATGATCCAGGAAAGAAAGCAAGTATCCATTTGTCCCTTTCATGAACGAAGTGGATGTCTTTTCCATGAGGTTAACCTTGCTTTTATTCTGAAGTTGTTATCTGAGAAATTTAAAGGATGGTTGAGTGACATTAATGTAGAGTACAATGCAGCCCTACTATCTCTTTATTTCTGTTAGTCTGGGCTGGGGGTTTGGGGGAAGTCATGAGCTAGACTTAAACTAAACTTAGCCACTTTGGCTTTGTTGTAGTCATAAATGGAAGTGAAAGCAGATAGAGTTGAAGTAGCCTTAAAATTAATAGAATAGTTTTTAGCTGTTATTCTGGATTCAAAATGAATACAGGAATCTTTTGTTGCTGCATTTTCTGAGTAGTAGTACCTTCAAGATAAAATGAAAGCATGACTTCACCTGTTGCACTATTATTCAACCTATACTTGGAATACCATGAACATACGTATTTCAAATGAAATCCACACCTGTTCAGTTAGATGCCTCTCTAAAACCTAAAAAGATTTTCTGCAGTGGATGCAGTCATCTATCTATACAAAATCTTCTCACTGATTTCTCTCAGCTTTTTTTCCACTGAAATCCACTGTGATGATCTCCAGATCACCACAGTAAAAGCTCTTAGTCACACTTCTAAGAATTAGAATATTTTGGAATGTCTAGAAAAATCAATCAATCACTTCTTCCTGAATTTGACTCCTTGTGACTTTGATATCATCCCTAAATCACTGTTTCACATAAGGATTTGATTAGAGAGTTATATTTTGTCTCTGCTTTCCTATTCTAGGATGTTAGTGGTGGCATTTGGGGGGCTTTTAGAGTAAAAATATTTGTACAGTTTCAGAAATACTATTTATAATGCATGAAAGATCCTTTTTTTCTATTTCTTTGCAAAAGTCAACTTCTGTGTAAAGTACAGTTTAATTGAAAATATTTTTGAAAAGTTGCATTCCCACTGACCCAAAGGTTTGTGAGTGCTGGAAAACTCAAACTAGATAAACTACTGCCTCGCACCTTGCAGTAATAGTTAATAGCAGTATAAGTGGGTATAAAATAGTATTTGAATAATGATTTGCACTAGTAAAAAAGACTAAGGGAAATAAGGCTCAGAGCAAGAGAGAACCAGGCTGTGATTAAAATGTTGAGTAGTTTTACTGTTGTGAGTGACCTTTCCCAACTCCTGTTGTTCCATTTCAGTGCTTCAAGGCGTCTTTTCTATTCATCTTGTTGTGCTTTGTACAGCTTTTTCTAAACTTTTGACCATCTGTCAAATGGTTTTTTATCCATTGCGAGACATGAAAATATTTCATCCTTCCATTGAAAGTCTTGCAGTATGGAACCTAGTTTGACTTTTAAAGTCTTTAAAAGGAGGAAAAAAAGTTTAACTGGAAGGTTTACTAGAATCTAAATGCATTCTCTGGCTTTTACTTTCTTTACATGTGAAGTTTGAAAATCAGTATGTAATGCAGTATGATTCCTCTATCGACTTTATTCTTTACTTGTTTGCGTTTTCAGAAGATTGAATCCAAGAGGGTTTAATCTGGGGATTTATCCATGCAATCATGACCATCTCTGTTCTTCCACCGTCATAAGCTGCCGTTTCGAGCCCAAGGCACATGTTTCATATGCTCTAAATATATATGAAATAAACAATTCTTATCTGTTTAAAAGAAACAAAAGCCCCAAACCTCCACTCTTCACTAGAACTGCTAAGTAGGGCTTTTTGAGGTCCTGACATGTTTTCGTTCTCACTGAGGTCAGTGGTACAATATTGAAATACACATGGGGCTCCTCCAGAAGGGCTATGGATGTGCTTTAGAGCTCTATGGTGCAGGATGATATCCAGAGCTAATCACTAATTCATCTTATATAAAAATGCTAATGTCTATGCAGAGCTGTAATTCACCAACATTATTTTTAAGAACTCATTTCTCATTTCGTCTAGACAGTTACAGAATGATTCTAGGAGTGATGAAGAAATTTGGCATTTTTGATTCCTGCTACTATTTTGTTTGTTTTCTAAGTTATATACATTTATATATATGTATGTATCAGTTTTGCTTCAGGAGGTGTAATTTACATATGTTCAAAGCCTTGTGAGACTGGAATCTAGATAAAATTACTAAGATAAAGCTGAAATTTAATAATGTTGTCAATCTTCCTTGTAAGCTCAGGACTTCTGCTGCCATCATTTTAGTCTGATTTCATCCTCCCCTTCTAGGTTTATTTTTGATACAGTTGATCCATTTCTGTTAGATTAGTAACAATGAGCTGAAATCTTTCAGGCATGCCAGGAAGATCGTAACTTCAACATTCCTTCAAAAATCTGAAGATTGTAAAAATCTGACTTCATCCATTTAATGTATTGATCGATAGCTAATATACTGTTCTTCAAAGCTACGTGGGGAATATATACAAACTGTCTTGACAAAGTTTTAAGTTCTCTTTTTTTATGCTTGGCCAAAGTGTCTTGTGTTTTATTTACTTTGAAAAATGTTTTGCATACTAAAATCCGGTGTAAAGCAGTATTTTTTTTTTTGGTTTTTTTGGACAGAAACTAGGCATGTGATCCATCTTTCAGTGCAGACTCTGAAGCAGATAACCTCAGCCTCCTTGTGTCCTGTAAGGGCTGGCATGCTTTGAGTTCCAAAACGTCCAGTCCCATCTTTTGAATATGACTTTGAATATGAATTTAGCAACTTAAGTCTTGGAAAAGGACACTAATAAGATAATTGCTTTAATATTCCTTCAATAGTATCTTAAAAAAAAAAAGCTTCCTAACAAATATAGATAGTCTTATTTCTTTGAAATGAATAACTTTCATGTAACCATCCTTTCTACATCTTAATAGCATCTTCTCATCACATAATGAGCCATTAGTCTTTTCAAAAATTGTATACAAATCTATCTGAAGTATTTAAAGACTAAGCAGCCACTAAAAGGTTTTTTTTGGACTAGACCTTTTGTGCACTATTCCTCCAAGTCCAAGTATATTAAATATATCTAAGGTTTTTCCATCATCCAAGAGATACATTTTGCTAGCTGAGGTGCTTTTCTGAGTCAGGGCATGGATCTGTGATCTTACAGAACTGAAGGACTACATGGGGGGAAGAGCCAGAAAGTCTGAAATAGGGTTTTCTAAGCTACCTGAAATATCTTGGAAACTGCTTGGGACTCTCTCTATTCAGCCCCAACATTATACATGTTTTTAGCCATTTCTGGACTTAGCGGAAAAACTTCCCATGAATTTACTCATTAATGCTTCAATTGTGCTTGAATTAGAGGGTACACGATATGTTTATGTAAGATGTCTGCCCAGGATCTCAGTAACAGCAAATGTGGAATTTTATGAACCTGACTTAAATTAACAACAAGCAGACAGTTCTAGTTGGCTCGAAACATCAGGTGAGTGTTAGGTCTCAGTTGTCTCAGCCACTACAGCACTACTTGGTATCAACACATCAGTCACTATGTCCCTGTGCAACCTCATTTTCTAAAGGAAATGGAAGTTTGATGCACTTACAAAATTGCAGGCCTGATGGCAAGTGCAAATAAGAAGGAAAATTTCTAAATCTTTGAGTGCAGCTAGCCATCAGGTAATGAGGCACCAAAGCCTGCCTTTTTGCCCATTGTTATTTGTGGATAGAAAACTGCTCACAAACATAGAAGTTAGGTTGTAACCCTTTGAAAATTTGTCTCTATATAGCTCCTGATATCTTTAGTTAATATCTTTAAACTAAAATTTGGCAAGTGGACTTTATTTTGTTATTTAATTTTTAATGACTTTTCTTTGTTTAAATCCTTATTATGTTTAGGAGGATAATATCCAGTAGATTGGGTAAAATTCAAGCAACTTTACAGTAATTAAAATGCAGATTTAGTTCTTCTGGAGTGTAATAGCTTTGAAGCATACCAAGGTCTGCTGAGGGAATCTGTTTTGTTTGTGTATCCTAATAGAACATAATGACTGCTTTCAAGCCATTATAGTCCATCATGTTAGTGACTCCATATGCTTGATATCCTTATCAATGATATTTCCTCTGAGAAAATGTACCATAGTTATGTGGTTGTGTGTATGTGTATATATATTTTTTACTTTTAAATGCAAAAATCACTTCACTTTCAAAATAACAGTCATCTCTTTATAGACCTTTGAACTTGGGTTGTTCGTTGTTTTAATTTTCACTAAAAATTCCAGCTTGGTGGAAACAAAGCCTTTCACTTATTTGAGAAATAGGTCAACTAGATCATAGGTAATGGTGAGGTAAGCTTCCCCATGGTGTCCTGCCACAGTTTACCTGTCAGCTGTATGGTACCCTTTTGCAGTCAGATCTGTGTGTCCAGCCCATGGGAGGCCAGCTGAAGTATGCTGTGCCCTGTATTGTGCTTCAAACTATACCAGTAGCCAACTGTTAACTGAACAGCACCTACGTGACTTGAAAACAGAAAAGTGCGATCTGGTATCTTTGTAGCTCCCTTAGTTTATTGTGCCCTAAAGAAGACACAATGGTTGCCTTTCTGAGATAAGCCCTTTACCCTATGGCTTCTTTACTCTTGATTTTGACTACTGATGCAAAAAGCTGTAGGATGGAGGCAGGCAAAAAGAGAGAGAGACTAAAGGACCAGGAGTGTGATTAAGTGTTGAGACTGAGTTTTTAAAGTAAAAATCAAGGTCTGGGATTATTTTGTTTGCTCTTTGTTTTCTATTCTCAAGAGTCTTATTAAAAAAAAAAAATCTATCAATAGGTTTCAGGTAAGCGTGACTCATGTTACTTTGTACTGAGGCTAAGTGGGAGAGAAGATCATACTTGAATTATAAATAGCTAGTTCATATAGCATTCTCTCTCTGTGGGTCTGATGTAGTGTATACACCAGCAGAGAAAGCCTCTGGTGCAGGTCCACAACAGGAGATAGGGGTGTGCAAGTGGGCAAAAGCCCTGTACTCACAACAAGAGACCGTGGGTGCTCTGCCTGCATGCCCCAATGATGGGAGCAATCTGGACTGCATTTTCAGCTTCTTGTAGGTCTCAGTCTTACGTGAATAATACCTTCTTTATCATTACACAATGAAGAAATTATCCCTAGCCACAGGAGCTGCTTTACGTTGCTCTGTTGAAGACCCCCTCTGTTGTGAATGCCAGCCCTAGGCTGTCCATGTGCAGCTGTAATACTGATCATAAATCAACGGTTATGTAGTTACAGGCTTAAACACAATATGAGAAGAACGTTGCACCTGATTGTTTGTAAGATCATTCCCAGCTCCATACTAACACCAAGCTAGTGGCATCCCAATCCTTGATGAGGGAAGAACTGACAGAGTGACTTTTCCTAGAGACACACCAACATATCAGAAATAATCAAGCTAAAGAGCACCTATTAAGACACTAAGGCCATTTTGGGACTGTAGGGCAGGAAAGGTTTGCTCTGCTTCCCCATCTGTCTGGACTGGCGGACTAGATAAAAGCTCCCCCTTTCTGCCCCACTTGCCTGTTACATTCCCGTTGGAAACACTGAATGGGAAAAGTGGGGTTTATCTCACCCAAGTACGGGGTCAGGATGTCACCCAAGCCGTGGGTCACATCCCAGGTGTGATATTCTAAATGGCTAAAATGTAGTGAGAGTATCTTCTACTGGTGAAGGAAATGGGGGTGGGGTGGTCCTGGCCTGGGAGTCTCCCTAAAAAATTCAGTCCCAAGGCTTACTGGAAGGCTGAGTTGCAATGTCTTGGAAATAGTCCGGGGTTATGATTAAAATGCTGACAGATTCTTTAACTTCAGCTATGGGAGTGGGGCTGCTGTAATATACAGATCCTGTAAATGAGAGATATAAAGTATGTTTAAGTAGAACCAATATGCATCTAGATATTCTATTACTTTTAATGCCCTTTCTGTCCTGTTAATTTTGCTTTACAGTGTGACAGTGATTAATTGACGTCTACCATTTCCAACTGCCAGGTAGACTGTGTACACATTTATTAAGATTAATTAAAAAGTAACAAATTGTAAAGTAATAACATTAACAACTAGTGGAAAAAGTGTAGACATTTTGACAGTCTTTTTGAATTTCATTAAAAGATGGTAGTGACAAAAACCCAAGAGACTATTTCTACTTTACTAAAGAAATAGGTCACAGATTCAATTACAGTCGCTGAAGCATGGACTCAATCTATCATGGCAAATTAAGTACATTTTAGCAACCTACTTTCCTTTAAAAATTTTATAGACACTTTCACTGGAAGAAGAAAGACTATAGAAAAAGAAATTGCAAACTGAAGGCTTTTTTTTTTTTCTCTATTGCTACTGAGTGCTTGGCTTATTTACCATAGGTGTAAGACACAGAAAAAATCATTATGGAACGCCAAGATACATAATCATCATTTCTCTTCCCATTTTTCATCTTTAATTAATGATATATCATTTGTTCGTTGACTAGGAAGCAGGGCTCGGATTGAATCCACAGTGCATCAGTTAGAGGCTTAGTTCTCTCATTGAAATCAAAGGACCCATTTACTTAGAAAAATTCACTGCACAACCTTTATGCAATTTTGCCACAGGTCCATAGTGCTGGGCTGGAAACGTGTTGTACTCCCAGTTCCAAATAAATAAATAAATGAAGACACATACAGCCTGTGGATATGGTTTAGCTGAGTGCAAATATTGGAATGATGAAACACTCTTTTGCCCATAGCAGAATTGATTTCATGTTGACAACTGGAATTTATAAAGATCCTCTTTCAACAGAGTAGCAGTGGCCATATTTGCTGCATTACCACAGCTGCAACAAAATAGCAGCAAACATAAGAACTGATAAGAGAGATGTAATCTATTTCCTCTTTAAACATAACCTCCAGACTTACTGAGGTACCCCTAGGAGATTTGTGCACTTTCATATATTAGGGTATTCAGTGACCCTTAGATAGCAGAGGCATATTAGGATTTTTTGTTTGGTTTTTTTTTTTTTTAATATATAATATTTGATCATGCAAAGGAATCTATATCTATCATACAAATGAAGCTAGAGTGATGTTCATTAAAAGTAACATAATGCTTTCCGAGGCAACGTTGATGAAATGTGTGATCTTCTCAGAGTACACAGGGGACAAGATGCTTTCCATTTCCAGATACACCTCTTTCCAACAATGGTTTTTACTTACTGCTCAACAGTTCTTGCTGGTTAAATATTCAGGGCCAGATTCACCATTGCACTACTTCACTGTAACACCAGAAAAGCCAACAGCACAATAAGGGTAGCACAAAGCTAGACCTGTGAATCAAGCTTTCATTATACGGAATTGCACAAAAATATAGTCCACATATGTGTCTCATATCTATTAATAGTTACAGTCTAGCTGCAATCATAAGCTCAGGAAGGATGCTTCCAATGACAAGCATAACTACATCAGCACAAATTGTGGAAGGTTGAAAAACACCCACCACTCCTATTAGTCATCAAATTCTGCTGTATTGCAGGTACCTCAACAATCATGGGAATATCAGATGACAAAAAGCAGACCTGCTTTACCCTGTCAACCTTAATATACTTATTTTCTTGTCAAAATTACATTTCCATTTCAAACAATTCCACTTGATTTCTGTATTAAGGGCACAACATTTAAGTAACTCCTGTCCTGGGTTTTCATGTACTTTTGCTACAATCCATTATCGAGAGACAAGAAGTGATCGTGTTGCCAGCTAAAGCAATGATAAATGCTTTGCAGAAGATCCAAACCTACACAAAATTCTCCTTCTTTTGGTTATGTTCTAGACTTGGTACTCAACCCCATTTTTCAGGAAGCGTCTTAATTTCTTTTTTAGTTAATAAGAATAATATTTGCTTTTTAGCAGCATTAGAAGAAAAACATATTGGGCAATATTAATGATATTTAATAAAATTGAATGAACACATAAATCTTTGAAAAGAGACCATAATAATAAAATGGCAAAATGTTAGGAATTATGAAAAGCAGGGCTAGATATGAGCATTGCATCACAGGTCAGGAAAAGTCTGGGAAGAAGGAAGGAATACTGTTGGAGAAGAGATGGGAAAAGAATTGTTGACTTAATTTGGGGGCAGTGTGGCTGTCCCCTTGTGAGTTGGAGTATGGAAGATGGAGCTACATCTCCGATAGTGAGGGGGGACAGGATGGGACGCAGAAGGGGCTGGGGCTTAGTCATTGTACAAGCAAGGAGAAGGAGAAAATGAGAGCAGAAAGGCCACAAAAGAAAATGACATCATTTATATACCAGAGCGCCATACAATGAATGAATATTAAAATAAAAATTTGGAAGTTCTTGCGCCTAAATAGTTATTTATGTGTTAAAACTATTCCAAATGGGTCCAAAAAGTTTAGCATTACTCTAAAAAAAATCTTTTAGTACAAAAGGGAAAGTTTTTAAGTTCTTTATTGGTTTTAAATGTATGTGTCTTTCCGTTGAAATGACTGAACATGAAATAGAATTATGTTCATTTTAACATATTTCTATAACCACATTAATAAATGCTATAGGTACTTTAGTCTAATCACTGGTGCTTGTTAATTAAATAGATATTTCTTATGAAAAATACAGGATTCCTGCCAAGTTTAATATACTGTGTATATTTCTGTGGCAGAGTGTTAGTAATTGTAAATGCAAGCAAGAAGGCATGAGCAGGAGTGTTTCTGCTCAGTGTTATACCAGCATATTGGGGGAAGAAGTGATTCTAGTAAAGCTCAAAAAAGCTTTATGAGTATCAGGTGGCTGAAAGACAACCAGGCTTGATGTTCCAGGCAGGCGGTTTCTGACATATTCCTGCTGGGTGTGCAGGACACAACGGAGGGCAGCAGAGCTGACTGAGCACTTCCTCGTTCTTGCTAGGGCTCTGGAGGTGCTTCTACCACGTGAAGAACAACTTGTACGACTGGAGAACATTCCTTTCTCATTAGCATGTAGAGGAGTGTTAATATGATTAAGATGGCAGCAGTATTGTCTGAATGCTGGTGCTATTAAGAAGTGGTTGTTGAATGCATTGCTTTGTGTTTGGCAGATGTGAAAGCTTAAACCCAGGTATTTTTAAAGATGACATTAAGTGAGGGAATCAACTGAAAATAGAGAAATCATAATATTTATCCTTTATGTCCTTGTCTGTCCATTGCCATCGGAGCTTGCAGCTGGTGTCATGGCTGAAATCCACTATTGTATACAGAGTGACCATAACGGTGTGATACTTTTGCCGCTTGATCTCATTGGAGAGCTGATATTTGGTTTTGCAGCCTATGAAATAGATGATTAAATGTTCTGCAGGGGGTACACTTGGGAAGTGAAGCTGCTCGTAGGAATCTCTGTGAGCAGATGATGTTCATGTCCTGGGACATGTACTGGCTTTTAATTATTGCAATTATTTAATTTTGCTTTGTGAAGTCCTAAATGACTGCTTCTGCCTGTTAAAAGCATTTTTGTGCAGTTCTGTAGGTACTACCAGAGCACTTCAGCTTAAACTTGGAACTGACAGGAGGGTGGTGATGTTGGGATGGAGCACGCTGAGCTCCGACTTCAGAATTAGAGCTGATTTGGGGATTTTCCATCATGGTGTTGCTGGGAAGTCCAGGTTTTCAAGGTGTGGCTCTTTAACAGCCGATCTGGTAAACTAGGAAGGAGCCAGCTTTATCAGAAGTTCCAGTAAAGTCACTTTTTAATTTTTGTAGCCTCTCTACTTTTATTATTGTTAAAATGAACCTAGAACTGGGAATAGGGGATTGTGATGCTTTTGTTTTAAGTGGGGAAAAAATGAATAGATTTATTCATAGATTATGCAGAACACCTCTAAAAATATTCTCTCTTCTAACAGTCTTCTCTCTCTGTTTTGCATCTCATTTAAATAAGCACCTTTCACTGGAATATAGAAGCATCCCAATGTACTGCTTTAAGTTTTTCTGTTCTGATATAGTAAGTTTTGCTAGTTTTAACGTGTAATTGTAAAGAATATGTAAGGTTTGGAAAAACAGCTTGACAAGAACTGCAGCTGTAGGCTTGACTCATAACAAATAAGACATACATGGTTTTAGTCATAGTTAATAGTCTTGAGACTAGTTACATTCTTGTACTGTGCCTGAATCATAGGAACTGAAAGAGGTCTCTCATTGTCACCACATCCCAGTTGACATCCAAATTTATTTTATATAAAAATCTTCACTGCCACCTCTGAGGAATTATTGAAAATGTTAGAAAAGAGGGAGAAAAGCTACAGCCTTCAGGAAACCGGTAGTAAGAGTTGGAGCCCATGATAGCAAAAAGGGTTTTATAGTATCTCATATATCAGAAAAATCTATGGGCACTGCTTTTTATTCTAATGCCTCCATCTGGGTTGCAATTTCATATTGGTACACTAGGTTAAATTGCTAACATCTATAATACCATCTGGTAAGAGGCTCACTGAAGTTGAAACTTGTATCATGAGTACTTTGTTGTTTCTATGTTCACAGTTGGAACAACTGAAGGAGAGGAACACATTTGATGTTAAACAAATCATTAGGAGAACATACGAAAGTCTCTTGTGTGTAACAGTGATTGGTGCACTGAGAAGCCTGATTAAGATGTACGTAACATGAAAATGCTGGGGAAAATCCATTTTGTTTGTTTTAAACCAGGTTTGGGAAGTCACATGTGGAATAATGGGGGGGAGGGGGAACCTCCTTACTGCAGTCAAGGTTCCCTTTAATCCCAGATTGTAATAACTGACAGTCTGTTTGTAGGGGAAGAATTCCTCCCTGAATGGCACGACTTATCTGGAGTGTGCTCTCAAAGTGTTGGAAGTAATGGCCATCATTTGGTGTGATTTCATGGCTATTGCATCAGGGCCTTTAGGACATCCTGCATAAATAATCATGCTCTAGGCTTATGGTGAAACAGGAGCTCATGAAAGAGGGCTACTTGACCTTGTATATATCGCACTAGTATTTTTTGGCTATCTATCTAGCATTTGGAACGGTTTTGCAGGAATCTGATAAGTGCCCTTTCCCAAAAGTCCCACTTGTTTTCTTCAATCTTGTTTCTTATTCTGTGTATTATTTAGGATTTTGGCAGCGGGTGAGCAAATTCTGCTCAGTGACTGCTGAATAATGACTGCTTCTCCATGTGAAACCCTGGTGCACCAAGAGATGTAAGCATGTGGCTTATCCCAGGGAACCAAAAGATGCTTTAGCCCTGGTACAACTGTATATCCAGTGCTGCTACTAGGATGGGGAGTAAATACCTTTCACTCTCTCTACTTGAGACTCTTCCAAATATGCCTCTCTTCAGTTCCCAACTTCTGTTTAATGGTAGGCTTGGGAAATTTTATTCCAAAGAGAAAACAAGGTTTAATGGATTACAAAAGAATTTTTTTTTTAAATAAGCCAATATCCTAAGTAAGTAACACATACATATTCTTAATCAATGAAACCATAAATAAAGTTTTCATGTCACACTGGAATAATTGACTCGTTCCTCGCTTCTGGAAGTCTGAGAATGAATTAGGTTCCAATAACATCAGTTTGCTGTCTCAGCTAAGTTAGCTCTCTGACCCATAAATAACTACATGGTTTAGCATAACTTTATTTATTTTACAATTTATAAAGTGCACTCATCACTAGGATTCTTGGCATGTATACAAAGATAACAACAAAATAAGAACATATTGACTAGTTTCAACTAAGTGAACTCCTTCAACATGTCCTCAATAAATGTATATAAATCATCACCAACATCTCCAGGCAAAGGCATCAATAAATATAGAAGCCTTGGACATCATCCTGAAAGTCAATGAACTAGGGAGTCTATCAGATCACTAGGGAGCAATTTCCTCTAACAAAAGCTCTCTGACTCAGCCTCAGAATTTAAATCCATCAGGTGATATATTTAAATCAGCCATTAGTGTTATTCTGGTGGACTCAATGACTGTGATGATATACAGGGAGAGTGTCTCGCTCTAGCACAACTCTGACCCAATGCTGCAGTAGTGTGCAGCCCAACCTACGCTGTACCTGCAAACAAATGAAGAAAATGCTTTGCAGAAGTCGCCATGTGGAGCATGCACTCTGCGCTGGCTGATGTTTCTGAACTTGAGGGAAGTTCTAAGAGAAGTGAAGACAGCAGTCTTGTTTGGGGCTTGCTGGAGAAGTGAAGGCAAGAGCTAGTTGAGTCTACCTCCGAAAGACTCGGGGAACTTTCTCGGCTTAGTGTATGTGTGGTTTCTTCCTGACAGCAAATAGAGCTGAGCCAAATACTGGGTAATTTGCAGTAAGTGAAATTTGGAAGTGACTTGAGAGTTTATGTAACAATTTCTCACTCGGCTTTCCTCTTAAAGGAATAGTTGGAGATGATTTGTCACTGAAAGTGTTTCCAATGTTAGGAAGGAGATTCTTGGCAGATGATGATTTTTCTTACCCCAAGGTCCCAGGCAGAGCTCAGATCAGTGCAGTGAAGGAGTGCTGACAGCTGGCAAGTGGTTACAGCACTTTCCCCAGAGGACCTTGCTCTGCGCTTCCCCAGTGACCTGGGCCTGGACACCAGTGAGGCCTAAATCCTACAGGGCGCTGGTATTACCAGCTCCTCATCCAGTATCTCTGAGGACCTGGTCTGTAGTTTCTTTCTGCCTTCCATCCCCATCCGTTTCACTGTGCTGTCGTGAAGATATTCTAATGAAAAGCTCTAGGACCTGTCTCGAGAGGTGCAGCGAGCGCAGGTAGCCCTGCCGCAGCGGAGGAAAGGCCTGGTGCCACAGCAGGGCACGAGCTGAGCGTGCAGCTCCCTCCGCTCGGCTCCGCTCCCCTGCACCGCCCTTATCACAGAAAAATAGGAGTGTCCCAAGGTGCCCCCTGCAAAGTTCATGATGTAAGTTCAGAGTTCAGAGTAAGAGATTACTGTTAAATTATTAGACGCAACTATTATCAGCTATCCGCAAACTTAGGAGATACTTGCGGAAGGCCGTTTTTCTGTGACTTTGCAATAACATTTGTAGTGATTTTATTTAGTAATGGAAGCTGAGAATAATACTGAAGCATGGCAGGATTGTGAATCACCAGCATAAAGAAACCCCGGGCTAGTGCCATCCCACCTTGGCAGTCCTTGTCTCCAGTTGCACACTCCAGGCCTTAGTGCATCCTCTGAGGAGGAAGTCCTGAATGAAGTTTCAGTAGAAAGACTGTTGTGTTTGCTTCTTCTAGACTACCTGCTGCCAAGGAAGTGGCTAATCCATCTTAATTCCAGTTACTTTTATTCACAAAGCATGTGGAAAATTAATGGCAGCATAAAAATAGTCCAGGAGACAGGGAAAAGATGCAGTCTGAAATTGCCAACCTGTTCACCTGTTAGGATTTCACAGATGCTACTAAAGGAAAGGAATAACGTGTAATTTGTGACATAACCTAGGAATTTAAAACTCTCCAGAGACCAATTATAGGGATTTGGGCACTTAGACTGCTAGCAACCTTCCAAGCTCCACCTGAGATGCTCCTTCTTTCAAAAGTCCTTGTGTACATCTCTAATTATTTTCCATAGGATAATTGACACAGTTTCTGTGCCTCATTCATGCAATTAATGGATTCTTCTAATGATAAGCTGAAGATTAGCACTGTACCATGCTTGAGAAATATCCCTAAAGGCCTTGAGATTTCCTTTTTCCCTGTTAAATCTACTGATTTGATAACTCTTCAAAGCCCTTTCATAATACTGTTCACATGTAACATGTGAAAAAATAGCCACTGGGTTTCTGTTGAGGTCAGTTCTGTTTGTGGTATAGTTTGTGGTACTTTTTGTAACTTAGTACACAAAGGTCTTACTGATACTTTTTTGTGTCCAAAATATGGCCACCAAAACATGCAACCAAAATGTGGCCAACTGATAACAGGTGAGTATACAATTCACTTTTATGACAGGCAGACTTCTGTAAAAGCTGGATCTAAGTATTCGTTAGGTACCTGCCCACTTAGAGAATAACTCACAGCACAAATAACATGCCTAAGTATGCAAACTGTGTTCACCTCCAAGAAAAATTATTCACCTCTAAGTAGGAGTCATGATAGCTTAAAGCAGCTGGACACTTAGTACAGAGGGCAACTCCTAAAAATCTTGCCTGTCTCGACAGCTTGGTTTCATCAAATATAAAAGGAAATGTAAATCTTTATTGGATTTCTTCTGCATTTGAAGAGGTAGGGTTGATAAATGGTTACTTTTATTTCTACCAAAACTCTCAAGATAGATCTACTTGCTTGCTCCCAGGATGATGTTTGTGTGTACGGGAGAGAAACATAATTAGGCTTTGAGTTCTGTACAACATAATCCGTGGCGAGTATGAATGACATGAAAGGCAGCAGAAATTGCCTGGGAGGAGGCTGTTTTTGTTTGTTTTGAAAAAAAGAGGTTGAAAAGATTCTTTCTGCGGCTGATGCAATCTGGCTGTTTGCTCTGAGCTAGAGATGCTTGTGCATCACAGCGAAGGCAATGGAAGGGGTGGGAAGAGGAGAGAGTCAAGGAGTAAATTCCACTTGCTGTAATACCTGCTTTTGATCTAAGCTTTAATTGGATGTGATTTAGAAAACTGCTGGCATCACAGGGGATATTAATACTCTCCTCTTACTCTCTACGCTGCCTGTCCCTGAGGGAGCTGTTATATTTCTGTCTGTGTTAAGACTTCTCTTGCCCCTTCTTTTTCAGTGAAAAAGCATTGCATGGTAGGAGACAAAACGTTGAAGACACCTAATTTTCCTTCCCAAGTGGCATGATAACTCCTAGGGGTGTTTATCACACACTTGTTTCATACACAGCTCACACAGTACTCATCCACATGCCCCCAAATGATTACAGTGTATTGTATAATGAAGTCTGTTGTTCCTCCCTTTCTTTTCCTTGTTTTACCAAATATTGGGCAACAAGTGTCTTAGTTCTTTTTTTCTTGTTGAATCACCTGTTAGTCAGCCTTGGGCTAGAACGATTTGAATATGCTACCATCCTTTACAGGTATTAAAACTGGATATTGCTTTTGACTGAACTGCATAATACATCTATGGAAAATACAGTCTGTGGTCAGTATTTTCCGCACTCTTTGTCAGTTTGGCGGATAATACCTCCTTATGTGAGGATGTTCAAAGAAAGTTCTGTAGTATCAGTTTATACTTTTGAATCAGATCTAATCACTACAGAAATAAATTCAGTTACTAAATCAACGGGCTTTTCTGGCAGTTCAAATCTTATTACTCCATCTTGTGGAAGAAGGCAGGAACGACACAAGTGATGTTAATCCAACATGTGCCATGCCGTGTACGGTTACCTAATAACCCCCAAATACCAAGACTTAGCAGATTTTCTGTAGACAATGTTGGTTAATGTCTATTTTATTCTGAAATCTCGATTCAAAAAATATTTCAACATTTGTGTAACATGAACATTGATTTCTGTGTGTATTTCTGTTCATATTGAATTGGCTTTTTAATAGAAGCTAAGAGGGAGATGTGGGGTTTTTTCCCCTCGTTTGAGAAAATAGTGTGAAAGTTCAAATGACAGAAGACTGGGCTCTTGTATAAAAGACAAGTCATTAAGAATTGCTCTCAAGCTATAAAATTAAAATGCGTATTATGTGGCTTATGACATACTATTTCCATTTTCCTTCTGTCAGGGTTTTGTGGCTTCAACAGGCATGGACTGAGATATCATCTGTTCAACAGGCTGACATGGTTTTGTTTAACTTATCTTGCTGTAGTTCCACTGAGAATTTTTTTCACAACAGAGACCTCTACTGAAAGAAGGAGAGCAGCTCTGCAGAGCTGGAGCGGTTCTGTGGAGCAAAGCCACTCTGATGAGACCAGTTGTTAATCAGTGGTATCACACAGGAGTTTAACAAGTGTCAGAATAAGCCATTGCTTACCTTTTCTCCTCATGGAAATAGAGGAAAATAATCATAAGGTGGTTTAAAGTCTTACTTACTTTAGTGTTTTCAAAGAAGTGGGATATGTGTTTGATTCGTATCACACCAAAGCCCTAAGGCTTCTGCTGAAATTGGTGTGCCAATTGCTCCAGTGGGGCTAGTCCTTTTTTAAAAACAGAATTATATAATACATTATGTGACGTAGTGTAGTTAAAAGATTCTAAAATCTCTTGGTTTAGTCGTACAATTTTCATAGGGGGAAGAACAAGACACCTTCCAAACCAAGTTAATGTGTAACATAAGCACAACACTGACATCTGGTGTTTAAATCAGATTTAATCCTGGGCAAGGTTAGGTTAAGAAGTACTAATATTTAGGGCTGTCAGGTGTTCAGGTAGAGGCCAGGCTAAAGAGGTACCTACAAAGGCAGATTAATGTCTAAATGGTCTTGATGATGTTAGCCTAGCATCCTCAAGGGCCTGTACCTTTAGTTGCTGGAAAGGGAGCTCCTAGTATTTTGAAAATTTGGGCTGCAAAACCTGCGCTACCTAATAAAGGGAATGAAAAGCTTGTGGCGAGATCTGAAGGTCCTCAGACTGATTCTGATGGTTACTTGGGGTAAGGAGGTCAGGAAGAGTTATTTCCAAAAGCAAGTCTCTCAACCAAGTAACTAAAATTCCAAATTTGCTTTAAAATCTAGTTAAGGATATTTTTCCAATAAAAGATTCAGCTGAGCAGTTTTTTTCTATGTGCCAATTTATCATTTTTGCAGTAATGTTTATTTAAGACTTTATAATACCCTCTTTATTAAAGTGCCAGTTTGACACATGCAACGATAGTTGCTGTCTGACCCTTGCATCTTAGATAATCTCTGCTATGTATTTGCTATATTTTAAAAGCGGTAAGTGGGAATGATCAGTTAGCAATACTTATCTTGTGTGGCACGCAATGTTAATATTCATTTCAGGGAAGCCAAAACCTTTTCCCCTTTTCTGCAACTATACCTGGTTCTTGGCTGATTTTTGGTTTTGTTTTTCCTGTCACCCCTGAAAGAGAAAATAAAACAGAGTGGAAAATACAGTAGAAGAAGAGGTGATGTGGGATCAGGCTTGCTCAGATAGCTTTGAGGAGAGTAGTCAGTTTTGTCCTTTAAAATATATAATTAGTTCTGAGGTACAGGTGAACTATTCATCCTTAACGCTGTCATTTATAAGGATCCAAGAAAAGGAGCAGATGCCGTTTCCCTGTGACGTGGCTTCCACGGCTGGTGCAACTCAGACAAGGTACAAGCCTGTTTCTGAAAAGGGGTGACACCCCTTTTCTGGGCTGAGGTTCAGTAGGGATCTATTTGCTCTGTGATGAAAACAGACTAGGTTTAGGAAATACCTGAAAAGCTGCTGTTTATTTCTTGCTTTCTCCAAAAGTTTATTCTACAGTTCAGCCTCACCCCACTTAAAGAAAGTGATTAGCCACTCTTGTCTTCCCTGTCCTGTGTAGGGCTAGTATTTCTATAATTGGCATAGAATTATAAGGCAAACCTCAACAGAAGGGAGGCTCCTGTACGTGTGAGTTTAGTAATGACGTTAAGCATCTGCCAACGAGTGAATGGAAAAGATGCTGGAGACATGCACTGGTGAGCAGCACACCTTTAACAATGGTACTTGTGTAATTATTTTTTTGCTCTGTAAAGTGGCACATGCAGAGAAATGCCCAAAGTGCCATAGGGTCATGCAGCTCATGGGAATGAGAAAACCTGGGGGTCATTAGTCTATCACAAGCCCTTAAAAAGTAGAGATTTTATTTTGAATGTTCAGTTTTATTATATCTCCAGCCACAGGCGTTTTTCTAACGACAAAGGCCTTGTGGGCTCACCTCCTCCACTCCCTGCCATGGTGTGCTTGATTACACACGAGAAACAAGAGTAAGAAGCTAGAAAACAAGAGAAGCAACAGCATTAAAGAAAATAAAGCTTCCATGAGAAAGCATTTGAAAGCCTTCATGACTCACCTTCGAAGCTCTGAATGAAGTATTATTGTTATATTTCTGAAAATTAGTAATGAATATAAAATTCTGACAAAAAAGGAAACAATACATCCCTTTGAAGGGACTGATGAGGCAGCTGTGTGTATGGCTAGATCTAATATACTCTAGCCTATTTTTCTGAATCTTCGTTCATTTAGTGTTGAGTCAGAAGTCTTTATTTCTTCTCTTACATTAATAATAGCCACTAAGAATATTAAGTTTTTAGCTTAACTGCTGTAAATAGTTAGTTTAATTCTTTTCCTTGATTCCCTGAGCATTTGCTTTGGGTTTTGGTGTTTTTTATTTTTGCATTGGAAGCTCACCTAGAAATTAATGATGTTATTAATTTCAAAATATATTTCTGAGAGCAAAATGAGGTGGGAGTGGTGGTACTTATAAGAAGAATAGGTAGCATCATCATAATCCTGGTCTCAAACAAGAGTTCATATTCAGTGTATTCCATAGTAATCCTAACCCTTGCAAAACAAAGTCTTTCAAAGTTCCTCTGTGGAAAAAAGTCCCAGTTCCTGATCTCACAGGAATTGGGGGCATGGCGGGGGGGGTGGGGGGTGGGGAAGAGACCCTATAGGTTTCGTTTAACAAAATAAATCCTAGGCATGTGGTACAGGACAGAAAAAGATGCTATCTCTGCAGAAGACACACAATAAACCTATACAAAGGTGGCACACAAATCTGTGTCATCTTTAATTTGATTCAAATTTGGAGTATTTTTCACCTCTTCTGTGGCTGGCCAATGGAGAGGCTAAAATCCATGTAATGAGACTTAACAAATATTGAGACTTCATATCTCAAACCAAACCAAATGCTTTATGTAAAAGATATTTAATGAGCAACAGGTACAAGAGAATTCACACACTAGCACCAAAATGTCAAAAATGGATTGCAGGAGTTACAGAAGAATATATTCACACCAAAGGACTCCTTGCAGCACAGTTGCTGATGGAAACACCTTATCACTTTCTTCTGTACAATCTGAAACAAATAAAAGAGCTGAAGTTGCGGCTACAAAATTCTCAAAATCATACAAGATGTAGCTGCTACTTTGGTGGTACTTTTGTGTGTGTGTGTGTAGGGGGGGAAGGAAAAAAAAAGAGAGATCGTGTAAGAAAGGATGTTTGTGTAAGTACCAGTGTGTATCTCCTGTTTATAAACATAGGAATTCCCCCTCAAACTGTAGCAGTGACTCTGTACCTGGAGCCAGAGTATAACTCTTTTTTTTTTTTTTTTTTCCCCTAATCACTATCCTATCCTATTACTTCAGTAGAAGTTATAATACTTCTACAAAAAGTCCTCAAGGAAATTAATCCTCTGAATTCCTTTCCAGATGCACTATCTGCATAACCTAAATCCATCCACTGATTCCATATGGGTGCCAAGATCCTCTGGGAGGATTTCCATCTACATGCAGACCTGCAGGGATTTGCACACACTTAATATCCAAGTCAGCAGAGAGGGTCATGCAGCAAAACGACTGCTGGGAGATCCTTTCTTGCAGCTCACAAGGATTCTGAATTTAATCCACTGAGCTATCAGTATCTTTAAGCATCTAAATTCCCCTGGTGCAGCAGGATGCTTTTATCACTTCACATGCAAATGGTATGGGGGAAGGAGGAGGGCTCATTATTTGCTTTTGTTTTTAATCTACCAGTATCTTCTCCTTTGATTGCAACAAAATGTTCTGGGATCTGAGCTGAAAACATTATGATACATCATTTTAAACACTCAAGAAAAATATTTTTCATCCATTTTTACACTAGCAACATAAAGTGCCATTTGAAGTAATGGATCGCAATCTCACAGTGTTATACAGATGCATTACAAAAAGCATCACTTTGTTTCTCATCAATGTGACAAGAAAAGGTAATAACAGTAGGATTCGGTTTCTGTATAATTCAAAGGCAACAAGTACTGTCTCTCTTTTCCCATCTGTGTAATCTAGAGTTGAAAATCAGATGTTCTGGGACCAAAAATGATGTCAAAGGTAATGAGAGCTCTGCAGGCAACCGTAGTGTTGATGTTAAAGGATGAGTCAGTAATCTGCATGGGAAGAGCAGAAGGAGGGGGCTGAGATATTGATGACTCCGTTATCTTTTTGAAAAGCAGCTTCCAGTCTACTTTCAGTGTCTGAAAGAAACATTTTTGAAGGCACACAAGTAAATTCCCAAATTCTCCAGATTCTTTTGTCTAGGATAGATGATGACAGAGCAGATTACCGCCCCGCCCACCCCCCCCCCAGGAAAAGTTGAAGAATGAATTTAAAAACACGTTAACACAAGAGGGACTTGATGTTATGTTAGTACAAACAAGGACTGCTAGTGCAGTTAAACAAAAAAGAAGCCAGAAATAGAGACAGGTATTCATTATTAACAGGTTTTTTATTAGTATAGAAAGTTGCAACAGGATACTGATGGGAATTGAAAAGGGTAGAAAGGTCTATGGATCTCTGGTTCCGATGGAGTGTTGCTATGGAAAATTGATGTTAAGTTTTGTAAGACGCTAAAAATAATATTGGGATTGAAAAAGTCTCCGCATTGGAATCCAGGCGTGGAATGGATAACCACTGTAAAAGCATGAATTCTTTATTACCATTGTTTTAAAATTTTTTTAAATCATTATTATTCTCTAGTATTCTACTAGTAGTATAATCCACAATGGGAAACGGTATCAAAGCTCTGTGTGTGTGTGTGTGTGTCCTATTAGAAGACCTGCTTTCCAGATTTTGGCCAGGAGAAGAGAGGGGGCCGAGCGCCTAGGCCAGGCAAGGCAGGAGCTCCCGCGCGGCAGGTCCCAGGCAGTGGGTCACTGCTGATGGGGACTCCCAGCCAGAGCCTGGCTGCTGGCTGCTCTCAGGTTCACATAAAGAACAGCTGTGGCTACAGCAAAGGTTTGAGTTTCTTTGGGATTAGCAGGAGTGTACTAGTATTCCATAAAGGTGAAGAAAAGAGGAGATTAATATATTCTTTGTTGGTTTCTCTTTTATGGATGAGAAATGAGCAGAAAACGCAGGTCATTTAGAATAGCTCTTCATGGTTAGACTCTTTGACAGCTTTCTTCAGGCAGATCTTGGCCTCCTCACTCCTTTCGCTCTGATAAAACACTTCTGCAGAGACTCTTAGGCTGCTACACAATCTTGTGCCCTCAACACTCTGGGCTAATTCTGCTATAGGAAGGGAACAGTTGTTGCCTAAAGAAGAGAGAGTTTGCCATCTTTTTGGCTGGTTTTCTTCTTTCTTTTTCTTTCTCTCTGCTTAAGAAAACAAAAGCCATGGACATAATCCGCAATTCACTACATAGGCAAGATACGGCTGATCAGTTTAGGGTTCACGTGGAAGAACTGTTGAGCTTTGGGAAAATGAATATTTGTTCAATATTTTAAAAGAACTGGTTTGCTGAACATCTGCTTCTTATAAATATTCTAGCAAATTAATTTATTGTCAGGAACATTTGGGTAAACAGTGAGCCTTAAGCAACTACTAAAACATGTCTATGGAAAGGTAGAATTCAAATTTACAATCTTATTTATGCTCGAAATATAACTCTAGGATTTATGCTCATCCAACTGGGAAAACAGTATGCTTAATCTAAACAGCTCAAATATTGAGCACTCATAATTCACAGGCCAAAATAAAATAAAAAGTGCCTTTTTTGCAGATGTCGCTCATCAGATCCATTGCATCTTGCTATATAGCAGGGGAGCAGAGGGATCATGGGGCACTAAGGTGCATGTGACAGCTTTGTGTATATATATGTATGTATATTTTATATGCAGAAGTGCAGAATACATGAATGCATATTGCAATGCTTTTACGTTGCATATGGATATATCCAACAGTAAAAGCGGACCTGTATTCTCTCATAATACTGATAGTAACGGAAAGATTTATGTTAATATTGGCCAACTATATTTAATGGGTTTTTTTATATTTTTGAGGCTGGGGATTGAAAAGAACCAACAAACCAGCTGAATTGATTCCTCTCCTGTATACAGTCCAGTTTGAGATACCTCCCTTGATACTATCTCTGCTCCTCTCTTTAAGGTGAAAGGCCTATTTCACATTCAAATACTTCTTAGCTTACTGTTTATACGCCTTTCCCTTATTTTTCACCTTAGCAGTAATCCGAGCAGTAGTTCATTTTAATTTAATCCTGTTCTATTCCTTATATCCCTCTGTTTGTCAGTTATTCAAGCTGTATTTTGTGCTGCTTGTGCTCCAGCAACTATTACAGTCAACCTGCAAAGGTTGAACTGGTACACAGCTCAGTCTTCGGCTCTACACACTGGTTTAAATCACCATAGGTCTTCCAGCTACAATTAGTAGCAACACTACTAAGACCTCTGGCAGGCAGCAGTCATTGCAAGATTTTTGTTGGTACTCACAGGAAAAAATGAGAAACCATGAGAAATGACAGTATCGAGGATGTAAAAATTAGGTGGTGTCAAATTTGAATTTGCAATTTTGTTCTGTGATGAAAACTATTCTGGTTTTTCTTAGTCTTTTTCAGAATTCGTATGCAACTGGAAGCACTGTTCACAAGTATTTTTGAAACATTTTATTAAACTATCCTGCAACTAGTTTCTTCATTAATCTGCCTCCCTCACTCTACGTAAATTATTTCCAGCTGCAGTTGCTTTATTCTTGTCTGTTGAATTTTTAGTTTCTCTATAGTTTACCTCAAGTTAGTGACTATTACATGTTGATCTACTTCCTTACTTTAAGGTTTTAAATATTTTATAATACACAATGGAGTCTTTTTTTTGGTTAAGTACATAAGGTACCTTTCCATAAAGTAGAAGATCAATAAAAAAGGAATCTGCAGACTATTTTCAGCTTATATTTCACAAATAAAACATTGATGCTCCCTTTTAAGTTGGCCATCACTCATCCAGCAGGTTTCACAGACAGTAACAGTTCGTTAGTAATTTCGGGAGGGGAAGATGTATGATGTTGTAAATATTTAAAATCAAATTTGAAAAAAAGGACAGAGATGAATGTGATCAGAGTAACACAATGCTGAAGGCAACATTTTCAAAGCAACTTGGTAGATATTGTTTTCCCTTGTAGGTGGCAGTATGAAAAGGAAGTTAAACTGGATCTGGTGCGGGGAACCAAGACCACGACTCCCTGCCTGAAACTCACACAAGTTGGAATATGAAGAACAGAGTAACTGCTGCCAGATCCAGACAGGGTGAATAAAACTGTGCTAGAGATTAGTGCTTGCTAATTTTAGCCAAAGGTGGATTTTCATAATTTAAAAAAATCAGTGTTGAAGTTGAATATATCGCCTCAAATGTGGCCCCGTGCACACAGCGATGTTACAGGAATTATCTGCGTTAGGGTGGGTAAAAGAGTTGTCAGTTTAATTTTCGCTTCAGAATCGTGGAAGTTGAAAGAGTATTTCCAAAAAACCTATCATTTCTGCTCTTTGACAAAGAAAGTATTTAGTATCCGTAATCATGTATTTCTATGATACATCGCACAGAGGATCTCATTTACATAAGCTTGTTAGACTTTTATTCTATGCTCTGCTCTAATTGCAAAGAAACTGCCCTGTGGCCAGCTTGGGCTGTTACATTGCTTATTGCTGAACTCTGGAAAATGCTCTGAGGAACTGAGTGTTTTTAAAGCCAAACAGCAATTACCGATAGGGCTATGGATTTGTTTTTCTCTTGGTAGGGCAGTCTCGGGTGGTGAGCACAAACATCAAAGAGTAAATAGCAAATTTATGTCTTTTAGCTACCAAGTTACTTTGAATCGCTTCCCAGCATTCAGTTGGTGCCCTTCATTTATTGCCAGGAAATGCCATACCTGGAGGTCTTTGATGCTATTATAAGTCGATGTTAAATTAATAAATGAAGAACCACAAGCTTTAAGACAAAATATCAATTCAGAAAGTGTTTTTAGTCAATTAATTTAAAAATGGATTGTAGGATGCTATGGTGTCTGAAGCTTGTTTAGGCACACTTTGCAGTAACATACTGCAAAACTTGGCATGGCAATAGCTTAAACGTTTCCATTATACACTGTGCCTAACTAGCAGTAAAAATATTCAGATCATTTGTGATGCACCCTGACTTTAGAAATATTCAAAGAAATACGAAGAACTAGGTAACACTGAAATAACTATAAAACGAATAATCAAATTACAGGGTATCACTTTCTATACTTGCGTCAGTCATGTAAGTTCAGACTGTACATATTTTTTGAAATTAAAAATAACTTGTATACAGAGTGTCCTCTACAATATTGTTGTTCGAAGACACAAACATGGAGTTTTGATTTTTTTAAGAGGGTTTTTTTTTGAGAGATGGTTTTTGGTTGGGTTGGGGGTTTTTTTGAGCAGTGGTAGTTATAAGGATCACACAGGGCTTGCCTCTCGCTTTTTATTTGCTGCATTTCTGTGCTATAGGAATAGGATCATGGGATAGTTCAGGTTGGAAGGGACCTCAGGAAGTCTCTAGTCCAACCTCTGGCTCAGAGCAGAGTCAGCTGTGGGCTTAGACCTGGTTCCTCAAGGCTCTGTGCAGTTGGGGCTTGAACCCCCCCAAGGATGGAGACTGCACAACCTCTCTGTGCAACCCGTGCCCCTGCTTGGCTGTACTCAGTGCCTCAAGCTACTGTCTGGGCTCCTGCTCATACAGGCCAGGATGCTGTTGGCCATCTTTTCTGCCTGGTCCCTGCCTGGCTTGTGCTCAGCCTGCTGTCCCGTGGGAGCCCAGCGCCTCTTCAGCAGAGCTGCTTCCCCAGCAGAGCTGGTCAGTCCCCAGCCCAAATTGGTTTTTAATATTTTTCTGGAATTTAGAGTGTCAAAATTGTTTAGATGCTAAACAGATATTTGCCAAGTACCAGTTTGACTAGATTTATATTTAATTTTCTATTTCTACAAAATAAAATGCAAAGTGTAAATTTTAAAATCTCAGACTTCATGTTAGTTGGAATACAACGTAATCAAAATATTTTTAGACTGACCCATCCTTTACTGTTGCATTTAAAAATAAAAGAAGAAATCCAAATAAGGTGTGTTCATCACTACTCTTTTGCTTTATTATTTGTCATATATTTTTAATACATAAGTGACATCTGATGTATTACTTAATCAAGAGAAAAAGAATTATACCTTGCACATAATCAGTTATTTTGCCATATCAAAAAAATTAGACTAACAGATGAGGAAAATAAATAAGATGAACTTTAAAAATGAAAATGCTTAGCCTTTGGAATTTTAGTTGACAGCTTTTGAAAATTAAATTATAAGTCAAGTACTGATAGGTTTGATATCTTCTTTGCAGCTTTGCAGATGATGTATTGCAGCTTTAATGGAATATCATTTATCATCTGATAATAACAAATGTAGTATTTCTGAGCTTGTCATCTCTTCTGTGATGACAAATAGTCCAACTTGTAGCAGCGATAATGGGATTTTATAATGATCTCTCCAAACTGACTCTGCTCTAGTGCAAGGCATTTTACTTTAAATCTCAAAATACCTATTAAAGGTAGATTACAATAGTCAAGCTTTTGAGACCTGCTTGTGTATATAAGCTTCTGTGCTACAAAAGTTGCATTTACCTCATTGATTTTAAAATTTGGTCCATTGCATTTTGTTGGTTTTATAGTAAAAGTTGTCTAGATTTACTAAGCAGTATGTTTATCACCATTTTCTTTGTAACAAGACTCATATGTAATAGTCTGGCAGCAGAGCTTTATATCAATGTAACTTGCTTTATACCAATGTACGAGAAGAAACAATGCAGCTCAGTGTTATTCTGAAAAAAGTGGCCAGTTACCTTTTGAAATTCTATCAAATTATTTTTATTCACATCATTTAATACCTTAAAAGGAAAGTAATTTTTACTTGGTTGTATTGCTTTTATCTTACACTGTAAGCAATTTTCATTAGTGATGTTGACTTCTGTAATACAGCTACCTTGGTGTGTCTGTCCAAACCATTGGATTCTTTGAAAGCATCCTTGTCTTTTCTGGGACTAATAGACTTTTAATTTACTTGAGCTTGGCAGTTAGACCATTTGAACTGTTCTTCAGGAGAATGACTGAAAAAGGAGGAATGGTGACAAAAAATGGGGTTTCTTATATAAAATGCATTAAAAAAATAACTAGAAATCTACTTCTTGTAGATAAGCATCTATGAGGATACTGAAGTAATTTCAAGTACCCTAATATTCAGATATGAAATATAAGCTTGATGCAAGTAATTTTAACAGAATTTGATCAGGTTGTCCAGATGTTTGGCCATTAAATACTTAAATAGGGCAATTTGAAACATGTGTGATAATAAATAGATTCTTCCAATGATTCTTCCAATCTGAACATATTAAAAACTCAATCTGAATTTCTGAGGTTTAGTTCTGTATACTCTCTTGTCTTCCATGAACATTTATTAATACAAAGCTTATTTCAAATGAACATGCATGAGAAGTTTAGGGATAGATTTGAACTTTATTAAAAAATGAAAATTTGACTTCCTCTTTCTCCAATGTAGTTCACTAAAATAAGGGAGCTGCTTCCAAGATTACTGTAGTTCTCTGGCCTTTTTCATCAGAGACAGTGCTCACCAAAAGCATATGCTGCTCTGTTACCACTTTTTCTGCCTGTTGTGTGAGAGTGTCCCATTAAGACAGGTTCCAAAAACCTCTGTTCTGGGAACAGGAGAGATGTGTTGAAGAGCTCTGCTGGAGCCTGGCCAGAGCCCTGGCCCCAGCAGCCTTCCCAGAGCACTGGTTAGCAGGGCCAAGCAGGAACCTTAACCACATTTTTGCTTGAGAGAGGTCCAGACTGATAAATTCAAGAACCGTTGTGTGTGGACAGGTGAAAAATTACTTTGGAGACCTCCAGAGCATCACATGCACTGTGTGCATCCCAACGGCTGGCTGAAGCCCTGTTGAGGATTCACAGTTCAGGACCTTTCTCCGTGGCAGCTACTGTAATATTAATGGCTGTAATGCTGTCATTGAAGCATCTAAACAAAACACTGCTTAGTGTGCAGCAGTTTGGATTTTGCATCCACACGCTGCTCACAATTATGAAGCAATACATGTTTTATGCAAGTCTAATTCAAGACCTAAACTAACCTACAACCACATCAAAACATATCCATATTATGCTTTATAATACAGTACAGTCTTTCACTGTCAACATTTCCAGATAGCACTAAATCTTAAATAAAATTAATCCCAATTACTCCTTTTTATTATTACTTTTATTTATGAACAGTTGTTGAAGTCTCCAAAGGGTTGCTATGTAATCAAGAATTCACAGAAAACAGGCTACTGAAACATGCCAGTAACTTTTTTTAAATTCTCAGATGACAGTAAGAGTCAAGAGATTTAAGCGTCTTTAATCTAGTGATTGCTTTCAAGTCTCTTACACCCTGTTCTTGTGAAAATGAAGACAAGTATTTCTATATTCTGTGTCTAAGGGACCAAGTATATGAATAATATACATAATATCAAATATTCAATACTTTTAGTTGAACAGAACTCATGCTCATAAATTTCATCCATGTTTTAATGTAAACTGAAAAAAATTCAAATTATAAACCAAACTATATAATAAAATATATATCTGCTTATGAACAATTCATAAAGAGAAAAAATGTCACTTACAAAGACAGTTTGAATATTTTACCCAGACTTCATAAAGGCAGAATAAGAGCATGCTTAGAAATGAAGTGGAGAATTAAGCAAACAAATACCCTTCCATTCTTTCCTTCAAGTATACCAAAACTTAGCACATTGGATTTTCCCTTTAGTATCTAAGTAGTGACATAAAATCTGAAGACTAGGGGAACTGACTTGAAGGTAAAAGATAAAAAAAGCTGAAAGTGTAGAGTTTGCCTAAGCAGCGATAAAGTGAGGGTATGATAACCATCTACAAGTATATGAAAAGTGTTAACACCAAGGCAGGAGAGGAATTGCTCAGTAAGTGAGGGTATAGCTAGAAGTTACAGGAAGATATTAAAAAAGGTAAAGTTTTGGTTGATTATCAGCAAGAAGCTCCTGACAGTGTTATACATCAGTTGTGGGCAAGTGTCTGAAGTGATCTCCCTTGGGATAGTTAGCTAGAGTGGACAATCCACAAGATGATTTAGGAATAATCCTGCACTTGTTGTCAGGCACTGGGCCAAAAACTGATAAGGCTTTTTTGACACTTTCCAATTTTCTGACTCTTTGTTTCTAAATGTAATTCTTGCTGGTGGAAAAAAAAAATCACATGATTTTATATCAACATAAACGCTTCTGTTATCTAAGAACAGATCTATTGACCAGTGAGAAATCCTGCAGATGAATACCAGGGCCCAGTTTCCTACCATGTTACAGCCTTGAAACAAATGACTGATGTCCAGTGCTAATCATTCGCCTTCTGTCAGTGCAGTTGCACATTCCTCTTTTAATGTGATCTAACCCCTGCAGCAACCGAGATAGTGTACATCACTGCCGTAGTCAGACTTCCATTCATCACTAGAAAAAAAGCCACCAGCTCCTCCTCCTCTCCCTACCTCTGTACTCCAGTGTTGCAGATTCAGCCAACCTAAAAGGCTGAGATAGAAATTAATAAAAGCAATTTGAAGTTGGTTTTGTTTTTTTTTTTTTATTCTTGAGATTTTGCTTCGAGTGCAGCTCATGGAAATATATAGTCTTTGGCATTGAGTCTTTGGGAGGTTTCTGTGCTAAATGAACATTGATTGGAGTATTACAGCACAGTGTAAACGTACTTCTAATTCTGTTGACTTCAGTGGCATTCTGATGTACGCCAGCTAGGAACCTGGCTTGAAAACCTGGTCTTCATTTACCCATCCAAATGGGTGACAATTTGTAAACGTGCAAATCTGGATTTTATAGAAACAAGCATATAGGAATAAAAGGAAAGCAAGCAAACAAAAGCAATACCAAAAAACTGGTAAAAGATCACATGGTGATAACATACTAAATTCCTCTGTATGCGGTCACTACTGCATCCTTATTTAGCAGAGTATTTTCTGAAAATATTTGACAAGATCTATTGACCTCAAAATCTAAATACTGAGTCCTGCTCTCAAGTAAGTCCAGCTGAGCACTTCAGGAAAACTGAACTGAAATCTTAACTAATTTCCGCATCCTTGTCTAGCAACATCAGAAAATCATACGTAGGAGGTAGTTGCTCAACTTTCTTTAAATAAGCTGTTCCCTTAGCTGTTACTTACAAAATCTCTTTTATATGTGCTATGTTTTGTTTAATTCCATCATGCCTTCAGTTGCTAAGACCTCCACAGTGGATAATTTTGAAATCTGCGAGCTATATTTTCTTATAATATTGTGTTCATAATAATTGTTGGGGATAATGCAAAAATACATTAAAATTATTGAAGTTACAAGGCTGAATGTGATTTAAGTGCAAATAATGTTTTTACACCTCTGAGGTGTACAAACATTATTTGCTCTTAAATCACATTCATTTGCTCATACATATATAAGCAAATCTTGTATTTCTACAATTTAATATTCATGACCACAAAATCATCATGTTCCAGGCTGTAGATTTGTTTTTTCTGCTGCTGAAGTGAGCTCTTCTGAATGTAGAATCTGATCAATGCAGACTCAACTTTTCTCTTGTAACTTTGTGAGATCTTTTCTAGAGCTTAACTGTCTGTTAAGAAATTACTGGATAACTTAATAAAAATGAAATGGCAGATTTGTGTGTGTGACAGGCCCTATGAAGGATTATGTCTTAAACTGCAATTTTCAATTTGACAAGCTCTATTAAACATAAAATTGAATGTCATATGTAATGGACATACGATTACATTTTACTGTTAAAATGATCTTTGTGAGAGAAAATTAAATTTCTTTTAACTGAAATGTATACAAAATTAAATACCAGCTGGCTTGATTAAAATAAGTGTATGTGATAGTCTTTCTTTACCTTATCAAAGAGGTGATTTTCTATGCATACACATGCTTAGAGCTGGTGAATAATGACAGGGATCATTAATAAATTGTAATAGGACTTAAACCACTACTGTGTTAATGCCCATTTTATCAGGTTTTTGATAAAAAAAATTCGATATAGTTTTGCTTATGAGTTGATTGTAAATACAACTTTCCTCCCTCTACCAGATATGGATTTCTAGTTAAGTTGCTTCCCCACAAAACAATGTTTATCTGGACAGGAAGTAGAACAATTTATAATATCAGTTAATCCAACCAGGAAACAAATTATACTATGTGATTTATTATGCAGTTTAAGAATCAAATATGCAAAAAGTGTTTGCTGACAGTTCACAAGTCATCCATGGGTAGGAAGTAATTTTCACCATAACTGGGACAACTTTAATGAGAGAATAATACATTAAAACTGTTGAAGAAAGTTACGAATAGGAAATTACAGTGCTGATTTTCCAAAAGGGTTGTTACAAACTGCTTGTCTGGGTTATCTGGGCAACTGTAGAGCGATTGTCTCCATCCCGACTCACTCTGGGGGTCTTCCAAGTTAAATATACTCATCTCTGCAGATTCTGTGGAAAGGCTTCTGTACGTGGGGGTTGGAACAAATCTCATCTACTCAGGAAAGCCCAGTGGGCTAGAGGGCTACTTAACAGTTACTGAGTACCTGGTGCTGTCGTCCGAGTTAGATTCTGTGTAACAGTTTGCCTTCAACAGGCAAGGGACATGCAATAAGGCCATTTGGTTGTCTGCATCTACACTGTTAACCCACCTTGCAGAAGGGTAAATCTAGGGGGAACGTGGTTTGTGGTGTTTGGTTTTGGGGTTTTTTTTAGTATATTGCTATCTGGTATGAGATCAAAGATGTTTCCCAATGCAAGATCTGCGCAGCTGGTTTGCTACTGCAGGGCTGGATGAGAGCTGTGTAGGGCTGGGGCTGAGGAGGCAGAAATGCGTGTCAGATCTTTCTGTACTTGCGGGAGCTGCTTTGCCTGGGCTTGCACTTCCTATTCTAACAAATGTCCTAGTACACTTGAAAAAAGAGAGAGGTATGGCATGTTTCTACAAACTTGGGTGTTCAGGTCCGGATTCGTGTCCTAAAAGCTGCTTTTCGCTGTTACCCTCTCTGAGCTAATTGCTGAATGGGGTTTCGGTAGTACTGTGGGAGTGAGAGGGGTGAGAGAGTGATCCAAGTAATTTCTGATGCTAACTGCACTTCAAAATTCCGCTGGGAATTTGCCTTGTTCCTGTGTCCTGTGTCGATTTCTTCATTTATTTGTGGACTTTGTGAGTCTCTTTAGTCAACATAAAAAAGTGCTATAATTCTCTGAATTAGCAAGAGATAATGTAACCAGGCACCAAACAGTGATTCTTGCAGTGTTGTTTTTTGTGGTGGTGTCTTTGTTGTTTGTTTGTTTTAAAAAGGTACTTTAAAAAAAACTGTGTAGAAGAGAATGGCAAATTAAAGGAATTCTTTTGTGGGGCATAAGGGGGAACTTTACCACTCCTCTTTAAAAAAGTAATAATGAATAGAGAATGAACTATGGATTCCTTTCACCTGTTCATACCGTTGACTCATCATACTGTAAAAAGCCATGACATAGACTCTATATTAAATGCAATTAAGTCTCTGAGTTATATTAATGTACACCTGAAATAAAGTCACAGGGTTCAAAGGTCCTGCTTGTACACGTTCAAGAGCAGAACTTTCCAGGCAGATGATGCTGGTACTACATCAAGCATACAATATTTGTATTGTTTGCATGAATCATACCTCTGACTCTTTGATACCTCCAGGCTATATATTCCTAGCAGATCTGTGCATTCAAAGGATTCATAAAGTACATTTGAGCAAACAAGCTACCTACTGTTCCTGTTCATCATCTCCCTTATCTTAATAAATAATGAAGGTGCCATGGGCACCATATTTTGAAAATAGTTTTAATGTATAGCTGGCAGAGGACCTGTTGGGCATTGATAAATTACACAAACGGAGAAGATGAGAAATCTGTAAAATATTAATGGTCTGCTTCTGTAGGCAGTAAAGGAGAATATACCTGTGTCTTACGTAAGGTCTTATGCTGCCCACGTAAGGCTGAAGGGAACGTTTCCTGCTGACCCGCAGGGTTCATGTATTGCAAGCAGAGCTCATTGCCTTTGATATTGCTCCAAACACTGGTGAAGTGAACGGTCCAAGGGACATGAAACGCAGTGCCTGAAGATTCATCCACAATTATCGTAGCATGTGGTCCACAAGCTAAAGCTGTCCCCGTGGTGAAGAGGTGTAAGTGACTCTTGGCTTGTAAGGAGAGGAGTGAAATTCTAAGGAAGCCCTTGTGCTCAGGGTCCCTGTTACGCTGTGGGTGCTCAGGTTGCTCTTTGCTAATGGCTCTTGGCTTGCACTGCCTGGAGGGGCTAGTGTATGGGGGGATATATGAAGTATGGGGAGATATATGGGGCATACTGTCCCCTGAGGAAAGAGTCCTGTCATGGTAATGCCATGAATGAAGAGAGGAAGGATGGGGTCACAGCCCTTCTTCCTTGTCGCCTTCTGAGGCCAGGAGCTCTGCCATTTTCCTTTACCTGAATAATCAGCATATTCTTACTGGGTGAAAACAACTCTCACACTCTTGTCTTCGTGTGGAGCAATAGCTAAATACTGCAGTTATACCCCAGGGGATACTTTCTACAAAAGTATTGTCCAGTGTTAATGTAAAACCGTTAGACATCTAGTTGCATACTGCCAGGAAGCTATCTTTTATGCAGTGATTTGGCAATGTTATTGCTCTTTTAGAAACACTAGTTTTGAGAGGAAGTCTCCCTCAAACTGGTGGATGTTTTGATCCGGATATTTTATTATACCTCAAATGTAACTATCTGCAGCAAAGTGCTATTTGAATTCAGCAAATCAGGATTTCTGTGGTGTTTGTGTTGTGCAAAAAATAAATTCCTTTAAGAGATTTGAAAATTACTGAGTAGAACATATCTTGGCTGGGAAGTGGGTAATGGAGCAATGAATTAAAAGGGCAGTATAGCAGCATGATTTCAGCTCACTCGTGATAATGATTTTATTTCGTTTCTGGATAATTCTGAAGTTGAATTAAAGCTACAAATGCTAGTTTCAGTGAGAAAGATAAGCACATGTATAAATAAGAGAAGTACAAATCACTAAAGAGTTTAATTTTTGTAGTAACTATACCATAAAACTCAAAATACTGCCTTAGCAGGGCTATATATGCAAAGGAGAGATGTCGGTTGGTGCTCGAGACAACCCGAGAGACAGCTGCTGGCGGGCTGATGGCACGCTGCGCACCTCTGCGGCCCTCTCGCCACCTGAGAGTCATCCGTCACAAAGCACCTGCCCGGAGTGACAAGATAAAAAGTGTCAGTTGTCTGTCCATTGCATGTAGTTCATGGAACTAAACACTTCTCTAAAGTTTTGCATTTCGGGTTACGCACAACATACAATTTCTGTTTAGAGGACAGCGTTGCATTTAGGCATAAGCTGTGAGTAACTGAGAGTTGAAGTACAAGTATGATTTCTGTTTTTTCAGATGTGTTTTCTATAATCCCAAATTCTGTTCCAATTGCTTACTAATACGTGAAATGAACATATTCTTTATTAAAATTATCTGTTTGAAAATAAAATCTCTGTAGTTATCTTAGCCCTGAAGCTGAGCTAATAGTTGTATCCACTTCCAGCTATTCTCATTACATAGCCTTAATTTAATTTTAATAAGAAACACACAGATGTGTAATCCATAACACGATCTAATATTCTGTATGTGAGTATACCCTGCATTATCTCTGATACTGAATTATTTCACTATGGAGCATAATTATCTGCACAGGCAAATTCTTATTTAATTTCATTGAAAATTATGTAAAGATTTTCTGTACATCCTGCACTAACCTTGCAGCTGGATTAACATGATGGACTATCAAGACTTCTTTAGGGACATAATGCGCCGTTGGGTCAATAGTCCATGAACAAAGAAGGATTTACACAATAATCTATAATGGCTCTTTAGGAGCTGTTATGGTCTATCAGGATAAAAATCAGGTAGATAATACGTATAAAGTGCATACTTGCTTGTGGAAAGCAAGCATTTGACTGCTCAAATTCTAGCCCTTTAAAGGTCAAGTTAGATTCTTTTAACATTTGGAATGCACGTTTACCTGTGAGAAGATTTAACTCGACTTGCTTAATTGCACGCTACGTAATGAATATGAAATTCATTAAACTACACAGCAGGTTTATGAAAAAAAGCGCCTCTTTTTAAGCTATCAGTACTTCCTTTTTGAACATAATTTTCAATGGTTTGTTTCTACCATCCTCTCTGCCTTGGCGGCCAATGAATTTCGGAGAGGGGGCACGGCGACCCCGACCCCACAGCCCCGGAGGGCCCGGGCACTGCCGGGGGCAGCACCCCGGCTCTGCCGCAGGCCGAGGGGCCCAACCCGCCCCGGGTACCCGGCCACGGGTTCCGCCGACGGCGTCCTGGGTGCAGGTGTCCCTGGAAAGCGGCTTACCGCCCCGGGAGACAGCGCGGCTGGCCAGAACAACGCTTACTGCAACCTTCCCCGATGCGGCTGCGTCCTCTAGTCTTACACGTTAAGAAAAACAGAAAGAAACCTGGTTCTCGGCAGATTTGGGTTTCCACGCTCGCGCAGCGCAGGGTGACGCCGCCATCGCCGTCTGTCAGTCACAGCAAAGGGAAAGGGCGGGTGTGATTTGTCGGGAGTCCTCTCCCGCAGACGGACTGGCACCTCCTCGTCGCTCCCACCTGCGGCGCGGCGCGGCGCGGCGCTGGGGTGTCCGGACTCGGCGGAGACCCCGCGAAGGCCGCGCCGGGGCCGCCCTCGGCCGCGCCGCCGGGCCCGGCGCCCCGCAGCCCCGCCCGCTTCCTCCAGCAGGGGGCAGCAGAGCCGCGGGCATGCGGCGCGCGCCGCCGGCCGCCTCGGCGGGGGCTCGGCAACCGGCTCGGTTTTGATATTGTCCTGACACATAAACACCTAGAGGCAGGTTTTCAAAGGTTATTTGCACACTAAAAGAGGAATTAGCAAAATGGACTTACATGCCAAAAGTAATTTTGAATATTCTGAAAGGGCTGTAGTCCTGGGAGGAGATTGCATTCGGACAGGAAAAGGCCTCGCTGGCACTAGTGCCCGAACAGAAATTAAAACAGGTTCAAAATAAACGGCCGAAATGACTTCTGGGAAAGCGCAGACATCACGATAGAAAATTACGTGATGACAAGAAGGCCCAGCATTATTTGCAAGCACCAGGCCGCATTACCTCAGCCACAAACCCCGCTTTTTTTATATCTAATATTTGCTCGCAGCACAGTACCTAAAATATTGATGTTAATATGAAGAGCGACTGTGGTGCATGATATATTGTTGTGTTTCTTATTGTGCAATTTCCTTTTAAGTCATTACTCTACCTTGTACGTAAAAAATCAGCGAATTATCAGGGTTTATTCCATTGACTTTCTCACACCTTGAGAAATAGCTCATTTGTATTATCACAGTTTGATATATTTCCCATTTACTGAGCTGCTTTGGCAAGCTGGCATTTTAAATTTAATTATACTTTTTTGCTAATGGTCTTTATTTTTCAGTGTCTCCGAGGTAAAATGCCTTTAAGGTCTGGGGTTTTTTTATTTCCTCCCCCACCCCCTTTTGGCATGCTCTGGTGTAAATTTATAAACTGACAAAATTCAGTGTAAAATTCAAAGAGGGGAAATTAAGGAATCTGTTAAGAAATCCTGCGCTTGCACGATTAAGCATTTCTTCACTTTGAGAATGTGATTTCTGAATAGTTTAGTATTGTACACCCCTAATTAGGACCTGCAGTGCAAAGAGAATATAGCATGTATAACACAGACATTGAGGAGGGTTCGTGCGGTTTCATGTGTGTTGTCTAAAAAGCCTTGTTATGGGCTCAGCCTCAGACCACTGAACTCAATGGGAGCTTTGCTGTGTTTTTTGCTTGTGGATAGATCCTTAATCCTTAATGTATGTCCTTGGTGTAAATTAAAACTACTGTCAAGAATAAAATACATATCGTTATAATAATACTTCCGATACGTGATTGGTATCAATGTAAAATTCTGTTTTAATGCATGAATTCACTGGTTTTCACTCTAGTCCTTTTTGCAACGTCTGTTAGCTCCTTGCCTCCAGAAAGGTGGTACACACACATCCTGCTAATCCTTTTAGCATCCTCATGTTTGCACCATCACCTTCCTAATAGCCTGCAGGAACTGCTGGATCTCTTTTCCTGGAACATTAACAGAAGTTTGTGGTGTGATCGCTAACTGTTTGCTTTGGCACCTCCTAGGAGCCAGAGAGAAGAGGGTAGGAATTTTTCAGTGGCGGGGGCATTGCACACTGGGATGTGAATTAGGAGATCAAAACACAGCTAAACAAATGGGACCCATGCTGTAGGGACGATGGAAAACCAGGAGTGGACAGAGCACACCTAACCTGACCGCAATTACAGCTCAACTAAAGTTCTAAAAACATTCCAGAGAGGGGAAAGCTGTGGTACGGAGAAAATGTACTGAAAACGTGGGGCTTTTTTGAATTAGCGCCTTATGTAAATAAAAGGTAGTGACACTAGGCCTACTGCTGTCTTCTGCATACTTGATAAATCAATATAACTGTGATTAAAATTCCACATTTGATATGAAAAGACAAAATAAGAAATCACACTTTCAGTCCTGACAGCAAAGCTCTCCAGTTTCTCACAAAGAAGTGGCTGCTTTGCAGGAGGGTGCCTGCGTGCACACTTTAGTATCAGTTGCCTTAACTGGAGTGCAAGTTCAGAGAAAATTAACTACCTCCTCCTCTGCTAAATTCCCAGTAAAATCCTCCTGGTTTTCCTTCTGCCATTATATCTCTGTCTTCAACACTTGCGCTTTCTACTTCGTGCTTTACCCTTCTAAATTTTGATATTTTCTTTATTTGGTCTACATTCATATATGCTGTTGTACTTTTCATGGATAGTCATTATAACCACACTTACAGTCATAATATCATGTACTGAGGCATGCGTTAGGTAAAAGCGGTCCTCTTAACCATATATTTGCAGATTCTGTTTGTGCTGAGTTTCTGCTCGCTGAAGTAAGGATTGGATTGGTTTTGTCACACAAACTTCGGGGTCTGCTGCCTAAATTCAACCTTGGCATGGGTTGATTCCCCTTCGTGCGCTCAGTTTAGAGTTTCTGCATTTGCTGCAGTTGATCACAGCTAGCCAGGTTACGTATCAAATACATTGTATGTCTTAATGACAACGAACGATAAGGAAATTATTTGCAGTAACTGCGAACTGGAGCTCTGTACAAGTTGGGCTGTATACGAGAGTCAGAGCTGTCTTGGCTGTAGCTGCTGTGACAACTGCTGTTTGTTCTCTGTGCACAACAGCTCTGCAAGGTTCAGCGTCACAATTACACCTTCCTAACTGAAGAAATCACATCATGAAAATAGGTACTTGCTGGGCTATTTAAAGCGTCTTGGAAAAGAATTGACATAAACATCCAGAAGAGCATGAAAACGAAACCAGTTCTTGGTGTATAAGAAAGAAATACTATTACCCATATATGAAGTATTAATAAAGCATTTCTTTCTTTTTTTTTTTTTTCGTTTTTCTATTGAAAAAAAAGAACAAATCTCAGAAAAAGGCATAAAAATTAGTTCAAGATCTTGAAAACAAATCCATAGTGAGACTTAAGGAATTCAGTGTATTTAAATCCCCTAAGAGAGTGCTAAAAATGGACAATTTAATCACAGGAGGGAAAGGGAAACAAATGATAAAAACATCGTTTAGCTAAGTGACAGTGCATAAAGAAGTTGGAGAGTTAAAGAAACTTGAATTAAAAATAATATACAAGCCTAACATTGAGATTAATTAAGCACTTAACATTAAGATTAATTAACCACTAGATGATTTAAAGTGGTGTTTTCAAATGCTGGTTCTCCATCATTTGAAATCAAGAGTGGATATCTTCCCAGCTAGATGAAGCGCAGGCTGTGGAGCCTCTGTTGTGCTTGTCCATCGTACGCTCTTTTTCAGACTAGCTCTTTAATCTGTTTGTACTTGCCACCATCCACAAAGTTGCGTGAAGCTTTCAATAGAAAACTATTCTTTGTGGCCTCTTTCTATCATCAGAGCAAGGGCAGTAGATAATAACCTCTCATTTTACAACTTCCTCTGTAAACGCTGGCTTGACAATTAGCATTTTCAAAGACTAAGAGCAACCTTCAAAGACAACCATCACCAAACAGAAGGTTGGTTGTCGAACCAAACTTCAGGGTTAGTGGCAGAGCATTAACAATGTGACAAAGTCTACCTCGAGTGTTTATTTGGCGCCATTTTCTGTCCTCGCTAATACCGACGCAGTAAGAGGATGTCAGCTCAAATACTCCCAAAGTTAGCTTTGAAGAATATATTTACGAATTCCACATTTGTGTAATATTGACCTAGAGCGCTGGGAACCTGTGGGTGCTCCCTGAACTAGGAGGAACTGAAATGTAAATGCTGCCACAAAGCTCTGCCCAAGGCAGAGTGCAGCTGCCTACCTCAGCCAAAGCTCCAGGCAGCGTTGACGTGATCTGACAGATCCTGGGCTTCGGCACATTCAGCGCGGCTTTGCCTTGGCCTCTCGCTGACAGCTGCCTCTGTTTGCAAGTGGTTAGGAAAAAAGTAAAGGATGGGGTTTGCCATACTTTTTCAAAGTTTTTCTCATACTTCTTTTGCCAAAGTTCAGCGTACGTAGCTGGTTGAAAGTTGAAATTTTGACCAGGCTGCTTCTTTTGCTGCTCATCTAAGCAGGTATGACTAGTTGGTGGTCGAGCCTTGAGCTTCAGGCTTTCAGTTTGTGCCTGTTCCTGGGGCTCTGGAGGTTACCATAGCAGTGGTGGTGTACTGGCTTGGTTTGTTTAAATCTGAGCAGCGTAAACCGTCTTAACGTATCCCATTGTGACGGCTGTTCATCAGGACAGGAATAAATCAATTAACTAAATGAATCGTATAGTTCATACAGAGCACCTTACAATGCCCTTCTCTCATGCCTTAAACTGTGATGGCGAGAACAGAGGACAGTTGAAAAGGACTATCCAGAACTGGTAGTATATAAGTTTAAACAATTCTTTTGCTCATGCAAAACTGAGAAGTGGAAGTTATATACAATAGAAGGAGAACAATGGGAGGGAGGTCCTGGCTGCATATTTCAGAATAAAGTTGGAGTAGAGCAAAACCAGAAGACGTTAGCCTTTACTCACACTGTGCCCTAAAGGCCTGGCATATGGTCGTAGCTTCACAAGCAAAATCAATTTTATTCTTCCATAGAAAATAAACATTTTTTTGTTTTTGGTTTGGGTTTGGTTTTTTTTTTTAATCCACAAGTATCTTTCCCTTTTCTTTCTGTTTCATAGTGCTCTGCATCCATTTTTTTGCTTGGAAATTAACATAGTACTGGATATTAAATAGTTTGGTATACTAATGTTACTATTCCCAGTCCTTTTAAATGAGCATGGACAGATGCAACTGTTGCCAGACGGAATCTTTTCTGAATATAATTCTTGTGTTCAGTTCAGATTCCCTACAGCATCTTGCACTAATACAGTGTAGTTTAGAGAGCTGTTAACCATTAATTAAATTCCATTTTATTAGATGGTATCTCCATAAGTCATCAAAAGTGAGGCAAAACAAATAAAAAAAATGTTTTCAATCAATTTTACATCTGAAAGTAAACAGCCTTAGTCATTTGTAGCATTGACAGAATTAAAACTTGTGAGCAAAGTTTGTCCAGCTGCGAATCCAGAAGAGGACTGTTCCGTAATGCAGCAGCAGCATGAAAGCAGGAACTCCTGCCACTTACACTGGGTAGTTTAATTGTGGAAACACTCTCCTGGTTCTGGGAAATTCATGAAAGTGTGCTAAAGCAGACTGATAGCTTTCAGTGTAAATCTCTTAAGCATTGTGATGGGATAGCTGAACTCCAAGATTTTTAAAAACGAATGCAAAAGAAGAGCTATTGGGATTCACGTAAAGGAGGACTTTTAAAACTTTAAAAAAAAAAACTATCTAAGGATGGAGTAGCTGTAATTTTATACGAGCTGAAGGCAAGAAAGGAATGACTGCAGCAGCTGAGCATGGGCTGAACTTCACTGCTTCAAAGCTGACAAAAAGATACTTCCAAATTTTCTGAGAATAATATAGTAAAATGGGAGAAGCTTAAGAGAAGATCCAAAAGAATGATTCAAGATGTGAGAAACTAAGTCTATTCTGCTTATCGAAGAAAATGTTGACTAGTGACTTGATCAGGGTGTATAATTATCTTCCTAGGGAGAAGATTTCACATTCAGAAGGGCTGCTTTGATAAAAAGAAGGGGTAACAAGGCAGAACAGCTAGAAGTTGAAGCTGGTTCAAGTCAAAATCAGAGGAAAAATTGGATGCACATTTTCAATATGAACGTTTATTAATCGTTGGAATACCATTGTATGTGGCAATTTTCCATTGCCATTAAATCAAGGTAAACTGAAGCATAACAGTTTCAGAGAGATGCAAACTTTGGTAGTAGAATAATGCAAAATTATAGGAATTCAAGTAACTAATCAAAATAGCTTTACAATTTTAAAAGCAATCAGTTTTGCAATTTTAAAATTGCAAAGCAGAGCTACTGGGGCTCTATTTCTTTACCTCCCTTTGGTTCAAGCACATCCCTAGTTAGCCAGTGCGTATTGACTGACACCTTCTTTCTTGCTTATTTCCTCTGCTTATTCGAATCTTGAACTTATTAGAAGCCAAGGCTTATCAGCGTAACAACTGTGGATTTTGAGGCTGCCGTGGATTTTGGTGGATCCTGTCAGGGTATCTCAGTCTCTTCAAAAGTGTGTATCTGTCCCTTCTCTGTCTTTTCCAGGCATAAAAATTAACTATGTGACCAGGCTGTAAAAGAATGATAGCTACACATATAGACAGTACAGGTGGTTGCTGCCGAAGAGAGTGGTCCAGCTTCCACATCCATCCGTCTCCCTTTTCTGGTGTAACAGTTCCCTGCCTTCCTTTTGCTCACTCTGCTAGCTTTGCTGAGCTGGCTCGTCTGCCTGGGCATAAAACTATTCTTTTTTTTTCTGTACGGTTTAGTTTAGAAAGTTTATCGGTAGAATCTGTTCGGAAGGGCGCTAAGACAGGCCAGCACAAGAGAAGAGGCAGGAGCGTGCAGCTGAGAGCGGGAAAGGGAGCACACAAAGGGAAAGGTGCATGGAAGAGACCATCCCGCAGCACTGAGCCACAAATCAACTCAGAAATCGCCTGTGATTGTGCCCCAGCTGTAGTCACACGGAGCGTGCACGCTGCTTGGTGATAGATTATGTTTTCAGTGCTTATGAAACTCAAGCTACCCATAGACTTTTTTTGCTACTGCTGCAGCTTTATATAACTGTGGCCATTACTGTTTCTTTTGTCTTTGTTCTCTGGAATGTTTAAGAGAGTTGTGCACATGCTGTTTAACGAGATTTATTTGGCCTGCAAGCTGCAGATGGGCAGAAATCAAAGGAGGTGGAAGTGGACATTGACATGACCTCCAGCATGTTGTTTATGGAGAACATCCTTCTAGTGATGTATGACAAGTCTGAGGTCAATGATTAGTATCTATTAGCTCTCTGAAAAATGGAGAAAGCAATAGTTCCTGATGGTGCATGTTTTAGATCTGGTTAAAATGGAGAAGCCTGATGCAAGAAGAAATAAATGCTGCAGTGTCTATGTATACAATTACCACACATCACCAGGGCATCTTGACACTAAAAATGCTTACACACCAAGTTATGTTAGTAGGAAGAACTGTGGTCTAGATTCCTTCTCCCCTGTCTCCCCTCTGAAACAGCTGGATTTGATTATTTATTATTATTCACTTCTTCCTCCTTTTTCCTCTAAATTCTCTTCATTTCTTTTTGTTTTTGTTGGAAAGCTAAATCAAAGAGGAGCTTTACATTCAGTTCTGAACACAGTGAGCAATGTGGTAACTTGCTCTTCTGCAAAAAAGAATTGTAAGTTCTTGTGTGAGCCACCTCATGCCAGCTCTCCTCCAGTTCAGCCCCATCGTGAAGAAATGGACAGGCTTTCCAAGAATTTGGGGAAATTCCAATATAATATTAACTTGAAAAGTCTCTGCAGTTGTCTAGAGTAGCTGGTAAAGTGATTTCTAACTTTCTAACCACTAATGTTAAGTGGTACTGCAACAATATATGCAAGGTTCAGCAGCCTTTTCATAGACCTTTTTTTCATATAATTGCATGTAGAATTGAAGTAAAACAGATTGGTCATATACACCTAAGGAATTGTGAGCAAATCCACACATACTTGAAACGGGGGCAGTCAGAACTGTCAAAAAACCCATCTTTATTACAATTTTATTGGTAGGACAAAAAATGTCTTTTTCACTTTAAAAGTGTCGCCTATTCTTCAGGAAAAAAAAATTGAAAAATTAATTTCTAAAATTTAGGAGAAATAATACCACAAAATATTCCTTTGCTTCTATTATTTATACCAACGATGAGTACTTGTACAGAAAAAGTTGTCACATAGTCCAAAAGGACCGTTGTCTTTAAAATGAGCCCAGAGACTCTTTATACCAGCAGTATATCTTCAAAATTAAGTTCTCTTCAGAAGAAGCCCCTCTTCCCCAGCACACTGTACTTGTTTGAGGAGGTCAGTCCCCAGTGACAGCTGCCCTTCATCTTTGCAGTGTCCAGGCAAAAAATCTTTTAGGAAAAGTGACGATTTGGACTTCAAGTAAAAGATATGAGAGGCTGCATGAGCTGATCAGATGCGAGCCTCTGTGTCTCTCCGACAGGCTGTGCTAGAGGACGTGGTCTAGCAGAGCAGCTCTCGTAAATTCTTTTGAAATTATTTGAATGCACTTCCAGTAACGGAGGAGGGAGAGCTCTATTGTCTGCAAAACTGAGGCTCGCATGGAGCAAACCGTGTTTGTTTACGGCTGGGCTGAGACATAAAATGATCCAGGGGCTCCAAAGCACCTACTTGCCAGTATTTCCTCATGTTGCTTTGGAGATGCAGCTTGATAAACAGAGTGCCCAAAGTTTTATGTAACTTTCCATGAATCATTTCACTGTTGCAGAAAGGATTTTAGTTTGTTCCCCAGTGGCTCTGCTGCAAGAGAGCAGTGACATTTACTCTGGGGAATACTGCGCCTGGGTGCCTCCGTGGGAATGTGTATTTGAGTGGAGAGATGATAGTATCTATATTTGTATGCTGTCATTCAGGTGTTGGCATCTGCGTCGCCAGCTCACAGCAGTGAGATTCTCCAGGATTAGCCCCTAAATCTTAATGAAGACCTCCTGTCTTCGGAAATCCTCTTCCACAATGGTTTTCAGTGCTTTAGGCAGGCATACAACTTTCCTTTCCCATTCATAACTTGGAGTCTTATGCTTTTTTTCTTTTTTCTTTTTTCTTTTTTTTTTTTTACTCTTCTTTCACAGAAATTAAATGGCGGTGGCTGGCTCCAATCACCACATTCTCTCTCTGCTTAATTTCTGCTACAAAGTTCTCCAGTTCTTTTATCTGCACAGCTGTTTTTAATGGGCTGTTCAGAGAAGGAAATGATAATGGGCACTTTGTGCTGTTTGGATTATCACTAGTTCTAAGGTTGGCAGCCAGCATTGGCAATATGCTCTTCTTTAGGCAGCATTTTTTTTTAGCTGGACAGCAACCCACTGACACTAGAGAAAGCTGCAGCAGCAGGCTGACTAGCAGCAGAGTGCTATCTACTCACTCTGCTTCAGCTAATGCCCCGGTGGCTGTGACTATCAACTTGGGAACTGTTTTCCTTCCTTTCTTTCTTTCTTAATTTTTTTCCTTATCCTTTATCCTTGGACTTGTCTTCAAGGGAAGCTAAGGGTGAAGTTGAGATTCACCAAAATATACAACACATACACAGAAGGGAAACATGAAGTATTTTTTTGTGATAAGGCTGGTTAATAGGTGTGCAAGGTAGGAGAGTGTCTAAAGACACTTTTGAAAATGCCCCAGCCTTCCCCCAAATTACCTCTAAGCCTTGTCATTTGTAACATAATATTTGGGAAAATGGAAGCAGGTGGATAGTGTGTGATCAGAGTCTGTGTGAAGTGGAAGGAGGGTTTGTATCCCACTGTCGTTTCATGTAGCTTTCTCCAGTCACAGTTAAGGTGACAAACAGTTGAAAATAGCCTGTCCATTTTTTATATCCTCTCTTGACCTTGAGACAGTTTGGATATCTCTCCAATTCTCTAGAGGAGAAAAGTAAGAATATATGAAGGAAAGAATATGAAGCAGAACTTCCCTAAGTAATAATACTCTTCTGCTGGTTGTTAATATTGGCCACCAGCTTAAAACAAGGACACATGATGAAGAGTTCAGGCTTCTTATTTCAGCCCTGCATGGATACTATCATCATTTTAAAAATCACTACGCTCTTAAAGTCAGGTCAGATGTAGTCGCTATTCAGTCTGCTTTGTGGCAACATAAAGCAGTTTATTCATCTCACTGAGTAACTTAAAATACTAAACCCATTAATTTAGTTACATTTAAAAAAAAAAGTTAGATACTAGTTTTGGAGCAGTTTCACGAGGTCAGCCACTATACAGTGTGTCTTCAGTTGCCAGGGATTTCTAAGAGCTGTTTCTTCTCTGTAGTGTGTACTCTAGTTCAAGTACCAAGGAATTTTACTCACACAAACAGAGTTAGTATCTTGTTGGTTTCTGAAAGTCCACTACATTTTATCTGAGATGGCAACATTTTCTGATTTCTGTATGTATTTGTATGTATCTAGATTTCTCTAGTGCTTAGTAATTTTACTCTGATTTTTATTATTTTGGGAATAGAATATATATGTACATGTAAAAAGTCAACATAGTTTGTCAAAGCTGCAGCTGTAAGAAATATTACGTGATATTACTACTTAGTACTAAATACAGAGTTGCAAAAGCTTCTCTTTAGTTTCTAAGAAAAAATTGCATCCTCTTGAAAAACAGAAAAAAAAGGTTAAATTTGTTCAAAAAATTACTAATATTTATTCCCAAAAGGGAGAAACACCCTCAAATAACTGACATTACTGCTGGAGAAGTCATTGTTGTCTTCCTGAATTACCAAAAAATTGCAAAAATTTTTTTAGGATTTTTCCCTAACGCTTCTTGAGAAGCTATCTTTTTCATAATGGGGAAATAGGGAAGTACAAAGTACAAGTAGCTAAAGGAGATTAAATAAACCTAAAATAACACAAAAGGAGTTGGGGGAAAAGAGAAAATCATAATAAACCTGTTGCAATATAGCCATCCAGTACAGAACCAACATTTGAGAGAACCTTGTTATCAGTATAGCTAGCACATTGCTTTAACTTAAATCTACAAGAATGTATGCTTATTTTTCCAGAAGAAAAAGGTCTATGAAATCAATGTAGTCTGGCAGTTCTCAAAACTGAGTTTCACGCTCTCAAAACGAGTGTGAAATTATCATGAACCTCAATTTCTGAAAACTTGTCTGCATAGTTTTTTGCATATGCATGATAAAACAATTTCTGAATATAACAATAATATGTAGCATTTTCATCACACGTTCCATCCCTTGAATTTCTTTGTACGTATTAATTGTCATGACACCTCTGTGACTTAGGTAACAATGTTAAGGTGAATTGAATAATTCACACTGAATTATTTATTTGAAGAAGTTAGTCCCTTGGTTTGCTCTCAGAATATCCATCAAATCTTACTACTGCTAAGACTTTAAGCATTTAAAGGTTGGGGTTTTTTTCTTTTTGCGTTCTAGCGACATTTATTAATTACAGATACTTCTGTTCAACTTTAAGCTATTTCAGCTACTTTTTGTGTGCTTGGTGTGATAAAATAAAACATCAAAATAATGGTAAGATGGCAGGAGGACGATCAGGAGATGAGTACATCCTAGTCACAAATCACATTTTCCTTTTTTTCAGTCTCCACAATTCATTTCTCTGTGATGTGTCGGATCCTCAGGCCAAGGCACTCTAGGTCTTGGGACATCCTTTTTTGCACCAGAGAGATGGGGTATTTTTCCCTCACTGGTTAAACTTGCTTTGCTCTAAAATGAAAAAGCATTAGGTTGAAGTCAAGTCAAATTTGTAAAGCCAGAACGACATATATAGTGGATGTTCAAAGCCCAAATATAAGCCGGTAGGCAGGAAGAAGATAATGTATCTAAAAACTTGCTATTTATAGCTGCTACATGACTGGAACAGGAGATTTCCAGTCTTGAAGGGCAGGCATCAAATTCACCTGGTAAAAAACCCCAACATCTTATTTTTGAGGAAGAAAGAATTGAGAAGAGGGAAGGAGAAATTTTATCGCTACAAGCATAGCATCAATATATTTAAGATTCTCATCGTTTTATTAGTAAAGAAAACAGCAGGTTCCCAGATATTCCTTGAAATCAAGGGCCTGATGGAAGCCAATTGAAGTCAGTGGGGAAAATGTCTCCAAATGGTTCAGTAGGACTCAGATCAGGTCTTCGAAGTATGAATAAGCGTGGTAATCAAGAGTAACTTTACACTGAAGAACTACAATGGAAACATGAGCTATACTCACTCTAGTAGGATATAGTAAGAGAAAGTGATTATGATTACTGGCTTTCATAATAAGTTTAGAAGTCTTCTCCTGCTTTGGTTTAAAAAACTGAACAAAAAATGACAAAACTTTAGGTGTTTATAACCCATATTTTATAGTCTGAAGGAAAGTTTTCCACATCAACTCAAATACAACGCATGTGTTTATATTAATGACACTATATTGTATTGTCAGTTTCGGTAAGCCAATGTTATTATAGACCTAATGTATGGAAAGTGTCATGAATGAGGCTGCACAAGGGCACACACTATCCGAGACTTTTTAAAAAAAAAAAAGTTATTTAACTTTTAGGAACACTAAAAACACAAACTGTGTCACATAAAATTAGAAATCAGTTCATAAAATAGTAATAACTGACCTGCACAATGTAAATTTCCTGAAATGTGCACTCATGTTGGCAGCAAGTAACAGCTAATGAAGGGAGTTTACAGAGCTGATTAACAAGGCCCTATGCTTTTTATTAGACTCATTTTGTTAATCCCTAAAATTAAGGAATTCCAGGTGTATGGAGCCAAGTATGCAAATGATTTCCTTCCGTCTAGCTGCTGATTTCATAAAAGGTCCTCCAAACAGTGAAATAAAACACAACATGCATAATGTGGAAAGCTTTACTACGTATGAGAGAACAGTCTGGCTTTATAGAGTTAAGCACAGTGTGCTGTAAACTTGCCACAGATACAAATTTGAACAAAGCTGTAAAATAAGTATAAATAAGTAAATTAAAGGAATGAATAAAACAGAAGAAAAAAACCAAACCAAAACAAAAGAACCAGCATGCCTTCAGTTCACTGGTTGTCAGTTCAGCCGTTGTTACAGCTGAAAACGATATACCTAAAATCAAGCTTATCAGACTAGTGTAAGGCATACAGATCTCTGCTGAAGCAGAAACAGATGTAAAATGGTAAAGGAAACCATCATAATCTGCTAAAGATGCACCAATTAGTCTGGTGGTGCTATGGTACTGCCTATGCTTCTTATGTACGACTATACTTTTAAACTGGCTTATTATCCTATAATGTATGCAAATACCTAACTCACTGTTTAATTTTGGGTATACAGGCCTGGCACCATTAAAGTCAATGATAAAACTCCTCTGGCTTAAAACAAATATACACCCTCAAGCTGCTCATTACTTTCACCTCCTTTCATCTTGTCACAGTTCGGCAAAGTACTTTAGCATGTGAGGAGTCCCCGTAACTCTTAAAATTAACCCTAGCTTTTGAAATTCAGCAGGCTGTAAAATACTCGCTGCCTTTTGGGGTAGACTGCTCTGCTTCTGTATGACATTATACAGACAATTCATTTCCACATTAAGATTTGATAGCTTATAATTTCTGCAAGTCAATGTTGTATGTTTCGGGATGCTCTTTTTTCCATATAGCCGTGGATAGGCCCTGTCCATTCATCTGAGAATAGCCCTTATTTACCTCATGGGATGAGTGGGGCTATAAAAGATGCAGGAAAGGGAAAAATTTCCAGATTGGCAAGCTGTGGTTTACCTGGAGTCAGTGAAAAGCCACGAGGCCAAATCCTGGAAACGCAAGACTAAACAAGGAGTGAGTGCAGGGGGAGGTAACACGCTGCTGTAGAAGCACACTCTTTATAAGAGACAAAGACTCAGGAGTCTGAGATGAGACCGGCAGTGGCTTTCACGATGTGATGGGAAAGGTACTAATTCCACACAAATAACTCAGCTATTAGTCTCTGGTTGCTGGAGTCCATGGTAATAGAAAGAAAAGCCCCTATGTTGCTTTACCACATATCTTACATTCTTTACAATGAACTTACCTTTAGGATTTGGTCCTGAGAAGGCATCCTTACTCAGATAAATGAATGAAATCTGTAGGAATATCCTTGTAACCTGAGCTCACTTACAAGTATGTAAAACTGGGTGTTTAGGTAGGTACTATCTAGTAAACTCATCTTGTGGGAGTGTGGCAAGGTGAACTGATGGCATCTGATACGGTCAAAATGTTCCTGGGAATATACTGTATATCATGTCCTGCGGCTGCTAAAGGCAGCTAGGCAATTGTCTAGCTTCAGTATCATATCTACAGGGTAGACTGCCTATGGATTTTCCGCCAAGCAGCCCTGGGAAGGCTACCTGTGGGCATGAACTATCTGATCTTCCAACTTCATGTTCCTGATTAAATGACATAGAGCTTTCCTCTGTGTCCTGACAGTTTAAATATTGCATGGGATGCTCTTGGATTGTTCATTTCATGTAAAAAAAGTCTTCTTTCAAACAGTTTCTTTGAAAATCTCTCTTGGTCTCTGGACACCACTGTTTTATGTACTGGGTTGGAGGAAAAGAAACAAAAATTGCCTTTGTCTCTTGTGTAATATGTGTGATTGTGGTTGCTGTATTCCAGCTTTGGTCCTAAGATATTTCAAAATTATATTTCTCTAGTGATACACTGAAAAAAAATATAGTATTTACATTCCAGCCAGGTTCACTCAACTTTTTTAAAGGTGCTTAAAAAGAGGAAATAATTACATTTATGGCCACTTCACCATAACCAAGCAAAATGGCAGTGATGTAAATGACAATATGGCCATGTGTGCTCTTAACACACTTGTACTATTCATGTGCTGTTATACGAGACACTGAAGTTTGCATCCTCATGGACTAGCAGTGCTTGCAGTATTTAGTTATGACAAGAAAAAATAACTCATAAAGAAAAAATAATTGATAAAGGTAAATATTAAAAGGCTGTTTCAGTTACTTGACTTTCCAGTTTGTTGCATGTTTGTTGATAGAGCAGACAGCCATAAACTGTGTGTTGAGGTTTAAAGGTGCTCACTGGGTGCTGGAAATAAAAAAAACAAACAACCAGTCTCAAAATCTTAGAGTTAACCACAAGTCCAGTTTACTGAATGTTCAGATCTGAGTTCAACTTTGAGTCAAATAGAAAATATTGTTATAAATCTTATGCAATTAAGTGCCATTTTTCCATTAAGTGCCATTTTCTTTAATAGCACTTGTGTGCTGGTACTACAAATCGTGTTAAAAGGGCTCTGGAGCAACAAGTTTGGGTAAAAGTTGGAAGTGTGGCATGTGGTTATTATTACAAATTTTGTCAGGGAAGAGTAGCTGTCAGGACTTGGATTGACAGTGAGTGAGCATACCATGTTAGTACGCAGGGCATCAGTCCACAGTCAGCGTTGCATAGAACATGCCAATGCTTTTTTTGGTCCCCCAGGAAAGATGTAGGAGGACGTGATGAGAGACAGTTGTGAATGAGCATTCTTTGACAAAGGTCAAATGCAATTGTTTGCCATCTGCCCTTTGCCAAGTGGGTTGTATTTAATCTCAGCCATCATCTTTAGCAAGCTGTACCAGAGAACTGTATAACATACTGTGATAACAGTATCTTCAGGTACACCTCTCTGACATGCTAGGATATCCTTTCAGGTTGCAAATAAAACATTTTGAATAAAAATCACAAGTCGAAAAAAGCTTCCATTAAATGAAATCTATAAGTTTATTATTCAGCCTATCATAAATACAAAAGTAATAACAGATCTCAGCATTCACCATAAATTTGTTGCGAAAGTAGTATAAAGAAAACCTTTTACAGCTGCAAGAAGTACGTCACTCATCCAACCCAGTGGTAACAAGAGTAAATACAGCTCAGAATCATATTATCCAATGTGCAAAACAAAGAATTCTTTCATAAACTCGCCTAATTAGTCCAACTAATGTACATGTTCAAAGTCTAGGCATTAGGCAGATATACATCTACTATTATACTCTAAGAATTTTGCAGAAGAATGACAGGATTTTTTTTTTTTAAAGAAAACTAAACATGAGACTTGGATACTTACCATTGACATGTTGTTTTTATTTTGAAAAGACTGAAAACAAAAGCTTCATCCTTTTGTCATTTACATGCTTGATTACTGTTGATTTTACATGAAGCCAATGGACCTATTTATGGGAGTATGCAGCATACCAGAAATTGGTAACTCTAGTTCCAGTTAAGATATGTTTATAATTGTGTGAACAAATGCAATGAATTGTGGAGTTCAAACAGATAATTACATTCCAATTTATGGCACTGAAACCTCCAGTCAGACCAATAGCTAATAAGAAATGTGTGAATAGTACTTCCATTAATATAATCATAGTAACTATGTGGATAGGTGCTTTTCTATCCTTCTGTGAAGCTAAATAAGCATCTTCTATTCCAGATATTCGTGGAACTCAGCTTGAGCCTTGATAAAGAAGTGTAGGTCCAAACTTTGCCAAGGGCCACGATCGTTTGCAATCTCAGAAACGCTCAGGTTGTGATCTAGATCCATTCCTGCTCAGAATACGCTCCTGTTTCGCTCCATCTGGAGGGCAGTAAGGCACCAACTTGCTCAGTGATGTCAAGAGACGCGTTTTAACCTTCTCCCAGTGTCACACCGACATTGCAGTGCCCATCTCTCACAGGCATGATTTTGGGATGGTTTCCAAAGATGTACTTTACTGACAGCATCCTTTTTATCTGTGGTTATATGCTAGTTTCATGACTGTCATCAGGTTTTCATTGGCAGAGTCGGTGTGTACTGGCTGTCCTCATAAAATACTGGGGTAAGAAGGGGTCTATTTGTGATCAAAGCTGACTTGACAGGTTTCCTTTCAAGAATTCAATTTCACCTAAAAACAGATCAAAGAAGTTTTTCTTTATAACAACGTTTAGAGGGTAGCAACTTGGCATTCTTCTTGGCTCTCACCTTTCTGCATAAATTTCTGAGTAGATTAAGCCACTGCAGCTCTCTTGAGAAAAATACGTCCCCAGGAACCTCGGAGTGCATGGCCTCAGCATCACTTCTCATATCTCTCTAAGGCAGAATTTAAAGCAAAGCCACAGTGATCTGTCTGGTTACTAGTTTCATATACTTCTTTATATCCTACAAAGCCAGACACAGTTATTGGTCTTCGCCACCTCTCCCTGCACCTTATGAGACGTGCTACCTAAATGCTGTTCCTAAACCCTGTGTCTGACTCTTCTCCCATCGTACAGTCTGCCAGCTTGAATCAATGAAGATGAGGAAGATTTTGTAAACTCAAGCTGTTTATTTAATAGGTGACTATGAATTTAACGTCTTATTCTTGAAGACTTGGAAGCAAATTATTAGCCTTTATGGAACTGCTCTTCCAAACATCCTCTGTGAAGCTTGATGCTTTATTGTGATCAATTTAACATATGAAAATATTGTAGAACCTAGACTCAAGAGGATTATTGTATCTTGTAAGTTATAAAATCCTCACTGTATTTCTAACTCCAAATAAGATTGTAGTCCTAGAGTCAGAGAGTAACAGTTCATGGTAGAATGAATCACGGATATATAATTTAACAAAGTATTCTTTTACATACACAGAGAATGATAGTCAACATTTGGAATAAGCTACTAGAAGCAGCAATAGTAATAACAATCATTTCAGGAAAGTTACACAAATGTGTGGAAGAATAAAAGTAAATCTGCTAGCTCTAAAAATGTTCCAGGAGTGGACTAGGCACAGACTTTGGTCTCCTTTCATGTTATAATTTTCTGGTTTTGCTTTCTCTGAGGGACTAAAGCATATATTCAATCAAACTCACTGCACTAAATCTGCTATATGGTTTATCTTGAGCTTTAACTTCAAAGTGTTTTTACCTATTAAGAAACTGATTGTTCCTCTGTAATTGAAAGAGGAAGAAACTGTTTTCAGAGTATGAAGATAACAAAACTGTTTTACTATAACATGACATACATGTTATAATTTATATGCATTGGCTCAGGTTCTCCTTCTGCTTACCTGGTCTGGTGCACTTTTCTCATATGCATGTGACCTTCAGATGATGGAAAAATCCCTTTTAGGAGGGGGACAAACTTGCATTATTACTGAAGGAAAAGAAACCATAGATATGGTGGTGTGATTCAGAGGTTAAATTCAGTTTCTGCCTTTCATGTGATATAAGACACTCATCCATAACTCTTGCAGTTCATGAGAATGCTGGAAATTATCTCAAAATGGGTGTTGGGAAGAGAAGAAAGGCAAGTTGAAATGAAGCAAATAGTTTATTCCATCTAACTAAAATTTTAACTTATACTCTATTTGACTTTTCTTGGGTTTTATAGTATTGCCTGAATAGGTAGCAGATCATATTTCAAGCCATTTTAGAACACCTGATTACCTGTGTTCCTGCAAGTTGTGAGTCCAGAGATTCAAGCTGTTGTATTGCAGCTTATTTCAGCATTGCATTGTCATTGCCAAAATACCGCTGCAGACACAGCATGTAGGCGGTAGAGAACCTTTGGTGTCTAAAATGGAGTTCCTATTTTAAGAACAGGGAACAGGTTGTTTTTTTTGTTAGAAAAGAGCTTTATGCCTTCAAAACAGCTCTTGTTAGAATGGGTTTGACTGACTGTGAGCCTCTCCTGTTGTTTTTTCTCTAGTTCTCCTATAGGCAAAGATCAATTGATGTCACACCTACCTGTTTAAAAGTCATGAGAAAATCTCTATTGATTGCAGCCAGAATTACAGCCTGCCACAGACTGCCTCGTATTCAAGAATGTAATGGTTAGTCAGAACCACAGCGTTAATTCTAGCACAAGCTGAACTCGAGCTTCTCAAAACATTTTGTACAGTAACTAAGAAAGAAACTTGAAAAGTGTGGGATTGCAAAAATAGTCTGATCAGCCTAGAAATACTAATGTCTGCTCTGCAGGATGAAAAAAAGTGTTTATGAATAATCATGGTGCAGTAATATTTAAAATATTACTCTATTTCCCCCTTTGTAATAAGGAGAAAATCTTTGTCAGATACTGTTTTGGTAGGTGTTAGCTGCTTAGTAATGCTAAACTGTAGCATTTTGTGTCAGAGGACAAAAACTCCCAGAGTGTATATGAATTGCCAGTCATGTTTAGGTGACCTAAAGTTTAACAGTTTTAGCACTCGCTCTGTAAATGAAGGAAAACAAAACAAAAAATACCTCAGACCATGCATTGGCTGCCAAATCAGCAGAACTGTGGTTATTTCAGCAGGTTTTTTTAAGTTGTTAAAGTTATTTGTGTACTGAGCATTAATTCTCATGCAAACGAACAACACAAGCCATTCCATATAGAAAGAAAATGAAGTTGGTGTAAAAACTGTTCCCATGGTGCAGCTGCTGTCACTGAGTACCGGTGACAGTGCAGGTAGGTTAAGTAAAACCAAAGTGACTTTTCGTTAATGCTAACGGGCACTGCACTGTAAATATGGAGCTGTTGTCTGCCTTCCTCATACACGACTGATTTTAAAAACGGGTTGAACAACTCCGAGATTAACTCCTCATATTGAAACTCATTATGAAGTCAGGTGGTAGGAGGTCATCCAAAATGTTTTCTAGCGAAGTACATAGATAGCACAGCATTAACTATTGAGAGATAGGAAACAAGTTTAGAAAAAGAAGATTCTCTAGAACAGGAAGAAAAAAAATCCCATTATGCAGCTACACAGCAATAGAGGGCTTCATCCTGAGATGTTGCATGTCCTCTTTGTCAGGGTCAGGTCCAGAGGTGCTCAGCTCACAGCTTCCCTGCCTGTTAATAGTCTGGTGTTGCACCCCAGAGAAGTATTGAATCAAATCTATTGAGTTGTTGCAGTTGTTGAGCAGAAATGCCTTTCAAAGTGTTTTGGGTAGTTTGGTGGCCATACTATGCTAGGCAGATTTTATAGACTATTAAATAAAAATCAGAACCATATCTCCCCGTCAAAGAATTTGTTCTACTGCCTCTAGGGTACCACACAGAAACTTTTCTCCTTGTCTGTGAGACATCAGGAGTGCAACAGGTGTGTAGAGAGGCAGCCCTGGATATTAGCAGATATCTGAGGAAAAAAGGAGATTCCTTTTTAAAATTAGGTACAGCTTAAAAGGTTTTGTCTTGTTCTTTTTCTCACCAGGAGTCTGTCTGCAATACTGTATGTAACTACTCAAGTTATTGGCATGTGTTCCAGGTTACAGAAAGTCTCAGTTGAGGTTATGAAAAATTATTTTAGCACCTACTGTATAAGTGTATGTGACTATTCTAATTAGATAGATGTTAAATTATATTTCAAATTTAGCTGGTTAATACGAAAACTATTATTAAGGAACATTCCTTCGTGTTCTAAATGAATGATTGAGTGTGTCATTAATTTATTTTATGGCAGGAACATGACTAGGGAAAGAAATTCTAGGTGACTGTTTGGATAGTAAGTACAGAGATTTAAGATTTGATTGACAATCAAAATTTCTGTTAACCAGAAAGAACTGAAGAAAGAGTCTAATCACTGACAGAGAAAATCCATTTGCTTCAACATATTAAACAAATCTTTCTTTGTTATAAAAAGGAACATTTTGTTGATTTCTAAAGTATAAAAAATAACAGTTTTAGAGAATCTAATGGTTTTTTATATTTAGGCACCATGAAATTGATTGTTCTGAATGCCTTGAAAATTTAATCATATGAGTAACTATACACACACTGTTAGTTCTATTAATTTTGAAGAATTACTTATATGCGCATAGTTATAATTTTCTTCTATTATGAAAAGTTATCCTATATCATGCAGCTGGAGCCTGTCAGGCTTGCCTCATTCATGCAAAGACCATGTAAGACAGTTAGGAGGTTTGGCCTGCAGCACAGGAAGGCTTTTCCCAAAGCCCACGTGCCCAAGTTTTGCTGTAGGATCACCTTTGATTGCAGTTTAAGGCCACCAAGCAACCTTCCTCTCTCCCACCTCTGACACCTAAGGGCTAGTTTTTCCTCCGAGCAGGCTGCGTTCTGCCCACTTGTATTACCAGTGTCCCTCTGCAGCAGAGCTGGGGTATCCCCCACCCTGGGAGGCTCCTGTTCGCTCCGAAGGACCTGAGAAAGCATTTTGGTGCTTGCTAGTTTGGCCTCCCATGATAATTCCTTCTTGGCTATTTGGTATTCCTGTCTAAAGTGAGATATGTTGCTGGTCTTCCTATAGCTTCACTAACCATAATTTAAGATTTTCTTTTCATAATTAACAAAAAGCTATTTTCTATTATCGTGGAGTCATACTGTATTCTGAGCTACAGTGGTACTGCACCCTCAGAGGACACTCACTCTCACAGTGCTAATGTATTTTTATCATCAATATAGATCAAATGGTATTGAAACACAAAAGTCCTGTTGTAATTGTAACTTCAGTTCAAAGAAGAATCCTACCTTTGGTTTAAGGCTGAAATATTAGCCACATTTTCCTCTAAAAGCGTAACAAATTCCAAATAGTACTATCTGGCAATACCAAGACCATATAAAAAGCTAAAAATATGATTACCAAATCAAACTGTTTATTTTTGATGTCTGAGTATTTCTGGGATTACGGACAAGAACTAAATATATTCAAACTCTGTCACATAATTCTGACTCTGCAGTTTACTGTGCTTAGAAAACTTTTATTTTGTTCCTTGGGTGTCCAGCATTGAATTTAATTTCATTTTCCCAGTGGAATACTGTTCCAACTCAAGAACTGTAATGTCCTGGCAGTTAATGAGGCTTACAAGGGAGAAAGAAAAAAAGAAAAAAAAAAGTTTTAGTACTTTTCTGTTAGGATTTAAACTCTTTGAGACTAACTCTACTCTGCAACGCTGATTAATTTAGGAATGACTCCTCTGCAGACTATGAAGTATTTCTGATACAAACTGGTATCAGGGAGAGCAGAACTGCATCTCTTATTTTGGTGAAAGTCAAGGATAGAAGCTCTTTAAAATTGTTTTAATAATTTACAGTGTGATAAAGTTGAAGATAATAGAGGTTTTAAAGGCCATCTTCTAGCCGAGGTTTCTTTAAGATATGTCAAAAAAGCCAGGAGCTGGAAATAAGCTAAGTAAATATGTAAGGGTCGAAGCATATGCATTAGTAATGACTATTCTAATGTGCAGTTGCACTGCCCACTATGTAGAAACTGTGAGTTAGGAGCAGTATCTTTGTTCAACAAATTTAAGTGTATTGTACTCTTCCAGCAGTGTAATGAACATTTGCACCGAGGGAAATCCACCGTGTGCCAAGGGTCAGCACAACTTAGTCACCTCTTAATTCCCACTTAAGTGCTGCTTTGAAGGCTTAGGTGATCCTCAGTCCTTGCGCTAACATACCGCCCATGCGTAAACCCCCTGCCCACTGCAGTAGCTCCAGGGGCTTGTTACAGCAGGTCTTATTTTGCCAAAAGAGAGTCTAGAAATCTGTCCCAGTGCCTAGAAATCAGTACAGCCTAAGCTTAGTTTTCAGCTGCAGAAATAAAATGGTTCAGGAGGAATGCAGGGTGCTGAGCAGGTGAAGGGGACTTTTCTCACTCTCCACTTGAGTTCTACCATCTGGCCACCAGCCAGAAGATGCACTAGTATGTATTTAAATGAAATCTGCTGCACTGATGGCAATATCATAATCAAACGATAACCTGTTAGCACCTGTGAAATCTTGTCAATGAAGAGTTGGAAAAGGAGCCAGAGGGATCTGGAACTGGATCCCCAGCTGTACCCGGTTCGGCAGGAAGGAAAGGACCTGGGGGAGCAGGCGAAGTCTGTATGTTCTCATAAGCACAGCTTCGACCTTCTTAAGAACCCCTTTACAGGGCCCTCCAATATACGGTGGATCCCATGAGTAATGCTAGAGGCCAGGCAGGTCCCGTGCCTTGTATGTGGCTGAAAAGTGCTGACTACCTGGGGTTGGAAGGCACTTACATACAATAGTATTTCAAAGTGTTCACCTGTTATGAAATTATCATAATGAAGTCCCCCAGAGAAAGTTTATTAGAATGCTGCTCAGCTGCTGTCAACAACATTCCAGCAAGTGTAATTATATTTTTCTAGGACTGTTACTACATAATTACGCATCTGGCATAAACTGCATTATATTTGCACAATATTGAGAGATGCATTTTAGTGTGTTGAGTGTTTGAACCTAACTTGGTCACCTTTCTCTTTGAAAAGTTCAATATCAATGTAAGTAAACTAGAACTGTTAACAAAAAAAAAATCAAAATTCAGGTTAGATCTGAAATGTACAAATGGAAATATTTGGTCAAGGTACACATTGCTGCTTACAAGAGGGATACACTATCAACATGGTCACTGCAGTGTGTAGAGCTGTTGACAGATGGTAGTCTGGTTTTACATAACCTATATATGAGACCATAGATGAAAAATTAGTGCTAACATCCTCATAACCTCCCTGGAAGACTTGAGAGTGTGTTGATTCTGTAGATAGCAAATAAATGCTCAGAAGAATAATGGACTGCAAAAGGAGATGCCTCACAGGCTGACACCCCCCCCACCCCCCAATTTTATTTTGCAGCAGTGGATTGGAAATAAGAACACTCCTATGACCTCTGTCAAACTTTTACTGAGATACAGGGGTAGCATCGTTAAGAAAAAATTGAAGTGCAGAAGACGGAATGGATAAACTCCTTTGAACTATTTCAAACTACAGTTTTAACTTGCAAGTAAATTTCTCAGATCAGCTGTAGGAAGATATTAATTAAAAATACAATTGGAACGTATGCCCCCTTGTGCATCTAGAATCCTAGACTTTAATCTGTACCACATCAGCAAGATCATCTTACTTCTTTTCTCTTACAGTAGAGGGAAAGGAGCAAATTTCATTCAAATCCACAGTCACGGGGACTTCTGAATAATATTACAAAGCTCAGACATTGTACTCAGTAACAATTCCCACTGTCTTCAAGGGGACAGACCCAAATTGCTTTGAGACCCTTTACAATAAATATATATTGTATATATACTCTAAACTAGTTTCTGGTAGTTTCAGAAGGTCCCTGAACCAACCCACAATATTTGCCAGACACCAGTGATTTTAAGTTGCTTTTTAGCATGCAAGACTTAATTCAGTTTGGCTAATGAGTATCTTGAACTGGTCTTGATCACAAAGGTGATTGCTAAATTTATCCAAAACTTTCATCAGTCAGTGGTAGTTTGCCTGATCAGAGAGTGAAATAACATTCCCTGGTACCAGCACGTTTGTTATATAGCAGTAATTTCCTCCCCTGACATTGGAAAACAGTACTGCCTGATGTGTTTAGGTTCTAGACAGAGAAAAAATGATAAAAATCCATACTTTTTGCTCAAAACTTCATATTTAAAGTCAAATCAGAACAGAGTCTGGTTAAACTGGTAGGGCAGTAAATAAAACAAGGGTTCAATATCAACTCCAGCCATCAGAGTATCTAATTACCTTAGCAGATGAATGGATTAATTGAACACTGCATAAAACACTGAACATTTTCTTCTGTTAATCATTCGCTGATTCACCTTGAGGGTAGGATAAGTGGTGGATTAACCTAAACTTAATTTGTTCCTTTTTAGGCCCCGTACTTGGAAAGAGCCTTACTGTATTCACTCAGCGATTTACTCACTGGCTGCACTGACTGACACCTTATCCTTTCAAAGGACTGAAGCTTTTCAGAATTTATAAAAATATCTGCTGTGTTATATAGACCTCTATAGGCTGGAGGTGTCAACATGTCTAACTATTTTGTGACAGTAAACTCACTTTATAGTTTGCCCTTTGATGTCAGACTTCTTAAAACTAACAAAACTACACACTACTAGCTGAAGTTTGGGAGTAAGTATTTGCAAAATCTTTCTGGTGATGTATTGTCTCAGCTAAAAGAGAAAGTACAACATCAGCATCTTTGAAGGTAGTTTCCATGAACCTGTTCAGCAGAGTTAGCAGAGTGCCGCAGCTGGCTATCTTATCTCATTTTACAAAACAGTGCCTTAACTTTGTCATTTGCTATAGCAGCCAAAGCAAATAAATATTGGTCATGCTGTGAAACATTAGGGTTTAAAGTCACTGAAACTTTCTACAATGAGTTCAGAAGGTATACCAACCAATTTCCATGGAATATATGTACTGCCAAGGGTAAAGCCATGGAGGTTTTAATCGCTGGAGATCTGTATAATGAACTGGATGTGCAGGAAGTCCCGTAGCCTGTCTGAGCTCCTAGGAGAAGCAGGTTTCCTAACTGGTATCTCTGAGAGAATTCATGAGTGTCTTTGGGTAAACAAAGGATTCAAGTGACATCACTATACCTTATCTGATATATATTCGAAGCTATCATTTTAAGGAGATTTGCCTTCATTGCCCAAAGGCTGGTTGATAAATAAAACCACATTATACTGTATCATTCAAATCATAATTAACTGCTCTGTATTCTCTAAGCATGTATGATCAGTTAACTAGTCTATGCTTTTGCTAGAAATCTCAGTTGATCACTTATTTTATGAAAAAATAATCCATGGCTGAACCTTTTTCTTTTGAAAGTTATAAATTAAAATCAGTGGACCCTGTTAAGTGCAGCTTCACAAATTAATATGAAATATAGTGCTTTTTCATAAGGTTTGAGAACCAGATTTAAAAGCATATTGGTGTTTGTGCACAGCAGGCAATAATGATCCATTATCCTGCAAGCAGAGGAGCTAGCAGCAACACATAAATAAGAAGCAATTGGACCATCTGCTTTGATTTCTGTAGCATCCCCAGAGGATGTGAGCAGGAGCTGACACTTCTCTCCATCTGCCCTTACATTATCAATTACAGTTAAATTATGCTGCATGCTGCAAGGCTGGCAGATATGGATTGTAGATTGTGGCACCTGAAAAATATAGAAGAAAATACATATGTTGCAAGCCAGCTGTTTGTTTACAAGTTCTTGACATTTTTCCTCGCTTTCTTTGATGCCTTTTTCTAAAACTTCTGAGACATCTCTGCTTAGTGTGAAATAGAGAAGAAATCAGGTCTAACAGTATAGCGCCAGGCACAAAATGTTCCAGTTCCCTGTTTTATGGTTGAATCCTGAATGGAGCACAAAGCATCAGGTAGAGCAGATTTTAAATTTTGGAAAAAATAAGTTCCGAGTACACCTGGGTCAGCTGCTCTAGCCAGTGTTTATAAAGCATGTTAGAGCAGGAGGGGCAACCCACCCTGTACATTTTTTGTAGCTTAGAAATCACATGTAAAACTGTAACTTTTATGAAATGTTAAGTGCTTATGAAAGCTCTGGGAGTGGTAGAAGCTGGAATTGAGGGCCACAGTTGGCGTGTGCTGCAAGCAAGTGCTCTGTCGAAGTGTCTTACTGCAACCCATAGGAATGCTACTCCCTTTTGACCGGGGATAATTTTGTTGTAAGTTCATTCAATTTTCGACCTGTTTGATGGATGGTTGCCAGTCGTGCTGAATTGCATTTTGGTTTTGTGGTATGGTATTCTGGCCATCGAAGCTGACATATGAACACTACTTAACAACTTTCCTTTTGCCCTGACTGCAATTGGAAGCCTGGCGCATTCATCAATTGCACTAGCCAGTTAACCAAGGGATGCTCCAAGGCAAACACACTCCAAACTTTGAACATTGTGCCTTTCTCACAGTTTCTAACACTACTCCTTGCATTTTCAATATCATTAGCGCTCTCATTAAAAAAGGCCTTTAGCAAGTGCTACAAAATAATAAAATTGATTACATATGTTTTAATAGCCTCTTGCCAACACTGTCTGATCAGTACAGGTTATTAGAATACTGCACAAGACAGAAGTTAACCGGAAAAAAAAAAAGACTCTGAAAAGACCAGAAAGAAAAGCTTGAACACAAAGTAGCAAATAGCATGCAGCAAAGAGGAGCTGAAAAAAGGGATTTATCTGCATTATGACTACCTGTTATAATAAGCAATTTAAAGGTGCTTTCTCTTCCTGAAATTCCAGCAGAGGACTGTTGTGGGTGAGCTTTGGGAGTTCCAGAAAGGAAAGATGGGCTATCTTGCTATATATGGGCTATATTCTCATATTCTTACAATCGCATATATTTTACTTATTTTGCCTTTGCTTATTGGGAGCATTTGGCATTAGCAGTAGTGCTATCTGAGGAGAGTGTATTGCAGGCTCTACCTCCTGTGTCTTACTCTATAGGACTTTCTGGAGGCCATTCCACCCTCTCTGAAGTGATGGGGTTTTGTTACCTTCAGTCTAGAAACTCTAGCAAAACTATTTTGCTCCCTGGTTCTCTTCCCTGAGTCCTCCGAGGACTGTCCTTTGCTTTTTTCATTGTTTCTTGCAGTTGTGTGTTTTTGTACCTGCCTCATTATGCTATGGCTTCTTCTCCCTGAATTTGCCCTTTGAGGGTTATGTTGACAAGCCCACTTTTCCAAGGGGGCGAACATGGTTCTGACTGGCTTCACACATGTTCCTCTCCACACGTGTTAAAATGATAATATTACTCTCTATTGCAAAGTGATTTATCATTCAAAAGGGGGATATGAGAATTGTTCTTGGATAACGAAAGACAGAGCCCTACTCAGGATCCCAAGATACAGGCAAAGTTGCCTTATTTCCTCATTGAAGTGGAATTTATCAATATGTTTGTAACAGGATACGTTGGTATCTGTCTTGAGCCTGCCTGCTCTAGCAATGTTGTTATCCTTGGCATGGTCGTGTAGGAAATTCTCTCTTTATCAGCCTACTGTTACTGAATATGCCCTTGGAGAGGCCAGACATTCCCTCCACTATTGTTCACAAAGCCCAGACGAAAGTAGCAACCTCTGGGTCCATTAGTACAGTTGTTGTAAGAGCTTTAAAATTCTTGTGAAACGAGACTCTCCCAATCTTCAGGACTTTATTCTGTGTGTTTATGATAACTTTATGCTAAACTGAGAGTTTCTGTGTGCTTGTCTGCATCTGGCCACTTGTTCATGCTGGCCTACATAGAAGACTAAATTGTGTTATTCACAAGTGTCTGAGATACTTGGATGTGATGCTGTTAAAGATAATCCATGTTTTGAAAACATCGACCTACAAGACTTGTCCAAACCATATAAAATAATTGTGATGGAAAAGTTTTGATTTTAAATGAAAATGTCTTAAAATTAATTAAAACTGTCTCAGGTTCCAGACTTACATTGTTATTATTGAACAATCCTTTTTTGCTGCTTTGTTGCTATGAAAGCTCAGTATTTATTTTCTTCCCTTTTGATGGGGGACGAGGGAAATCAGAAGAGCTCTGTAATGCCATGTACTGTCTGAATTCTATAACTAACCAGCATCTTGCAGCACCTTTGTAGCAAGCTGACTTAAAAAATGTTGGATTTTTCCAGTGGAGCAATGATAAGAGTGAGAAACCTGTAAATAGAAAAGAGCAGCCAAAAAGTCTAAAGTAAATTAAACACATTTCACATTCTGGATATAGCTCACAATAAGCCATCAATAAGAATATTTGTGAAATCACTAAGAAAAATTTTACTTTCTTAGTCATCACTTTAAAATAAACTCTTTTTCTACCAGTTCTATAAAGTAGGCTTTCAATTTGCATGTTTATGTACAGCAGATAACTATGTGAAAAACATTAGTTATCTCGTTTACATATGTGGTCCATAAAACTAGAGTTACTAGCTCAGTGGGTAATTATTTCTATGAAATGATTATAATAGCTTTGAACAAGGATTTACATTACTATGGTAAAATAACTAAGTTACGTATATTATATTTCATTTTTCAGCAGCAATGTTTGTGTTTTGAAAGGTTGTCCCTCAGAAATTGTATATCTTTTGGACAGGGAGGGGGCAATAAATGAATGTGCATATTGTTTACACTTGCATTATAAAGAACAATGCAAGTTATGAACCTGTAACTTAGCTAAAAACTCACTGAAGACAAAAGAATGAATTTGCCATCTCTTTAAAGAGCTTTTGATGAGATGCTTTGTTCAGGTTGTTAATCAGATAATCAAAAAAAAAAAAGGTGTTTTGTCTAAGTAATAAATTTTAAGATGTTTTGTAAATTATGGAAGGCAAATTCTGCCTCTCTCTGTCTAAGCCCAGGATGGAGGTTCAAATGCTGCAAATATTGTATAATGTCTCTGTCTGTATAACGTCTCTGTGTATGCTATAAGTAGCAGTAATAAGAAGGTCCCTAAGAAAGGCTTCAAAACTGCCTTAATAAAGCTCAGTAAAAAATAAGGCTTTTAAGGAAAAAGCTATGCCAGGCCTTTTCACACTGCTAACCCTCAATGTTGCCTAATCCAAATGTTGCCTAAATCCAAATGCTCTAAGTTCACTTCTGGCATCAAGCTTGAAACCTTTGACCTCAGAAATCAGGTTCTTGCTTTTTGCCAGAACTAGCCCCTTGCAAACCAGTGCTGAAGCACCAGAAAAACAGGGAGGGGAATGGTTTTAAGTCCATAAAGATGGAACTTAGCAAAGTCCAAACTGACAAATGTCAATATAAACATATGCTGTGGTTGATTACAATTAATTAATTCAATTTCTGACAACCTGGGGACCTGTCTGGCTAGCAAAGAGAGAGCCAGGCTCCCCATGGACACCAGACCCCTTGGCAGACCACCTGAATAGGATGTCTCGGTCCTTGGGTGTGGCGGATGGTACCAGACGTGCGACTCAAGTTGGAGGTCTTAGAGCATTGGCCTTCCTACATTCATCGAGTGCTTTTAGGGTCCTAGCTCATTATAAACTTGGCAGAGAGCTGTAAATCCCTTTCCCAGGCAACTCTGAAATGCTTTTGGTTTTAACTGGAATGTAACAAAATGTCAAATTCTCGCATCTTCCATAAAAAGGAAATAACTTTGTCTACCTATCACGGCTCAAGGAGTAAAGGGTTTGTTTTCACTTAAGCTTACTGTCTCCCTCCATTTTTTTTTAACACGAACAGAAATTAATTCAAAGAATGCATATTTTTCTAATAGGTTTTGATACAGCAAATGGCAGAAGCGGTGGATATTGTCAGGTCCTGTCCATCCAAACTTGCATATCTAGAAAAGGCTGTATACAGCCATTTAAAGATACTAATAAATAATTTTCTTTCAGTTCAACAAGTGTCCAGTGTATTTTCAGGGTAAGAGTAAAAATGAAAGGTACAGTTTCTAAATCTGTGCTAACTGCATTAATTGTGCCTTTTGTATTTCAATTGCTCTGAACTCTGAATTCTCTCTCATGTCAATAGCCTATCTTTCTAAAAGTCTACTGATTAAGGAAATAATTTTGTAGCATGTGAAAGTCCTTGTATTTAATTTGATGGGATGGGAAGCTGCCTCTCCCCCTTAAAGTCTAATTAAGATGGAGACTTATCTTCTCTGATGAGTTCATAAGCTGTTCACAGACAGTTGGGATGTAGCAACTTTGCAAGACACTGTTTAAAGATCTCTGACATCTGAGAAAGCCACAAAATCCAATAATCCTACTTTCAGAACTCCAGGGTGTCCTCTGAGATCAATCTCATATCTAAACATCACATAAAGGGAGTGCATTGCGTTATAGACTGGTTTCTATTGAACAGCAAGAAGCAGCATTAGACATTCTTGAAGAAGAGCTTTTATCGGGGGAATCGAAAAGGTTGTCAAATTCTGAAAATTTTACCCATGATTAAAGCGGTACTATGAAGATGGTTACATTTTTAACAAAGGTCAGCTTATCCTCCATAGAGCTCTCTTGAGAGTATCCAGCAAATTATTTATTGGGAATAAAGTTGAGCAGCTTTCATGTTTATCTGTACACTTGAACAGAGCTGGCATTAATTCTCTTGTCTCTAATCACCGCGCTATCATGTCAAATATCCTTTCAAGTAGTCTTGGGTTCTGGTTTCAGTTGTGCTTTTGGTCCACATACATTTAGATAAAATTTCAAGGCAGTTTTAAATACAGTGAAACTCTCTGAAAAAGGTTATGTAGGATTTGTAATGTAGTGGTGTTCTCATTATCCTTGTGTCTGTATTTTCATACATACTCAGGCCACTCACATTTAGTCTGCCATGCTGATATTTCACAGTGTATTTTTCATAGTGTTATAAGTGGATCTAAGCATTAAAGATCTTTATACCTGCTCTGCAACAAAAACAGAACTAAAAAGGAACTGGTGCTATAAGTTTAAATTGGGCTGTTTAACCCAATATACCAGCCATGGTGTGGAGTTATTCCAGAATACCTCAGGGGAACGCACTTCAGGAGCATGTTTTACTTTGCTCCCAACAGGAAAAATTCTCACGCTGTCAGTCACAGCGTAATAGGGCACTGTAACTCAGCCATACATTTGAACCAGTACCCCTGTGTACCTGTTTGCATGGAAACTCAAATTAAATTTTCTTAATTTGTTAATTCATTGAAAATTTTAAAGACTTTCATGTGAAGATTCAATGAAAGTTTCTAACGTCTAGCTTTATTCCACTTTTGAGTGGTGACAAAATCAGTTTGATGAATTTTTTTTTGGGGGGGGGGGGAGTGGTTGGATTGTTTGTTTTTTAAATGGTGTGTTTCATATGATTTTGTTGCTTTTCTTTCTTTTGTTTTCCAAAGATGTGTTTCTCTGCCTTAAGTCTACATACTAATTTTGGCAAAATTTATTTTGGACTTTGAGTTGGTGCATTCACTGAATAAAGCATTAAAAGATTGAAACATAGAGTTTGTATATAGCTAATGAAGGATCGTAATAGAGCTTTTGAATATTGGGCTTTCAGAGAGTCTTACAATATTTAATATAAAGCTCTACATTCTTAAATGGAAGGTCCAGATGCAGACATAGCCTGAGCAAATGCATTCGTGTGTCCATATGATCAAACTGCGTAACTGTTTATACAAACTAATATTTCTATGTGCATTAGTAATGGATGTAGCGGTATTCAAATACCACAATACTGCAGATACGTTGCCGGGATTGTTAAAACAGTTGTGGTTTTCAAATATGCAATAGCAAAAGACTTCTTGAATCTTAACCTCTCTGGATTTCTAATATTTACCTCTAAGAAATAAGAGGAGTTTGTCTGGAAAATACATTTGGACATTTGGATTCAGCCTCAAACTTTTAACATTTTAAACTGGTCCTGTGTTGGACTCCTCCCTACTTTCTAGTGCCTGTCTGTTCTCACTGAGAAATATCAGTGTTGAGAGACACAACATTTATGAGCAAAAGGAAAGTAGTAGTAATAGATGCAGTAAATTAAGCAGAAATATTTTGTGTAGAGCTAAGAATGGGTAGTATTGTGTACTCACTGTGCCAGACCTCAAAAAATACCTGTTTAACGTGTCCTCTGGGAAATATGATAAGTTGATGTAAATAATGACTACAGATTAATCAGAGTAAATAAGATTTGTTTTCCTAAACTGGCAGTTAGTAGATGATAGCAGTGTCTCATACCAGTGTAATTCTGCTAGAATACAGACACTCTGCATTAAAACCTGTCCAGAAACAATGCAGCGGTAACACAGAAATTCTGATCAGCTGCTCCAAGTTGGCATTTGTCTCATAAATATCATACGTAGATGTCTCTTCTGTATTTCCTACAACTGCTAAAAAATTTAGGCAAATCAGGTTTCATCACTCTGAAGATGGTTCCCAAAGCACTGTTAATTTGCTAGTGGTCAGGATATTCCGCTGAAGCATGTATCTCATTTTAATATCTTTAATATTGACGATATACACATATTTATCTCCCTGCACAAATCTGGTGCTGGGCCTTAGAGCTCTGAAATGCAAATACAATATTTGTACTGTTGCATTAGAACATTTGCTAAGAAGTACAGCTACAGGTAATGTGGTTGTGGGGGGCATTTTTTGTGGTGTCTGTGACATCCCTTTTGGCTTGCGGAGGAGTCAATAGAATCATGTTTCAAGACATTTTAAAATTCTCTTTTAATTCATTGTAATGGTTTACATGTATATTACATTTTCTACTTTATTTTTTGACTTGAGTCAATACGTATCCAATGTAAGTGCAGTTCATTTATAAATAAATTGATATTCTGTCCCTCATTACCTATATTTCTAATGCATTCTGATACATTAGTAAATAGACTTGTCTGATTAATCATTAGCACATGAAAAGAATTAGCTGTCTACTGCCAAATGAAACTATTGACAATGATAATAAGACCAGCTACTGTATCATCTGGAAGCTGGTGTTTTACAGGAAGGCTGAAAATGGGTGGTATTCCATTTGTACACTGAAACTGAATGACAGAAGTCATCTGTCTGTGGAAAAGAAAAATAATAATTTCTCCATATGCCTTCATGTATTTCTACCACTAAAATACAATAATGCTTTTGTACGAAGGGTATTGATTGGACTGCTTTCATGCCATCTTCAGTTTGTTATTCAGGCTGAGGAAAAAAAGATAAAATGTATTTTCCTTCAAAGCAACATGGGTAAGTTTCTAGGAAAATTATGCGGAGAAAAAAAGAAAAGCACAAAATACCCTGTCTTGAATATTGTGTCATCTTGCTACCATAATTTAGCTTAGCACATCTAGAAGGGTCACCACCCCAGTGTTTGAAACTAGTCACGTGATTTTTCCCTTTTGTTTGTACCATTTAAAAGCAGGATTTTAAAACCATTCCGGTACAATTACCATAAATATGCAAGTTAACTATATGATAAAAGCAGCCACTTAATTTACCAAAACCTTGTGAATAATTTTATTATGGTTAGTACAATATCCGCATTGTATGCTAAATATTTGTAACAGGTGATGGAACACTGCCACTGTTCAGTGCAGTGCTTGCACCTTTTCTCAGATGCTCAGAAATTCACATCATGTGGAATGTTTATCAAATGCTGACAAGAAAGCTGAACAGGATTTTATTAACACATCGTTAGCCTTCCAATATGTTCAAATAATACACAGTTACCAAAGGCAAAAAGGTGTTAACCATATCCGAAATACTTTTAATAAGCACTCTATGCACTTAATTGCGTCATAGTACATGCAAGAAAATGCAAATATCTAATTCAAACACATTGAGAATTTTCCCTTGCCTGAGCAGGATTTACCCTGGCAAAGCAAAATGGTGCAGAGACCACTAGCTTCTGCTATTCCTGTTCATCCCCAGTAGGACCCATAGAGGCCACAGGCTGACCCAGAGACTTGTCATCAGTGTTTGCCATACTGGACCTGTTTACTCTGCAGAAGTCTAGTGTAGTGGCCTTGGAGGTGCTGGGCTTACGAGTGGGTCTTCTGCTTCTCATCCCTTACAAAGGCCCTTTGGGCTCGTTATAGCCAACCATGCCTACACTGACCTACCGTCTACTACAGCCTCTGGCAGGGTGGTAGGACTGGGGGTCCCTTGGTGCTGTCACCAACCTGTCACACATTTCCACCTACCGATTTCCCAGGTCAGGGCTGCTTTTCTGCAAAAGCCCCTGTAGCTGTTCCTGAGCCCTCTTGCTATCTTTTCTCTCAAGTTGGTAAAACATAAAGAGACTAAGGGAGAGCATAAGTAATCAAAATGAGAATGGTTCTGTAAATATTTTTTTTCTTGCATTTAGTTTTCTTGCAGTTAGTCTTCACCTTTGAAGAACTGGAGACGACTGTAATTATTAGAGACTCATTTTAGAACACCTTTTGAAAATTTTGACCTTGTATCCGTATTATGGAAAGTAGCATCTTCATTTTTTAAAATCAAAACCAATCATTTCAGATTAAGTCCTTTTTCATGTGATGTTGATTAGGCAAGTAAACATGAGTAGTGTGCTGAAAAGCAAATTTATTCATAGACAAGATAAAATACTTTTTGTGCATCTGTGATAGCTAAAAACTGATAGACACTCCACTAAGAAAGTGAACAATATAAAATGTAGACTGTAAAATATTCAATCCCTTAATCCTTTTTGAGGGCCTGAGGTATGATAGTGCTTTTTGGTTCTCCCGTTAGGAAAAGCAGCTGATATCTTACTGCAGTTTAGATTTCTGATTCTTTTTGTAATGTTTTAGGTTAAGAAATAAGAGAGTGCAAAATGCTGCTTGGCATATTTATGTGAAAGTAACATTTTGCTTGTGTCGTTCAGTTGTAGATATGAATGCAAAAGTGGCATGCAGTGAGCAGAAATGGTATAATAAATAATATTTGTAAATGTGTCATATCTAATATGCGTAGGATTAAAATACAGCTATACTAATTAATGTATTATCAAACACGAAGTACAAGTAAAGGACAGGAAGCAACCAAAAGACCCAACCTGTGGGGGAAAAATAAAAAATATGACAGCATATATATGTATATTTGTTTGTCTGCAGGAGGAAGTGACAGACTGCTACCCATAAGTCAAATATAATTTGCAAAGGAGCTGTTTTCAGATCCTTTTAAAATTCAGTTGAGAAGAATACATCGATATGTTAAATTTAGGGAAATGGAAAAGTTTGTTCAGAATAAAGACCTAATCTGCAATCTCTTTAACCACTCCCTTATTTATAACAGAGTATGAGTAAAGCCATTTATATTAATATCGATTCACAGGATGGGGCTGTGAAGTTTGCTGTATTCAGCTTCGTTACTACCATATTTATAGTGTTTAGATTGCATAGTATCAGTGCTTCCTAGTTTCACTTACCAGTGCTTTTGAGACTCTGTCCAGGGACCTAATTAGTGCTTGAATTTGCAGTTCTCTTGTAAGAAAAGTGCTACATTTAACATAAGTGAATGGGACTTTTACTTTTGCAAAGGCTGTTGGATCAGGCTCTTACTGTATACAAGAAATATTTCAGCTTGATGACCTTCTCTTTGCCATATTTGAAACTGAAGCAAAAAGAAGGTCATTGTTTTATGAAAAATATTAAAAATTCATGATATGTTTTGGTTTCTGCGCTTGGATTCCTGGAGTAAATAATACTAATGGTATATTTTCAACATGTCTCTTAGCAATTACTGTATATTATGTAAATACTAGCAGGTAGTATACAGTAAATCTGCAACTGAAGAAATATTGACTTGAAACAAACTCATTTTAATTGAGAAACAGTGAACTTTTTGTGCCTTTTTACTGGTCTCAAATTCATGGTGTAACAAATCCTTAATTTCCTAAGACGGTACACAGAGAAACTGTAAAATGCCATTCTCGGTGTTCAGGGAATAAAGCAAGCAGAAAGACATTTTTACTAAAATAAACAACTTGACTAAAACCAATGCTGTAAAGTGCAAGTGTGAAAATCCCACTTTAATTGTGAAAGAGAAAAAAATGCTTTCTCACTATGAATAAAGATACGCCTTCAGCAGTACCTACAGAAGGGAACAGAGTAGGTAAATACCAACATACTGCAGTGATGCATGTTTACAGAAGGCAATGACAATAGATCATAAGTTTCCATCATGACTACATATTGCTTTTGTCTTCTTACTCAATGCAATAACGTCGCCAAATGCTTTAATGAAAGGTGTTTTCCAGCAAATTACCTCTTTCCAGTACTGTTTTGAAAAAAGAATACTCTGGAGCGCCATTCAGTGTGTCCTAACTTAACACATTAGAATAGTATAAGTAAGACATAGCAAGATCAGCTGTGTCTTGTTGAATATAGCCTGTTCTTGGGCGCAATGTCCTTTGCGCCCAGAGGACATACAGTGTCATAACTGGTACTTGCTTAGAAATGTGTGCAAGATCTGTGCTGGGCCATGGCAGTGGCAAGCAATGACAAGGAAATAGAAACAAGGGGCATGAGCAGTTTCAGGTGCTTCGGCATGCTTGGGCACACTTATACACCAGGCAGTCATACCTCTTTGAGCACTGCATGAAACTGCACAAGAAAAACTGGGAAAGTGATTTTTTTTTTTTCTGATATTGTTGCAAGTTGTAACAACTTCCTTATTTTCATCACTTAGTGGCAAAAGGGTCTTTTTGAGAACATTTCGGGAAAAATCATCATTTATTATTCTAAAACTAGCAGTTAGGTATCACAAAATCAAAGTATTTATTTCCCTAGAATTATTGATTTCTACTTTCCTTTATCATAGTTCTCACCAAATAATATGCCAGACTCGCACTTATGCGTATCAACTCTACATGTTTTTGATATTCTATTCATGTCAAGAGAAGGAGGCACAGATAAAGAGAAGGATCTGTTTCCAGAAACATTTGCAGCCATTTCACCACCAAATTTCCACTTGTTGTAGTGATGCAGGTACAAGCCCTAATTCACTTCTCCACATGTCGATCAACTTTTATATGGTACTGAACTCTCAATGGAATTAGTGAGCACTCAGGTGCTCTGTGCTTTCAAACACAGATTTCTGAAGGACAAGATCACATCTAAAAGTTTTTATCCAGCTCTGATATTTAGTAGGTTTCCGTGTGTGAAGTTTTACTTTGAATTTCTCAAAGGGATCTTTGTTAAACATTCCCCTGTCTGCTCACCAGTGAGTCATTAAATCAATCTAAGTAATGTGGGTTTGGGGTTGTTGGTTGCTTTTTTACTCCTTTTAGTAATTTTTTCCTTGCTAAGCACGGGAGCTTATGTGGTGCTGAGTGCCTTTGTCTTCCTATGGAAGGTGACAACATGGCATAGAATAAGATTTTAAGTAATACTAAATGAAATGACTTAAAAACCTGAAGGTTGCCATAGACAACTCTGTGTCTAAATATGGAAATAAAATATATCGTGTGCTTCAAAATCTGAGTTTCTCCTGCTGCTGAATGTGTAGGGCTATGCTTACAGATCAGAGAATGTATCATAATAGGCCGAGTCTTTCTACCTTACTTTTCCACCTTTGCTATCCTTAGAGCAAAACAGGACCTGCCTATTAAGAGTTGAAAGTAATTTCCCTTTTTACTATGTTTGTTTTAAAAGACTGAAGTAACCTTCTATTTAACAAAAGGTCCCTTACTTAAAAAGGTAACACAGACATTTTTAAAAATGAAGGAGCAACTTGGCATGTCTCTAGCTAAACAGTTATTGGAAAATATGATAGCGAAATTTAAAGTGCAACTTACGATTTGATGTAAATTTTATATGCAAAATAATTCATTTACTTGATAAAAGATACTAAATATCTTTAAGATTAGATTATGAGCTTCTGTATCAAAGAGAGTAGAATCTGATTTCTGAGGAGTTTGAAGAAATCCAGTGTGGGGAAAAAATCCAGTGGGGAAAAACTACTACCCAGCATGACAGTATGACAGTCTGTTCCCATTTTGCATGTGAGAGGTGAAAGCCAGAATTTCCAAAAGCTGGTGTGGAGGAAGGCTGCACTTTGTTTAGGCAAAGGGTTTGGGCTCCTCCCTCCACTGGTGATTCCAAAGGGAGCTGGTAATTTTGCCTGGGGGCTCTGCGTATGACAGGAGAATGAGCTATTCTAAATATTTATCCTCTGAATATTCTCCATCCGAAATGTGTGAATGGTGCAATCATAAAGGTAGCTCTTTCAAGTGGAATAAATTTGTTTTGTGAGATTTTGATTTTATTATATGCCTTGCATCAACATATGTATGTCATATGTTTATAGCAAACAATTAGTTGTGCTATTATTCTTCATCAAAACTACTACAAATGTTTTTTATTTTAAAGGTTACTCTTTTCATTATAAATGGATTAGTGTTTTATTTTATAAGCCCTAGCAAATGTTGTATAATGAAAAGGCTAACCCTTAAAATAAACTAAATGCATGTTCAGTGATTAAGTGGTTTGCTTATTTCCATTGAAAAGGCTATATAAATTACTTAAAAGCCACATGGACATTATTTATGAAGCTTATAGATTGCTTTTCAAAGTTCACTGACAGGGATCCTTAAAAGTTTTACTTGTACCAGATAATACTAAAATATGTTAAATTATTTTTACTGTTTTTCTGAGTGATAGATATAAAACGGGGTAAAATAGTCAGCGCATCATGTTTTGTTAGTTTTCTTTCAGTTAGTAATAATATGACTAGACCATGAAAAAAGCATTCGAAAAGTCCTCATGTTCTATTATATTGTATTGTCTGGTATTTTTTATAACATAACAATTAAATACACTGAAAAAATGTGCGGTAGAAATATTCTTGATAGTTAAAGTCACGTGAGATTTATATGTATTTATATAAATTTATTTCAATACTTGAAAGATATGAGTCAACATAAAAATATATAAAGTATCTGCAATATCAGTTAATAAGATTACACATTTATAGTAACTTTAGGCTTGGTATCATGAGAAAAGATGCAGGAAAAATGCATGCCAGTATCCTTATACTAACTTTTATTTATAACTATCTTCCATAATGGAACCTATGTGACTAGTTAATTATTTATCAGGAATATATTACCGATCAGCAAATGTTGTGTGGAAGTTCATAAGAAAACCTGGCATTTTCCTGTAAAGTCTTGTAAGAGGTAGTGCTTAAGTTTACTGAAAATAAACCTTTTTAGTGACTCAGAATTATTCTCCCAATTATCCTTAAAGCAATACTAGAATAAAAATATCAGCAGATTCATTTTAGTTCACTAGTGGGTGCTGATCATATTCAATTAGATGATTTTCATGTGATTAGTCCTCTCACTTTCAGGTTCACCTCACCCCCAAGAATAGATGAGGTGTGTAAATGTCGTTAAAAAGTTGCTAATGGGGAAAGTTCTGTTCTCAGATGAACGAACCAAAATTTCAATATCTTGCTCTAATAAAGGCAATGACAAATCCCTTATTCACGTAAATACTCTAAGGAGTATTTCCCAATTCTTAGAAACTTTCTTTGAATAGCTGATGGTTTATTTTTCTGCATGTGTAGAGGAAGTTTAAATAATATTCATAATCTTGAACATGGCATGTAGTATGCAATTTTGGATGTGCAGTTGCAGTAAAGGTGCTGTTTTAACTCATCTAATAAATTTTGAAAAATATTCCAGTTTTGAACAATGTCCTTATATTTTAAAATAGAATATGCTGTTTCAAAAATAGTCTCAGCAAGCAAGCTGAGACTATTCACCCAAGTCTTGTAAATATATATTCATGAAATATCATATAAATACCTAAAGATCTGGAATACTTCAAATGAAATTAATAAAAAGGCTTGATGCATCACAAACAGATCTGGAACCTAGCCAGTCTTTGGATTTGCCTCTTTCAGTTGTCTTTATATTTGAAACATGACTTCATATCTGTAGATTTTTTTTAAAAAATCCAACATGACCTATATGTATTTGTGTGGCTATCTGGACTGCTTATGGGGAATATTTACATGACACTTTTCTTTCTTAATTCCCCTTTCCTTTACTTTCCTCTTCTACTTTCATTAACACAGCCATGACAGAATTTGCAGGGAGGAGCAGAATTCACAAAGTAGGTGAGTTTGGAAGAAATACCCAGCATTGTCTTTCCGCAAGTGGTGCAAACACTAACTGTAGATTCAGCATCCTTGTGAGTGTTTTCTTACAGCAAATTTTAGTTAGTTTTAGAAACATTTATTCTTCTGTTGTTTCAGCAGAAAATAAAAAATATAGTAGAAATGACCAGTCTAATGAGATTCTCAAGAAGAAAGCATAAAAGCATGGATAGAGTTGGACTGAATGCTGGCTTTCTAGACAACATCTTTTGTATGTGTAAAAGCAGCAGAAGTCTATATAAACTGATACTTAGTTAAAAAAGCCAACAATAATAACAAAACCCCTCCCCCAACTCTTTTCCTTCATTGTCTTTTTCATTTTCTCATTAGTGGAAAGAGGCAAGGACTCAGTGAACTCTATTGTGAAGAATAATGGCCGGAACACATGATAAAGGAAGTTGATAAGTACAATGATTTTATGCAAATAAACTTACAAAAACTCCACAGAGGCAGGGTTGTTTTTTTTTTTTTTCTCAAAGCATGTAATGAGAGAAAAATATTTATTCTTTGTAACTAAAAACTGATGTCCAGCTATAACTTGAAAAGCCTTAGAGAATGCCTAATGGATTCTGGTAAGCGGATAGCTTGATAAAGCAATCCTTGAGATCTCCTTCTAAATCCTTGAGATCCCCTTCTAAAGAGGAAGGGCAGCAGAACTATCCAGGAGAAAAGGCCAAAATAATAACAACCATTAGTTTTGAGCACAGATGGAAGCTAAAAGGCACTCAGGAGGCAAAGTGACCAAGAAGGCATCCATCATACCCAGCGTACATGCTGTAGAAATGATATGAAGGACAAAAATAGAAGGGTTCAGCCTTGGGCAAAGTTCTGTGCTGTGGGAAACAGAATCACTCTCTATCATAATGCCAATGGCAAAGTGCTAGGAAGGTAGGAGCATTAATATATCAAGTGATTGAAGACATGAAGTTCTCCTATAAAGAGAAAGATGCATATAGGGTGACTTTGAGTGATCCTAGGCAAATGCATGTAAAGTATATGTACATGGCAAAAGAAAGCTTCCAGCTATTTTCCTTCCAGCTATTCCCATTAAGAAAGCACACTCATATCAATTCAGGTCTAGCTGGATTACAGAATTCTAGCTACAATATACTGCTTATCGGCAGTAGAGATTTAATAGGAAAGCATGGCCAAGTTTTGGAGAAATGCAGTAACACCTTTCTGAAGCTACTGAACAAGTAAATAGTTCATGAAAAATTTGCTAAATAAAAGCATTATTATTTAGAGGGGACACAACACAAGACATAAGGGTCAGGGCAAAAGAGATTTTTCACAATGTCAAAACACAATCATTTAGCATACTTGTTTAAGCATATTATACCTGTTTATTTTCCATGTCTGAGTGAAAACTAGAAAAAAAATCTGTACAGCTTAGAAAGACAATTAAAAAAAGTTATCTTGCAGTTCTGCTGCTCAATAGGAACATTGAGGAATGAAACTCACATGTTGGCTACCTTCACATGATCAGATATTGCATGAATAAAATGTCTGTTGCTTGAGATATAACCTCTTCGCACATTCAAATGCTGGCCAGCTTTATTCTTTTTGGGTCATTTGTTGAAGGTGAATAGCATTTGCAGTTGTGGAATAATGCAACACTGACAATGGCGTTTCCTACTGTGACTTCACATGTGCTCACCATGTAAGACAAAGGTGATGAGTAGTGATGAGTACTAAATACTGTATTGTATCCTGTAGCGCAGCACAGGAATACACACATCTCAGATTTTTTTTCTAATTCATTTATTCTAAGCTATTTAGACAAAGGATAAACCAGTCAAGGTTATTCTCAGTCAAGCCCTGAGAATAACCTAGTAGTAGCATGGTTTGCCTTCCCTTTTCTTGCCATCACGGGTTGATGTATACCTTCTATTGCTTCTTCAGAACTCAGTCTCTGACTTGCGTGCTCACATCTGCTTTCTATATATGCTGACATAACTCAAATGTATGAATAAATATTTGAGCAAAATAGACATTAAATATGATACCTAGATCTTGTTAGGCTACTAGCAATTGCAGAGTAGACACAATCACTTTCTGAAGAACAGAGGGTAGAATAATTTTGATACTGCAGACGAGTTATTTCTAAAAGTGAACCACCTGTATGAATATTCACCCTATAACTTATAATTGAAGAAAGTGGGCAGAGGAGGAGATAGAATTGTAGGTTTCTGGTGATTGCAGGTTTTGTATAGAAAGGGGGATAAGAAACCTGGTCAAATCACAAGACACTATGTTTCCCTACTAAGAATTGCCTTTTTCTTTATTATGTCCTGCTTTTCCAGTGTAATTCTAATTTTTTTTTAACTACTGTTGCCATAAAAAATCAAATCCGTTAAATTTTACTTTGCAGAAGCTTTCAAAGATATTTGTGCAACCAGTATTAGGTTGAAGAAAAATCCTAACATTTCTGTTTTCATAGTTTTAATTTAAAATTTCTTGAAGTGCTTATATCTTTTGATTCATTCTGTTAGCAGTTCTCTTTCCAATACATTTTTTTCTGTCCCTATTAGTTCCTTTCCATCTAAAAGAAAAGAAAATTGAACAAAAAAATATTCCCATGACTTCTGAAAATTCGTAGCAAGACATTGGAAGACCAGATGCTACAGTCTTATAAATTAAAAAGGCATTATATACAGCCAGCTGTACCATATAAACTTGGATTTTTATACCACATTGTGGTGTTCTGTGAATCCTTATTTGTTTTCAACATCTGCTCGACCTGTCCATACTTCCCATATATTAATTATAACTAATCATATACTAGAACATATCTTTATGTTTGAAGTTTGACCCAATAAGAAAGCTATTATAGTATACTTACTGGGTGTTTGCTAAAAAGAAAATTGCATTCTGTTTATGCTTTTGCTGATTCATGAGAATTGCTTTACTTTCCTGCATATTTCTTAGCTTTAAAAAATCTTAATTGTAGGTCAATTTATGCAAAAACATTATGGAGAATAAATTCCATGTAAATAGCCTTTTTTTTTTTTCCCCAGTTCCACTTCCACTTCCATGTGAAAATGTTACACTGTTTGGCTCTTTGATGTATGTCCCTTCTTATTGGCATTTCAACGTTCTTCTACTCTCCTATTCTAATTTTTATTAGAAAAGTTACTAAATCCTCCTCTAGGCATATCACTTAATAGAGTTTTAATAAGGCCTTTGCATGATCTCCAAAACCAATTTTGGCTTTCTGTGTGTTAAGGTGACACAATGAATTAAAAATAGAATACTTGAAATTCAGAGTTAAGTGTTTCAGCTGAGTCTGCATTTTCCTGTGTAGATCCTGCATAGCTTCTCAGTTGAAATTAGAAAATCCGAGGATAAATCCAAACCAAGAACTTTGAATAAAGCAAAACCAGAGTGACACGTTTATAAGACACTGCAAATGCCACAAAACATGTGGCAATATCCTCGAGGGTGCTCAGATCTATACAGGCAAGATTCCCATTCCTTTCCAGGCAGTGTAGGTTTTCCTGTTATTTCTGAGGGACTGGTAGCACCTTAGAATATCCTGTATCCAGATCTGCTCAGCCAGCATCAAGAAAGAGAGACTCAGATTAGAACAAGTCCAGGGAAGGTCTGCAAGTATTTGTGGGAGGGCAGGGAGTTTTCTTATGGGACAGGGCTAACTGAATTTGGCTTGGTTAGCTGAACAAAACAGGGACTGACGAGAGATACAGAGCCAGCATTGTGGATGTGGAGCCGTGAACTACTATAAACTGACCAGGAATAAATTTAAACTGGAAATACAAGGGGTTTGTCACATGACACAGAGCAGCTCTTTCCTTGGACTGTGACCCCTTAGTTTTCTTTGGGAAAAGCTATCCTGATAGGGTTGGGGGGTTTATTAGTCTTTGGGGGTTGGGCCTGCAGCTGCTGGTTTTCCTGTCTCCCTGTAGTTCACGAAGAGGACATATTCCCCAAGACTAGCGCTTTATCAGAAGTGGGCTGGTCATTTAAATACTTTCCTCTCTGAGGGTTTGCTATCCTATTTCTCTGAAAGCCAAATAAGGTAGTAGGGAATAATTCTTTCCCTATATTTGGCTACAGCTGATGTATAAATAGTGGATAAAAGAAGGTATGTGGCAGAAGTAATCTTTAAGAATTGAATGTGCGTAAAGGGTGTAGGTTTTTCCATCCTTCATTCACTTCACTAAATGCAAAGCAAGCAAGGTTTTAAAATAACTTTAATAAGTGTTTAATAGTTCCTAACACATTTGAATGGAAATCGTTGTATTATCTTTTCCACGTAGGAGATAGTATTAGGCAATGATTTTAAACTTAATATTTGCAGAATTATATCTACCATATAAATACTCAAACTTTTAAAATTCAAACACACTTGGGGATTCTGAGAGCCTGATTTTTTAAATATACATTTTTAGTATGTAAAGGTTTTCAGTACACTTTGAAACATATATGCATTAGGATTAAAGGCAAAAGGAAGCAATGAGTAGTAAATTACTAGTGGCTGAAATAAAACAGTGTTTTGGGATCAAAGTGTGGGCCAGCATTAACACAAGCCTCTCTAAATTTTTGAATGTTTTCAATTCTACAGCTAAAATTGATGCCAGAAGAGTTAGATTATATTTATTTAATTTCCCCCTTTTTATCGTCACAAATGCACTGAAAGACACAGCACATAACACACTCTGTTTGTATTTCCCTGGGATGTATATAGTCTTATGCCCAGTGAAAGCATGCAAGTCAGAGTAAAACTTTGTCTTCAAAAGTGTGAACTGAATATACCTGGTCACCATGAGAAAGTTAAAACAGATTATATTAAACTGTCCAATATGGTGTCACTGATTGATAATGATTGAGTCTGTAATAACCATGCAAATGTAAACTATTCATTTATTCCAAATACATATGAATTGGGAGAATGATATCTCATATAATCTGGTGTTAGTCTATTCACTGCATCATAAAAATTAATTTGTCTAATTAATGACATTAGTCCTTTTATACATGCATAATTCATATTAATTGATAGGTCTGCCTAAAAAGAGTACCTTTTGGAAGAAAAATGATCCTATTAGTGCAAGTTTAATCCAAATCAGGGCTGACAAAGCATGGTGCTTTCAAGGCTTATCTCCAGCTTTGTTAATTGTCATAAGCATTCTAAATTGATTATTCTTACATTAGCATGGGACATTTCATTCATCAATGCTTTGCTGTAAAGAAAATTTGTCTAATGGATTTGGGTAGCAGTACTAAATAAGTGTGTTGGTCCATTTTTCCACTGTAGCTACAGGGGTATTCAAAGCATATTAATTCACTAATACTGAAAAAATTAACTGCTAAAATATATAGAAATATCATACAAAATTAGATTTCTGACACTGAGTAATTTTCATGATATTTCAGTAGTAAATGAGTGCGTGCACTAGCACTTTTATTGCTTTTCTGTTTCACAGATGCCTTGATAAACAGCCAATGTTAATATTTCTTATGAGCGATGTTGCTTCACCTTCCAGGGCCACAGGGGCACAAAGTATAGGATAAATTAGTTAAATATGCATTTTAAGGAGCTGCTTGGAGGAACAAAAATTATAATATAGTCAGGCTTTATAATGTACAACCTTATAGTTAGCATTTTAATAATTTATTTGCAGATGATCAAATTTACTATTGGTCAATGAAAGAGTTCAGACACAGACTGAGAATGAAACAAGTGAATTTGAAAGTGTTTGTTGATCTCTCTGCCAGTTAAGTTGCAGTTCTGATTTTTTTTTTTTAATATATTCATAAACACAGCAAATACAATCTTTACAAATTCATCTGGTTTCTGCTCAGAATGAGAGGGATTGACTTTCAAAAACTACACTCCTTTTATAGGTATTGGCTCTGTTGGCAAACGGAATGCACTTTATGTGCACTTTTTATGACACTCTAGTTTCTTTTCCCCATTCACCTGATCTTTGTTTGTCTTGCACTTTCTAGCATTCTGTTAATCACTGGAAGCCACTGTGGAATCAGATCTGTGGCAGTGCCAAGAATTTCAGGAAGCTTTTTATAGTACTTTGCAATTGAAGGCATGCATCATAAAACGGATGGGGAGGAAGGGAAGATGCTGTCCAATAGAAGTTAAAGGCCTGTTCTCGCCAACTCTCTAATCAGTGCATATTTTTCCACTTTGTTGAGCCTGTCATTGAACAGCAATCCATAAAATGGGGCCGTGCTTGACCTCCGTTGCTTCTGCTATAGTTTAAAAGGATCTGTGAAGGAAACACAAATGCTTTTCCCTATTTCTGTTCATCTCAGTGTTGGTCAGAGGGAGTAGATTAACACTTCAGTTTAGCCTAGGAGTTTTGAGGTTCATTCTGTGTTTGTATGGGGCTTTGGATTCTCAATACCAAAGCTGTTTCCATGCCTGTGCTGCTTTATCTTGGCTTTCTAGTTCCACGGGACAGGTTGGAGATGTTTTTGTTTGTTTTTGTTATTTCAAACACTACAAAAAAGAGATCTGAGGTTTTGATCTTTGTATTGTATAATCTGATTCTACTTCAGTCAATGAGAGCAACAGATAAAAAAAATGCAGCTGAACAGCTGGCTAGGCTATTTTCCACTCTTCAAACACAAAACTGAGATAAAAGTGAACAGTGTTGGTTTGAATTTAGTCCTATGGGAAGGGATTTTACTCTTGCTGATGAATTTTATGCAGGAACTGCTCTGTTACTCTGTAATAAAACCCTGACAGTTACATTGCAATTGTACAGCATAGGGTGGTTCTTCAGTTTGCACCAAGCTAGGAATCAACATAACCTTAAGCCTGATTTTACTTGCATTAAAACGCAGACGCTTAGGAACTTATTGTCTATGCAGAAACACAATGGCAAGGACCACCTTTTTGCTTGCCTCTTCTGTGATTCTGACTCATTTCAGAAATAAATAGTACAACTTCAGTTTCATTTGAAATATGTATCCTAACAGTGTAAATTTGATTCCTGTATAAAAATGCACTTAGAATACTTTAAAAACCCCATGTACTTCTCCTTCCTGCATGCCATCATTTATAAGTATGCTGTCTTCATTTATCACCTTTGACTTAGATCCAGTCCTGATTTCTAAATTATATATCCTAATAACTGAAGCTAGGATGGATTGCACCTTCAAGTTTATATCCATTCCTGTGGTCTAAAAAAAATCCCTTTGTTCCAATCATGACTGGTTTTTCACATCCATTTTTAATCCATATGCCAAGCATTCTCCATAGGGTTCAAATTTCAGTGAAAAAGGAACACTTCCGAAAGTTGTTCAGTTTGGTTTACAGTAGACAAAGTTTGGGAAAGACAGAGATATTCCATATCCCAAAACTAAAATATACCAGATGTGCAGCTTTATTCTGGTTAAAAACAGATCAGAAAAAAACATATATAATATTCTTTGTTTCCTAAAAGTAATTTAATATTGCTTTCAACAGAGAATATGATACTCCAATTTTATATAGTAAAAATGGAAAAGCTATATATCTATGATAAAGAAGGAAATGAAAACAAATGACCTGTGTTTAAAATCCAATAAAATTCAACAAATACCTTCATGTCTGATGTTAGTTGAATACATACTTCCAAGTCATGTAAGAATTAATTACTGTTCAAGTAATGTCATTTACCAGTGCCTGCATTTAACAGATTGCTCAGGTTGACATGGGAGTCTGGTAATTTTTATTATTTTAAAATGAATGGAACTAACAGGTTTTTACTGGTCATTCAAGGAAGTATTATTGGGTTCCAGTATGCCTCTCATGTGCTCTGAGTTTCAAGGATAAAAAGCAAAGGGGTAGTTTTTCTCATTAAAACACAACAGTGAAATGAGATACTCCCGTCTTCTTCCTTTACACCACAAGAAGCAGAACACAATATTTCCTCCAAATGCTTTTGTTTGTTAGGAGTTTCCTGTAAGTTTGATTGTTTTAAGAGACAGGAGAAAGGAGGTGGAGTTGAACTTATTGGAAGATGTTTAATGATCTTACAGTTGTTATCTTGGAAGTGTCTGCAAGACATTGTTTTCCCAGGCTGACAAGAGGCTTTTAAGATGCACTCACCTTCAGAAATTAGACATCATAGTAATGATTGAAGTATGAGACCTTCACAGACTAAAAATACATAATCTATTAAATTGCTTTTCCTCGTCCATATCTTTTTCTAGAGTGAGTTCAGGCTGTCTGAGCTATCCTCTATATTCTCCACAGTCTTGATGTCTTTCATACAAGACACATGTGTCTAAGCGTATATATTACTATCCTTAGATTTCCAAGTGTGACTAGGATTTTGGAAACTATTAGGTTTTTAATGTTTAGAGTTGGAGTTCTGGGTCAGCTGGTTGCAACTTTAAAAATCTCAGCCATGAAATTCACATCCTGTTACAAATTCTGACTGCAGTGTTTAGAGATGTTCATATTTGGGTTTTTATTTTAGTCTTTTATTTGATTGTAGTACAAATAGGTGGGAAAAAATAAGATTAAGGAACCAAAATGATTCAGACAGATTTTCCCAAGTCTGTCTCCCCATTGAATAAAAAACTAAAACCCATCCACAAGATTTGTGTTCCTGGTGGGTGCCTATGACAAAACCAATGAATTTACTGCAGAACAGATCCCTTATTGGATAAATATATGCTCCAAATGTCAATTCTGTATGACATCTGTCTGGCAGCATGTGCTAAATCCACACAAAGTCCTCTTCCATAAGCATCTTTAGAAATACTATTTGCAGGAACATAACTAATATTGGATAAATGAAAAAACCAAATGAATGTGTACTTTCCAGAAATACATGGGCTTGAGACACAGCCTGGTAGATTTCCAGCTTTCTCAACCAACAGGGGGAAGGAAAATTCAAGTGTGGTGCTGTTTAGGCTGTCACATTCCTGTACATATCTGAAGGCAAAGGAGGTAATGAACAGAAGAATCGTGATAGAGAACAGGCTTATGCTTAGAGAAGAAAACACCAATGAAGTCTGTTTCTTCTATGTTTATAAAGCCTTTGTCTCCAAAACCCCGTAATTTCTCATTTTAATTGGAATGAGGAGAGAGAAAGGAGTAAGAATAGTTCATATTCTTGTAAGAATAGTTCATATTCTTTCTGCTCTCCAAAAGTCAATCCTGAAAGAAGAAATCTCAAAAGATTGTGTTTGCATCACCCCTGAGTCAGAATATCTGTATTTGTTCTCACAGTACAGCTCTCTGTGATGCCTTGATTTAATAAGACTTGGCTCGGGTTCCTAATGGGAGAGTCTTCTGTGTAAGGCCCAGCAACTGGCTTACTCCCACTTTTTGTTTAGGTTACATTCTTCCTCAAAATAAATCATTTTTAGGCTGGCGAGAGGGAATTGACTGAGCAGCCTCATGTAGAGGATATTCCTCCACAGCAGCATCGATTGTCTGTAGCTGTTAGGCTAGATTCTCTGGATTGAAATAATGACAATTCAAAAATCAAGTAGTGATATCAGTGCAAAAGCGCTAATAGACTATACAAATGAATTAGTTTAAATTGGAGGTATTCCAATAACCTTTCAAGTTCCAACCAGGTTACTGTTGATTTTCTCAGGGCCAGCAGATTGGGAATTCTGGGAGGATAGGGGTTTGTGGGTTTTTTTCGTGGTTTTTTTTTTTTACCATGTCATTTCACTACAATTTTAATTTTGAGCCATCAGAACACAATGAAAACTGCTTGTCAGAAATATAGCATGGCTTGGCAAAGCGATGCAGCAGCTCTTGTGTACATCAGGTTATTGCTTTAGAATATGACATGCCAATTACACCATGCTCTGTTACAAATTAGTGATGCCATGTCTTACTCTATGATAATTATTATGAAATGCTGCTGCAGATAAAGGGCATTATATGACCAAATGTTTATGATCATCCAGAAGGAGATAAAATGTTTGCATTATCCAGGAGACAATCAGATTTTCTCTGTCCCAGCCCTAAATGAAATACCAACTTCTAATATGTTGATGAAAGAGAGTCTTTCCCATGTTTCCCCTCCTCCCCCATTCCTTTGTAAAGCAATTTCAAAGTAAACAATGGCCTACCACCAAATAAGAGTTTACTAAGAATAAAAATTGAATTTGGTCTGCCTGTTGACAAGCTGATTGATTTGTGAGCTCTTATGACTGAATCCTCTCCTAAATGTGCTCTCATTTATCATGTGTAAGATTGTTTCAGAATCAATACCAGCTTAACACAGAAGCATTTCTGCCATGAACATTTTGAAAACAACTTGCCTTCTCAATATTGCTGCTAATTTTTTCAGGCAGAATTATCGGAACAGTTTAATTGCGCTTCGCAAGTTAGCACATGCTTATACTAGGTTCTGCTTTGAAAGGATGATTTTCAAAGTAACTTCTATATATCATCTTTTTAAGAGAACAAAAATAGATTAAAATTGGATTTTCCTTCCTCTTCTAATGGGGAAATCAGATCGAACTTTCTCTAGTTGTTAAATGTGCCCTTTGAAAACCCATTTTCCAAAAATTGGATTTCTTAAATTAGCTTTTTAACATAATTATTAGCATTCTATTGGAATAAGTACCCGAAAGCAGCCTGGGAGGAAGCCTGCTTGTGTATATGCTCCTTTTCTTCCCCAGCACTTGGAAGAGTTTAAAGTTACTTTTCTTGATAAAACACCCATAAATTACATTTTAAATGACGGAGGAAGACTTTAAAGTCAAATATAGTACAAGGAATGGAGGAATGAGGAAAGAGAGGAACACAGTAAAAGTTCAGAGCTCTTCAAGGAGTTCATGTGTTATCTCAGGCCTAGCGTGCAACTCTGCCTGTGCAGAAAGATGGAGTATGGCAAAGCCTGGCTCCGCTCCGTCCCTCCTCTCGCAGGGCAGGGTGCACTGGCAGCAATCGTAGCATAGCTGGTGCAGACAGGGAAGAGCAGAAGTGGGTCATGCTGGGTACCAGACTGCCAGCCAGGAGGGAAGACTGAGGCAAAAGAATACTTGGCGTCAAGTATCTTCCATCTGCGTTCTGCAGTCAGTGTGTCTTTTTTTCATATATTTTTACACCTTCAAATGGTACTTGTGTAACAAGCAGTCTGGATACAGCGGGATCGATTTGGGAAATAATTGAAAGGTTTGTTCACGCTCCAGTTTAACTCTGAACCCTGAAAGAGAGATTTCTGTTGAGCCCATTTGAATTTGGTGTTCTAAAGGACTTTACCTCCAGACACTCCCATTTGTGGTCTCAGATGGTCCCACTTCCTATCTGTTGATCTCAGTGTTTAGTCTGCTTAGGGTGAGTCAGAAGCACTTGCCTTCGTTCAGCCCGTAAGGCACTGGGCTGTGCAACAGATCGGGGAAACAGCCGTGCTGTCACTTAGGAGCATTGAATGCAATTTTAGGAAGGACCTCCTGTGTCATCCAGCCCGCAGGCATTTCGCACGTTCCCACGTCATACAAACCTTTTCATAGATGTGTCACACTCAGAGAGACTTCATTTGAACAAAAGGCCTGAACTTCACATGGCAAAAATGTCCTGATCAAAATTAACTTTTTTATAAACAAAAATTTATTCAGTGTAAAAATACATATTTAATACATAATTATACCACATGTAACTATTCATATACCTCATTATATTGTATTTAATATATAATTTTTCTTTATTTATAGTTAGGTATATTTAAATATCATTTATTTCACCAAGTAAAAAAGAAAAAAAAGTCTTTTAATTTTTCAGGGAGTGGCTTAGCCTCTAATCAAAACAATTGGTTATTCATACGGCCTTACGTGTTACATTAGTCACAGTCTGTAAATGTTTTTACTACACTGCTTTACGCTCTGCTACCATGTTATCTTGCTCACACAAAGTAAATCGGAAATTTTATTTTTAATTGTGTGATTGCTCAAAAAAACTTTCAGGTTTCACCTTGATTTTTAGATTTCTGCTGAGACGGTGGCTAAATTGTGACTGCGCTGAGTATATGCTCTGTCTCCACTTAGATCAAAAGAAGTTTTTCTGTAACTTTAATTGCAGCAAGACACTATCGTATGATAGATTTAAATGGTTTCATGGCTAGAAATTAAGTTTATGGAATAAATTCAGCATTCTGATGGAAAATAAAAAAACTAAAATAGTTGAAGTGCTAAAACAGTTGAAGGTACTTGCAGGTGATTAATACTGGACAAAATGATCATAAATAAAAAACAAAAGAAGAGATATAAGCAATTAAATAAACATGATTATTACTGTACTGTGCAGTATAAATTTGAACTAGATCTGGGGTTCAGCCGTTGAATTGGTGCAGACAAAAACTAAATGTGTTCTAGAGCCAAATTATAAATTTTTAAAAAGTTTCCACTTTATGCTAAATATGTATATGTTCAGCTATCATTCTCAAAAGAAAGGAGTAGTATTTTTTATGAAATATCTGTAACAACCTATTTTTGTACCATAAAGTGCTATTAGGGCTTACCTCAGAGTGGGAGATGATGATAATGTATACATGCAGACAGATAAATGATTCAATTCTTACTTACAAGAACAGCTGACAGTGATTGCTTATGCTCATTTCCTTTATGCACACTATGTAGACCAGGAAACTCCAGGTTTTGTGGCCTTTCATGTTCTCCAAAGTAAATCAGTCACTCACATAATAATTATTAATTATTTCATGTTGGCAGATTGCTGTACTGGTTTATGACAGTTTAAGGTACCATACAAAATGCAAACAAAATGCAGCAACTGATAAAATACATTACAGCTCCAGTGATAGCATAAATAATTATCAGCTGTTTGTAAATAACTACTAGCCAGGTAAATTGAGATATTTGTTGTTGAGACTCAGCTCACTGCAGTCTAAACCTGCAGCTTTGTAGATTATGAAGCTGAAGGTACGCAACAAAGGTTTTGGTTCATATTACAGTGGATTTATCCAGGTCATATTTGGGTCTCTACCCTGTATATTAAGAACATGTGTGGTTAAACTTTTATTATGCAAGATATACACCAGTTGGTTGTGAATTTCTTGCATTGTGCTGACTCCAATATTTAATTTCAACTTCAGCCCTCTCAGAGCTGTGGTGTTTGGAATATTTCTGATTTTAATCTGAGCTCTTTATCCTGCTGTGCTTTCAAACTGGACTCCTAATCACCTAGCTGAGTTGAACTTTTCATCTGGGAAAGGCTGTGAGATATCCTAGCCAAAGATCAAATGCTCTCAACTGCTGTGCAGCATGGAAGTGAGCCAAAGTGATCACCAAATGCACTGCAAAAAAGGAAAGGAAGCTGTGACGTTCTTAATATTTTTCTCTATTAGGAAGCTCCTCTGTAGCTGCTGATTTGGGGATATCTGCTGGTAAGGCATGCCCTCTCTGAACAAAACCATGGTACAGAGAAGGTAGTTGCTGTCTGTGACAGGTTTTCCTCAGCAGCAGCTAGAGAACAAGCAGGCAAGCACAGGGCTTGCAGCGTGTTGCCGGCACGGTGAGGTCTATGAGAACCAACCCTGTCATCTTGACTTCTCAGGGACTGCCCGCCCCGTACATGTTCTTCCCCACCACTACACATTCTTCCAGCAGGGTTGATAAGGTGGAATAGAGGGACAGAGAAGGTATTCGGTCTCTGCTTTAAAGAGTTGAGAAGATTAGCTTCTGCAGTTAGTTCCTTATCTGGTTGACTAGAAGAGTAGTTTTTACTTGGAGGATCTGCTCACACTACTGGATGCCATGGGAAGAGCTGGAAATGACAAATAAATGTGTTCTTGATCTTGGTTTGATAAGTCCCATTTTCCATTCCTGTTATTTTACTAACTCTTTTAAAACATGCTGTCATGTTTTTATGGTCCCTGTGCCAAAGTAGGAGCACTGAGCTCTTGTGATATCTATGTAGTAATACTTGCAAGCAGAGTGCTCTTATCCGTACTGCAAAGCGTTCTTTGTGCTTCTGAGTGATTCAGCTGTTAGCAACAAGTCACTGATGCTTTTCTACTTAAAAAGGGTCTACAAAGAATAAATGAATTGTGCTATGAATCATATGGACATTGTGTATCAGTACTCCAGCATTATTTTTAAGTGAAAGGTTGCTACACAAAATAAAAATCCCTTTTTTAAATTTTACCATAATATATCACTATAATCAGGAAGTTTATTCATTTATAAACATAGCTTATCCTTAGCATCTCAGTCATATGCAACTGAATTATCATTGTTTGTATTATGTAGATGATTCATTTCCCTTTCAAGGATGTGCAAATCATATGTCATATACAGTATCTGACCTTTCTTCTTCCAGTGTCTACAGGCCACCATTTGATTATTTAAAGCACTGCTTACAGTAACGATAACAACGTCAAGCAAAACAGTGCAGAAGAAAAAAAATGTCCCTTAAGGATGGCTGATATTGAATGCATGCAATATTAAAATATTACTGCAAAAGCAATACTGAGAAAAGTTTAAAATAATAGTAATAGAGACCACTTGGAAATGAGGAACAGCATGGGAAAAAGAGCAGTGTGGAGCAAACTGTCTAAGAAATCCAATTTTTTTCCAGATGAATTTCAAAACATGAAAGGACTGCCTTTGTGAAAGTGTAGATTCAAACAGGGAGGCTGTAACCAAGAAGGCAGACCCTATTCCTGCAATGCAAATCTGCCATGGTTTCAGATTGCGAATCAGACAATGTCCCTTCATGATTTTCCCTCTTGAAACAGCCTTCCAAAGTGCTAATCATTTCATGTCAGTGGCTGCCTCTGGTAACACCTTTGAAGGGAAGGGGATAAAGTAAAGGGGTATCCCTGGCAGTTAGCAGAGTTTCCCCTTTTTCCACGTGTCTTCTCTAACCACAGTCATTTGCAATGTCATGAAGCTACCAAAAATATGCCTTCAGAGGTGCCTGGCATTACCCCAAATGTAACACTGCATCCTTTCAGGTGCCAAGTGTTGGCAAAGCATAAGGTGCTGTACAGACACAGAACAGGGAACTCCCAAAGTCACTTTTCTGTTAGATTTGGTAGTGGGTGTCTGTGATAGCCGAAGAGCAGAATATTCAGATTGTTAGCCCATAGTACCGAAACAAACTTGAGTCCTGCTAAGGTCTGCACCGAGTGCCAAAAGAGGTTACTAGCTAGCGTGTAATGCTAAGCCATGAAGGGAGCCAGCTCAGGTCAGGACCTCTAGGCACGACACGATGGGGTCTAGGAAAGCTCCTGAGTTTGGCTCTATGTCATACAAAGGAGCTGCTGCTTCGCCTTCAAGGACAATCTGGCTGTGCTGGTGGCATGGCTGTGTTTGCTTGGGGTGGTGGCGGGTGAATTTGGTCTGCTGAACTCAGACTGGCCCCACAGGGAGCTGTTGTGAGGGCCTGTGCCCCCACGGCACAGTTAGTGTGCGGCATGGCCTCCCTACCTGAGGTGACTGAGCCTTGTCCGTAACCTTGCAGGGGGTTCCTGCTCTCCTCTCTTCTTTCCAAGCATTGTTTTCCACAGGGTGCCTTTTTAAAAAAAAAATCTTTTAACTTCATTTCCATTACTCTCACTCATTCTGTTTTGGTGGAAAATCTGTATTCTTTTTTGTATAAAATCTCTGTTTATGACATGTGTCAGGATAGCATATAAACTACTGCTGAATCCCACCTGTACTTTTAATCTTCTTGGAACTAGAGCATTTTACTAGCAATGGATGTTATTGCAATGATTTTAGTGTGTGTAGTTTCCTAATTTGTTAACCTTACTATTAAAATTAATATTTAGGTTTTATATCTTTCAAATGGGAATAATGATGTTAGTTATCTGATGTTTATGTCTTTCAGTCACGAAAATGTTCCTATTTAGGCTGTAACAGGCCACACACATGTAATCACAATAAATAGCATTTAATATGTTTACAGTAGTGGAAGGATGAGGTTAACTTCTGTTTTTATATTGATGGACTCAGCTGGACTTGGAATACTATTGTTTACAATTAGCTACATTTTTGTTGTTGTGCTTTACCCTCAAATTAAATCTTTATTTCATCAACTAACCCTAGGGATTCCCTGTTATAATCAATGTAATAAACAGCATTAGTTGATAGCCTATAGCTGATGTTCATTTGTAATTAGGCTTGTGTTTAAAGAAGAATAATTTTCTAAATTTTACTGCAATAATTTTCCTTTAGATGTATTTATGAAAGGCAGGATTAAAAGTTGACTGTGGTTTGTCTTGTCTCCACATGTCTTTAAAGCAAGGTCACTCGAATGGGACAACATTTTTCAATGTCTTTTTTTAAGCATAATTTTAGAAGGGAAAATACTAACAGTCAATATGGGCTGAGCACCTAACTACCAAATACTCATTCAAAAATCTGCTCTACTACTTTGTCAAATGCTTGTTAAAGACATGGCTAACATATTGACTACCCACATAAGACCAGAGCATATGGCAAGTATCAGTGACATCCTACTAAACGGAAAAAAGTAGGAGCAAGATGCAATGGGCCAGAGCAGAGATAACAGTCTTCAAGTTAGGTTTTACTTGATTAAAAAAATGGCCAGAGGCAGAAGTCCTGCAGGACTGAAATATAAACCTTTCACAGCAGTTCTCAGAATGCATGTGACCCCCATAGCCTTTTGTGTATAGCCAGCAAAGGGACATCTAGTGAAAGCTATCTTGCAGAGGAGTTATTAACTTTACCCATTAAGTTACCCTTCACTGGGTAATTTTTGAAAATTTGTAAATGCCTGCCTATGCAACATTAATTTAAATCTGATGAGGTGATCTGTACAGTTCTGATCTCTGATGAAAGTAATCTTGTAATAAACTTTAACTTCTAAAGCAAGACATAAACAAAACTACTTTAGTCATCTGAAAGAAAATAAATGGAAAGAATGCTTTATAAAGTATATTCTTGACTAACCAAAAGGAACAGCAAGCTGAAAGAGGTCCCAAACTTTGGGTACATTTTATACATATTGTCAGAGTAACCATATTTTGGATAAAACAGAACGTGGCAAATCTGTGTGCATCTCAGATTAGACCATTGGTGTTTAGGAAAAGAATAAAAGGAGAATGGAGCTGACAAGAAAGCTGATAGATTATTTAGGTATGGGTGGTTTAAAGCATATATCTGTGTGAAACTCAAGACAGCCCTGAGCAAGTCGCTCTGGTAGTACAAGTCGTCCAGCTTGCACTGTTAGTACAGTGCTTTATTTCGATCCAGCTTGTGCCATGAAGATTTACTCTTTGAAACAAGATTAATTTCCCCTAAAACCACCGCTAATACTCTCAAACCTCCTGCTTATGTGACTGGTTTCCTGCATTTAACTCTGGGAGGAAGTGTCGATCCACCCCTTCTGAGTCTCTGGTTAACACTCCTTGCTGCCAGCTAGTACTCGGGCTGGACAAGCTGAGCTCAATAATAAATGAGCTTTAGTTAGTAAAGAAGAGAAAAACAGTAATTGAGAAATGGAAAGGTATGAGAAGGCAATTCATTAATCTGAGTTTTGTAGTATGGGCTGTTACACAACCTGTAGGATGCAAATTCATCATCCTTATTTGCATGATTACTCATGCATTTTATTCAAATTTAGTTATGAATATTTAGATAAAATATATGTATAGAGCAAAGACTGATAAAAGAATTTGCAAGGTGCAAAGCTTATTGTCTTACCACAACAAAGCTACTGACAGAACAAATTAATATGCTGCACTGGACCCAGAGTAGGGTTGTTCACCCTGAGCTGTTAATGCAGAATACATTTCACTTGAGAGACCTGAGAAGTTTCTCCTCTGAGCTAGCAATTCTATACTTATATGGTTCCAGTAATATCTATTTCTCTATCACTGTGATGCTTTAAAACTCATGGATCAGGATCTCCACCAATCTTCCCTAATTCTGGTTTGATTTTTGTGTGTGTGTGCGTGAGTGCATAGATATATAGAGATATATATATATTTATACACAAATGCATAATGGCAGAGATGCAGGGCATAGGAGACTAGTAAAAAAAGCATAAAGGGTTTCATCTGGAATTCACAGGTTCAAATAACTCTGATACTGCTGCTCACCTACTGCTCACTGTAGGTGCTATCTTGCCTAAGTGAAATGGCTGCAGAATCCCAAGTGGTATTGCAGAGGTATGCTTATTGTATGAATTGAGTGGAGGTTTGTGGACGACGAACTTCTAAAAGTTAAACGGAAGACTTTAGTCTATGTGGTTGCTATTTAGGATCATATCTTTAAGTACTAAGATACAGGTCCTCAAAAGCATTTGAGAAACCTAACTGAATTAAATGGCAATCAAGTGGAAAAATAGGAGCGAGATGCTGAAATGCCTTTCAGAATTTTTTGAGATACATGTGTAAATACAGTTGTCTTGGGTCCATTTGTGCATATTGTGCTAAAGCTGGTTTTCACACTTGTGGTTCTGAATTTTTCTAAGAAAACCATTGCACTTATCCAAGACATGGAAAAACAGGGAGAATTAGTTCTCGTGAAGAAACACGGAGTGAAAAAACGTCTTTTCTGCCCAATAAGAAATTACGCTTTCATAGGAAGTTGTATTTTTTAACTCCAGCTATGCATGGGAACATCTTATTATTTCAAATTATTAGTCATTAATTCAAATGAAAAATATGTTATACAACTGTGGTTATGACCAGACTGTGAAGCTCTTATTTGTGCTGAGTACTTTTCACTCTGTGACTTGCTGCTGTGAAGTCAGTAAGGGATAGATCATGACTTGCGTTGATATGCAGCTGTTCACCTCAAATTCCTGGGAAGATAGTGGAACTACACATGTGAGTAGCTGCTCACTGGTGTAATGAAGGGGCTCACAATCTGACCTTCAATGACAAAATGCATTAAAATCTGGGCTTGACATTTCAGGAAACTTTTAAGTGAGAATAAACCACTTTATCCCAGATATCCACAGCAGGCCTTGGAGATCTCATAATCATGTGAGGAAATGTGCCTCTCAATATGGGAGGTTTAAATAAAAATAATTTCATTTGTATTCAGGTAACATTTTTATAGCATCAATTTTATGATAAACACAACAGCTGCAGCAAGATTGTTTTTCTTGCTGTAAGGCATAGTAGAGAGTGTTTGCCAATTTTCTGTCTCAAAAAAGGTGTCTTCACATCTTGATTTAGCCCTGAATAATTCAGCAGAATCTTTAATAACAGACTTGCATGTTATAAGATCCTAAAACATGTTATAGCTTAAAGAGGCAGGAAGAAATTGGATGTTACGTAGGACTGTGATTTATAAAGAGTAGTTTTAAGGATATGTTGTATATTGTTTGGTTTATCATGACTGACTTTTGCTTGACCTAGGTCAGAATCTGTGACCCTGAAACAAACTATAGTCCCTTGCTGAACCTTATGAAAGGAATACAGAAAAGTACGTGCTTATCTATTGCACTTAATTCATTCTGTGCCAAATACTTTCTTTTTCCAAGTGGCTGCTTTCATGAATGGGAAGAAAAGAATTAACATAGGGGAGCAGATCTCCTGTATCTGCAATTTCATCTATAAATAAGGAAAAGAGCTGTTTTGCTATGGCATGTAGGAGGTACAAGACCACCAGCCTGAGTTTTACATTAGGATTTTTTAAATTGTTTGAACATTGTTTGAAATAAAAATGACAAGGGCTGACATGAAGACCAAGAGCATCTTCAATACTGAAGTAATATATATTTCTCTGTTTTTCCAAAACTCCTATACTTTCAATTACAGCATATTTACATTAATGTTTCCTGTCTCAATAAGGCACAATCATCTGGAGCAGTGACGGCAAGTTGTTCTGTCACATAACCAAATCCTCAGTTAGCTGAGAAACATGAAACATACCACATACCTAGGAAAGACAGAATCCTGGGAGTAGTTTGTACATGGATGCTCCCAGAAGAGTCTGCTGCTCCAGTGAAGGATAGTTTGGGCACGAAGTTATGTCCTAAGGTGTCCAGGCTCACTTTTACAGATGAAGATGTGCAGCTGTGTTATAATGCCACTCTCAGCCATGTAAGTGCTTGGGAGTTGCCTGAAGTTTAAAAGCCACCAGCTGGCCACCCCTGATTCAGGATACACATGAATACATGAATTCTCTAAGTAACTTAAAGAAATTATTCTTACAGTGCCCTTACCATTTGAATAAGCAACTTGGGAAGATGAAATAAGGTATGAGCAGGATATCTTTTGTTGATAAACACTCTAACATAGGAAGAGCAGAATAAACATTGGCTCGCAGCTTTGTCTCTGAGTTGCATGCTGAACACTAATCAGCATAGCGTGGTATTTTCCTAAAACAAAATGGCTGCACAGTCGTTAAAGTAATGGAAAATCTTTACAACAAGAACTTTCACAAAAGGATACATTACATGTTAATCAAACTTATGGCAGCTGCTAGAAGGGATTGTCAGTTTCTTTTATGACAAAAATCCACATGGGGCCAATTCACAATGCTGGCCAAGTTACAGGTGTCACATGTATAAACCATGTAGTTGGTTTAAGACTTAATTAGAACTTTGTTCTCTGATCATAACACTTTAAAGGAAAAATACACTTAGGATTTAATTTTCTTTGAGAGTGGTTATTAATTTGATGTGATTGATGTTAAATGGGAATTAAATCATAAACGTGATTATGCTTGTGGTTGGATGTTGTCTCAGCAGATTGTTTCTGCTTGTCACTTTTGAATGACTGGTGACGTGATATGGCATGTTGATTTTTATTATTGCTTAAAGATTTCACTTTATCATCATTTGTCAGGAAACTGATTTTCCTCTTAGTCCCATTAATATTAAATCTGTCATAACTAGATTAGGATAGAATTGTTATCTACTGAACCTAGAAGCCCTAGGCTAAATTTTACTCCCAGGAAAAAGACAGGATAATAATACAGAGGGGAAAACCAACCAACTAACAAAGAGTAAAGCAGGAATGTGAATACCAACAGATGAGAGTAATTTTTTCCCCCTGTAATTACAGTGTATATTTCTGTTCAGTTGCCTAAAACAGATTTCAGAAGTGTTTACACCTGAACTGGAAACTCGCTCTTCAGTGCTAGAATAGGTAGGAAAAACTACTAAGATGAGGCATTCAAAGATGGAATAAGAATACCGTATCTTTTAAAGATAGTAATTTACAAGTTTAGAGAGGCACTCATTTTGATTTTCCTGGCAGGAAACCTCCTTTAGCAAACATAGTAGAGAACCATACACCATTTCTGTGGGCACCCCCTTCCCCATTTTGGTTCAGAAGGCACCTAGAGGAATTGTAGGATTTCTGTCAACTTACAGAGTGGACCCCATGTCACCAACACATGTGCTGCCCTCTTTCATCCAGAGAATCAGTAAAGATCGGTTGGTGCAATATACCCTTTTACAATCAGAGTCTAGTCTGAAGCCTGCTAGGTCAATTAAATGGACTTCTGTGGTCTCACGTCAAGCCTTACATTTGTTGCTCATTTGCACTAACCAGTATTCTTCTCTGGTACTTATTTGATGCCCATTACTGTGATATCTGAGAACAAAGATCATTGAGAACAGATACTATTTCTACTAGAAAACAGAATTTTGTATTGTTGTAGGAGCAGAAGAATCCTATTAATCCACAAAGCACATCAGAGTACGTTCCACACAATGCAAGCCATGTGCATTCTCTACCCAAGCCACAGCACACAAGCTGAGATAGCTATGGCATATCCCTCAGTCTGAAAAAATAAAAAAAAATAAAAAAAAAAATCAGTGGGTTTTTTTTTTTTTTAGAATTCTGAAAAAAAAACCCCAAACAGTTATTTAGAGCCAAAGTTTTGCTTTCTAGATCAAATTTGGGTATAGAAACAAGTATAAACTTGAAAAACGTGGTGAGGTTTTTATACATGATCCCTGCTTTTGTATTAGTCTCAAACCTAGTATCTGATTTGTTAGAACCATCTTTATTATGGATAAACTTATAGGGTTTAGACATCTCCCTGCTTGATTGATCTGCCATCTACTATCAATCTTTGACCCACGCTGTGCAAGGTATGCCATCAATTGCAAATGACACACAGCAGGGCGGATGTCTCTGGATGCTGTAGTTTCTGGGTTTCTGAGAACCAGTGTACGATAGAATATTGTTAAATGAAAAAGCTAAACTGAAGTTGATTTTTGTTCTGAGAGTACCCATAATTCACAGGTCTCTTAGAATATGCTTTTTAGACTTGAGAAATCAGTCAAAACTAAAGCTTTCTTGCAAACACTTATTTTTTTTTTTTAATGCCTTTTTTGGCAATAAAATTTCTCTTCAAAAGTTCCTCTTCAGTGCTAATGATTAGTAACAAAAAATTCAAAAGTGAGAAACTCCAGCAACAAGCAAAGGAAAGCAATATCCCAAGAACATTAATTGTCTAAATGACTGAGTATGACAGATTATTCAAGGACCTTTTCCACAAGACAACCCATTTTCAAAGGAAGTCTTTTAATACGATACAGTGAGACTCTGAAATTCAGCATCAGGCATGTTAGACTGCAGTTCTGTGTTGTTTAGATCTGCGACTTCAAATATACTGAAGTAGCTTTTGCTAGCCAGTATTAGCTGTATTAGAGAACCAAAGACGGAAGGGGTTAGATTCTGCACTGTTAATACAGAAAACAGGAGAAAATGCAATTGAAATAAGTGGAATTACAGAGGAGTAAAATGAGTCGGAGATCAGAATCAAGCCTTTGTTGAAAAAGCTTATTATGTTGAATATTAAATTAATCTAATTTGCACTGTCTGATGGTGGCCATTAGTGCCTGAAGTAGAGGCAATGAAATGCTAATGTGATTAGTTAGGAACACTAAAAACAACCAGTACATTTTTCCTTTGATTGTCTGTGTGTTTAAGAATATTTCATTACTTCTGCTTCCTTTGAAATAAGGGTAAGATATAAATCATAGGCATAGATATAACTAGTGGTTGTGACATTTTGTTACAGAGTTTAATTACATGAATCATAAAATATTGCTACAATTTTCCAAACTGTTAAACCTTAATTAATATGAACCCACAGGGACCACCTTGATGGTTCATAATACTCTGGAATCTCTCCTCCTACAGTAGTAGTTCATATGGTTGAGGAGTGCTTTATAATTTACAGAGAGTGATCAATTATTAGAAATGAAGCCAGACAAATTAATTTAATATAAATGGGGTTGTATGGAGTTTGACTAATTCTTTTTAATTACCTATATGTTATTTTTTCAATAGTCTAACAAAGGGAACCATTATTCTTCCCCATGTACAAATTCATTAATCTCATTACTGTGCAGTATTAATATAATTTTATCACACATTCCAGAAGTGGAGCGCATTGACAAACCATAATGAATCACAGCATTACCGTACTATCACTACATTAATTTCAGGACATGCCTAGCTCATCTGCAATTTACGTTGAGACTTAGTATAAAATGAGCTGAATAAGCATGTAATTATGACATCTGCTTCTTTTCAGGTACCTCTTTGTAAATCAGTGACAAAGGAATAACAGGTTTAAATATGTGTTAACACTCTGATAGCATGTATAATTGCAATATGGCAATGTGTAATGAAGATTAAATTAGACTGTAGTGTACCTGACATATGCAAGAGCATAATTGAACCGCAGTAGCTGTGGAATGAAAAAGACTATAAAGTACTAATATTTCAATTCAGTAAGGTAAAACCAGGGTAAGGAAGAAATATTATAAAAATGGTGATGCAAAAAAGTACATTATTTTTATAAGGAAACATTAGTTATGTTCAATAATTTTTATCTTCAGTATACGTAACATGTTCTTGGTGTTAGGTGAAGTTTTCATAGACTCTACTGTTTTGATCCTTCTTGGATTTCAGGTATCTAGGCCCTGGTTCTATAATTCATCTCTACAACAGCAGATAATGCCCATCACATATGCATATAATACTACTGCTGCATGGTTTTATGAGATATAGCAACTGACTTTCAAACATCTACTGTAGTAGAAAGCATTCATTCACTGAAGCTGTGTCCTTGAATCAGGGGTGAGGAAGGGTTATGTGCTTTGTCCTGTATATGAGACACAACCTGAAACATGGGAGATCAAACTGTAAGCCAGAGGGTATGGCAAATTATTAACTACATTTTAACTGAAGTCATTATCACATAACTGGTAAAATATTTTAGATGTGGATCGTGCTATATTTCAACTTCAAATCACTTGTGGAAGGCAATTAATTCTAAAAGTTAGTAAGACAATAATAGGTTTTGCATTAAATACTCTTATTTGAACAAAAATATACAAAATCTGTGAATATGACTCCTGTGAAGTCTGCAGTGTTATATCAGATGTTTACATTATAACCTAAATTATACTAGTATAATTTAAGCAAAAAAGTCTTTGCTATATGAACACAAATTAAGAAAAATTAATATACAATAAGATATTATATTAATGAATTCTCATTATGATATTATATTAAATCATTCTCATTGTGAAAATGATTGCTTGCATCTCTTATAAAACACAAAAACCTCTTCATGCTTATGACAGCACATAATAGCATTTTAAGTATAATCTGTGATCTCTCTGTCATATATTTATGTACGTATGTGCACATACCCCTGTGCATATATTTATGAGACCACACAGTATATTTCCTGAGAAATTATGTGTCTAGGAATTCTGCAGCTTCTTAGACTTTCTTCTGACAGCAGCTTTTCTTTTGTGCTGCCAAGTTGGAAAACAACAGTTCCTGCAAGTGAAACTCACACAAGAATATATTAAAAATAAATTTCAAGCTATATAGAAGGATTTGCAGTGAAGCCATCAGAGCCTGAACAACAAATAAAACAACATGTGACCTTCTAAAGAAAATTGTGACTTTTTTTAGCTCACGCTAGGTTCCCCTCTTTCAGAACTCTCTATGGCTCTTATTATACAACTGGCTAAATGAATTCCCTTGTGATATTCCTATAAAGACATGTTAAGCGGCCAGATCGGCCTGTGCCACAGAGCAAGTTTCAGCTGGAGCGCGGGCTCCAGTTTGCTTGGAATTCCTCGTGCAGGAAGTTTACTGAGCTTCACATGGCCGACAGCCACGGAGTCTCGTTTGGGTTGGACAGGGCCCTAAGAAAGCACGCTCTGGCAAATATTTTCAGAAATTTCTCTTTGCAAGTCTTTCTAGTTTTTGGTGTCTAATCTGTAACTACACGTGCACGCTCATGTACACACATACACCCATCCTCCATTAATAACAAACACAACTTAAGCTGTTTTATCAAACTGATTTTGAGTAGCCAGACACGTATAGAAAGGGAAACACTATTTTAATCTTGATATTGACAGACTGAAATTGCAGAATGTAAGAGCTCTTTCTGCAGTTCTACTGCTCACACTTGCTAATTGTCATATCTCCTATCTTGCTGGCTCACTGTTCATTTGGAGCCTGGGTTTTAAGTAACAAACTTTCCATCTGATGATCAATAAAAGCATTAACAGAAGTATATGAAAGTAGGCTAGAAAACTTTAAACTCTCAATTTAATGGAATGGAGGGATTTTTTTCTGGTGGTCTTATTCAATAAACAGAAATATTAGAAGATCTTAACTACCATTATTTTAGGACAGATAAGTTAGTTTAAGATTAGAGGAATTATTAGTAAACTGGGACTTTTTTACGGTTTAAAGCAGCATTTAAATAACACTGTTAAAACTGGTAAAAATAGTAATATAACAGAGAATAGATTTTACTTGAAATAATACACTCAATTGTTATCTTATAAAAATATATATAACTCCTGAGAAACAGAAGCCTCAAAGTTTTATAAAATTATAAATTGGCTATGTAAATGAAACATCAGTATTTTTATAAAGGTAATTTCCTACGAGTATAAATATAAAGTTTGTTTAAATTGAATAGTCATAACGAGGAAAATACAGAAGAATTGTAGGAGCTGTAATTTAAGCTGCAGTTATGGAGAGTAGGCTAAATAATGCCATAACCTTTTTCTGATGTGCTGGAATATAAATACCAAAAAAACCTAAGTGCTCTTCTAAAGGTTTGTATGAATTACAATTTCAAAAATTTTCCAAATTAGGCTGAAAAAAGTACCTGCTTATGCACAAAATCTATTTAGTCACCAGATTTACAGGAATGACAATTAATAGAAACTTTCAAACATTTCTTCTATTATATGAAAATTATTAACCTGTAGAAATATTTTAGTCATGTAATGTTAATGTCACCTGAGTTTAGTAAATGAATAAGACTTTTAATGTGAATTAACACTGAATAAATTTAAGATTACTTTATTAATGTTAAAGGAATTGTAGGTTATCTTCTCCATGTAAATGCAGGCATTTTCTCCATAGTACACTTGCTAGTGCATTGGTTTATTTTGTTTCAAAATTTGCTGAATGGTAGAGAGGATCTACACATCACTTCCTTTCTTCCACCAGTTTAAGGCATCTCACTTTCAAGAAGGTTTTCTGATATTTACCCTACATTTTTCCTTTTTTACATTAATCTTCTAACTCCTAGTTATATCTCTTGAACATCACTAGATAATTCTTTTGTCTTATTTGTGTGTTTATATTCTTGAAATATTTATAGACTGCTACCATGCCTCATATCCCCTGCCCTAGTCATTAATACAGGACTGTATTTGGCCAGTCTGTGTTACCTCTTTTAAATCTTTCCTCATAAATCTCTATCCCTTCACTAACCTCTTTTGTTGCTCTTCTCTGAATTCCCTTCATTTTTCTAGGTCTCTCTCACAGTGAGGTGGCCTATGCTGGACACAGTGTTCCAGATGTGATTGTCTTCAAGCCATGTCGACAGTGGTCATTACCTCACTGCCCCATGCTGTGATGTTTCTGCACAGACAGTGTAAAATTGTTTTGGCTTTTTTGTGTGTGTACATACTTTTCATTGCAAACTGATGTCCATGTCTTATTAGGCAACAGCATTAAGAATCTTTGTGTTATTGTTTCTCAGGTTTCTCTCTTCAAATTGGATTATATGTATTTATTTTCCTTGAATATATGAGCAAATGAACCTACACACACGCACTGTTCTATCTCCATTGCGTAACACATGTAGAGCTGAGTTAAAATTCTCTCCCTTCTCTCACTAACATTTGCTAACAGGTACAGACCTAAGTTTTGGGGCCATCAGGAAGGTATGATGTTACTTCTATCCAGTCTTTAGGGTATAATTCTACAGACATTGAAGACCATATAGTTCGATTATCACAGTCCTGCCCTCCTCCTATCATTAAATGTGTGCTGCCTTTAAAGGGAGTAATATGGTTTGGGAAGCTGAGACAGACAAAAAGAAATATATATTTTTTTTTGTTTAATATGCTTGTATTTTATCCAGACCAGTTCCCAGAACTGACTCACTGTGAAGTCCCAGGAATATGAGTGCTGGTGTAAAGAAGAGGGAGGAGAGGCTTGGCAAAGATAGGGGCAAGCTAGACCCCTAGCAGCTTTGGCTTAAATTGGTTTAAAATAGCAGGCAAACTGCTAAAATTAACAGTAACTGGTAACAACAGCTATGCACTATCACATTCCAATGAAGGAATAATACTCTTGGTAAGTGGCCAGTTCAGTCATATATTTTGCTTTACATTCAAGTGTCTGCATTAAAATCTATTTTTATCCTTACCTTCAATAATCATGTTGTATATTTATTGGATAAAAGCTCTTCAATATCACATGCTGAGATTTTTTTTTGCTCCTTGTTGTACGCGTGCATTTCTACTTCATGCAGATACATGTCATGGGTTTGACCAAGTGGGTGTTTTTCCATCAGACAAACTTTAAAACAATTTGCATATATATAACAGCTTTAGTAAATTAAATCTATGTGAACTGGTGGATTTTCATGACTCAGAGTAGTGGCCAAATTCTTAATTATTGCAGCTGTAATAATATTGAAATACAGAACTTTTCAAAGCAGCTTTATTAATTTTAATGCAATGTTTAGAAAACTCTGCTTTTTGTTGAGCAATAAGCTAAAAAAAGAGCCTGACTTTTTCTTCTAATGGATTCAAGTTTTGCCTTTTTTAGTTCACAAGTTAGCACAATAATATTCAAAGTATTTAAAGATGTCATGATGACTCTGACTCGTAGAAATAAATTAAGATGGAATCCATATGTTTTTCTTTTGATGGATTAAGGGCCATGTTTACAACAACATAAGTTTACACTGTTGCTGGCCTCAAGTATTCTGCAGACCTTCATGGGTCAGCTCCTGCAGAGGCTCATTCTTACTCCAGAGTACAATTACAGTAACTATTTCCATGGTTAGGGAAACAGTCTGTTCTGAATAGAACATACAGCATGTTGTTGATGTATTCTTTTTTTTTTTTACAACTTTTTTGTATTTGAGAACAGGTTTTGTTTCCAATAGCAGTACTTCAGTATTTAGTAATTTACTATAGCTATAGATTGACATTCCTCAAATATCATTAAAATATTTTGTATATGCTCATTTTATTTTGAATGGAGGTAGACTGTTCTTGTGTCACAGCTAATACACAGGCCTATTTTTTTAAGAAATATGGAGTCTCATTTTGTAGCTGCTATCCTTCTTTTCTCTATTTCTGTATTTCAAAACCTCCATTGCAGTGTTATCAGTGCTGCAAAGACCACAGAATGAAGCTGTAAGCAAATGATTCCCAACTGCAGTTCAGATAATATATTTAAGGGTCACGTCTTCACTGGCTTAATTTTGCTGCTTTTGGTTTTCTCTGGAATTAGCAACAGATTAATCTGGATAATAGTTTTACAAAATTCATGATGTATTGAGATAAATGTTGAGGTCTTGCACATGTTTATAAGGTCAAGTTTTAAAATGTATATATTTATTCCTGTTAGTGTCACAAGGCCACAGTTTGAAGAGTACTCAGTCTTGATGAGCAATTCTTGGTATTGGTGTTTATAGACTCCAGTCCATAACAGGAAAAAGTATTTGCTATTGATCACTGCCAACTATCAGCCTGTTGTTGGCCAAACTTACCCCCAATGAGCATTGCTTTACTCCAATAGCCATAGTGAGTTAAGTGGTTGAGACTATGTCTAGCACTTAATGCGGGTGTACAGGCCAGTTTGACAAACAAAGAGGCCAGCCCGGTTTCCCAGCCTCTGGAATAAAAATCTGCCCTAGCTGAGGTTCTGTATCTTCTATGGCTAGAGAGAAGCACAGAGATGTTCTCATTCCACAGTTCCCTCAAGGCCTAATATGGTAGAAAAGAGAGAGAGCACTAAGAAATAATACAAACTGTAGAGCACATTTCCACTGAAGGCCCTCCAGGAAGATCTTGGTGTAGGATTATTCATGAGCTTCCATGCAGTGGTGCAGTTTTGTGCATTGCGTCCATTTCATTCAAGCAATTGAAAGTGTTGAAGTAAGCAGTAAATTAGAGTCAGGAAAAAATTGGTAGCAGTATTGGCAGAAGGTGTTAGCATGCTTTGTATGTAATATTTAAAATTACTATGGAAATACTCTGTAGGAGGATCATAACCGTGGAAGCAACTTCAGTAATGGAAGAGAGATTTGTTTTCCTGCAGTGGATTAGGAGATTTTATTCTGAAGGTAAATGGAAAAAAATAATTGGTATTGCAAAGATAAAGAGATTGGCATTTCAAAGATAAGAAAAATATCTTAGCTTTAAGGAGAGGATAGAAAGCTAGACCATCTTCTGGGATTGCTCTCTCTATTTACGCATTTGCAGGTACTAAATATTTGATGATCAGTCTATGGCTTTCCAATAAGCCTTTCATGTTTTTGAGAGGCAAGCCAAAAACTGATTGTGACTTAGAGATGCAGAGCCTTTTTCTCTGAGCATGCTGAGCACCGGTTTCTTCCTTGGTACATTATATGTTTTCTGTGGGTTTTTTTCAAACTTTCCCTAGAAAAAAAAAATGTTCAATTCAAAGTTTGTTCATTTAAGTATTTTTTTCCTTTTTTTTAACCAATACATGGGCATTTGCACATGATGAGTTTGGTTTGAGCGCATTTGAAATGATAATAATTTACTTGGTGAATTTGTATTGATGAAATACTCATATATATAAATATTTTGTTCGCTTTTTATTGGTATTATTTATTGTTTTCAAAAGTCCTTTTCAATGACTTTTGATGGTTTTGGCTACTCAAATCTTGAAACAGATCAAAGGACGCTATTTCTCTTCTTGCAAAACTTGTTGCATTTACAAAAAGTGTAGAGCTACTGAGGTATTATTTTTCTTAGATGTAAATATATTATGGAATTATAAGTACCTATTTAGAGAATTAGGAGTTGCCTGGAAATGGTCAAATAAGTTAAGTGTTCATCTTGTGTTCTACAAACATGACTTCCCAAAAGCAGCTGCATTGTGCAATGTTTCCTGGACCATTATCTACAAAATGTGTGGTCATTCATTTGACAGTCATTGCCTGGAGAAAATAGTGGGAATATTATTAATGGGCTTCAGCATTTTATTATCTACATGGTAGGCTTGCTTCAGCACAGGAAAGCTGTCAATGACCACATAGCATGCTGTTTGATGTGACACTGGGAAAAGGTTAGGTGGTTCCCACATTAGAGCAATCATTTCTGTTAGCACACCAGTACTCAGTTTTATGGTGTATTGAAAGAAGCCACTGGGGAGGCAGATTTTGTCTTTAGAGAAATGACTGATAATAACAGGTTGGAATATGGAAAGCAAAAAGTCTTAATTACATCATATACAAACAGAAGCACACATGAAAATTTAGAGGTCAAACACTTAGCTGTTACAATTTGCCAAAGTCCAGTTAACTACTGAGGAGGCAAAAAGATACTGGAGCATTAAGGAAAATGCATCCCTTGGTGACTTATCTCGGATATTTAAAACTAACCTCTGTAGTGCTCATTTTCTTGCTTTTCTTCATAAGTGGCATTTATTAAGGCAGCAGTGGTACGTGGGACAATACTAAGACCAGAATACTGCTTCCTGAAAATTTTCCAAACCTGATTATTTTCTGTTGTTCATATCTTTAACAGTATTTTCCAACCTTTTCAAGAGTTTTGCAAGATATTGGGAGACGGGAAATACACTCAGGTTTAGAGTTTTGTTTGTTCTGCAAGGTGTGCTGGGAGCTCAGCTAAAATAAACCTTGCAGTTTTCAAAGTTACTTTATACTGTACAGACTGCTGGAAAACAAATGCTGTAAATTGCACTCTCAGCAAGTTTTGAGAGCATGGACCCACAAATGAGTCAGCTAAAGTAGAAAATTAGTATGTCAGACTGAGAATTAAACTTAATCCAGTGTTTGAATGTGTGAAAAGAGTCATAAGTGAAGATAAATGAGCACTTCACCAGCCTTTCTCTCTCTTGTTTTCATGTACAATGTAATCAAACAGTTTTGAATTGTAAAGATAGGTTTTTGAGAGTAAAACTGAGGCACAAACATCTTGTGGATTAGGTATGGAATACAGAGTCTGAAGAGCTAGATTTTCAGTCAGGATATTTCACCATCTTTAGTCTTAGGGATCTTTTCATTAGAATATTTTGATTTCGCATATTTCTTTTTAAAAATGTCACATGGTCAAATTTAGAAGTTAATAGAATCTCTCCAAGAGTAGATGGAGAATAGACTGGTATCATCTATGTCAATGTGTATACTGCTGAATAAATTTAATATTTACCTGATCTCCTAATTGTTTCTCTTATTGCCACTGTATGTCACTTCTGAACATGGCTCACAGAACCTATTGCAAATAACATCTGATAATATAATTCCCACTCAGATGGCCCAGAAAACTAAAACTTGATGAAAAAAGAAACCACATGGAATAGGAATTATTAACTCCTTGCTTCTTTCTTTCACCAGTATGAGTTACACTAAAGTAAAATATTATATATTTAGTAAAAGTGAAAATAGCTTTAGAGAAGTCTGAAGACTAAAATGACTTTCATTATTCCATAGTTTACACATGTGCAAAGACTCAGGATTCTCTAGCTCTTTTGCATAACTAGAAGAAAGTACGTGGACAAAAGTAGAGAGAGAGGAGAAATCCTATGCAGAGATATGTTGGTTCAGAGATCCAAGGAATGCCTAAATTCTCTTCTGAAGATAGCCACCTTCAAGCACCTGTTCTGTCTGGGGAAAAGACGAATACATGCATGCACACCTCAAGTGTGTGCGAATTCTGGTGCAAACACCTGGCCATTAGAGCCCAGCACTCAAGCTAATTTTAGATGCCTCAGCTGAATTTATATAAACAAAAATCTTTAAAAATAGAACTTTGATGAGGTTGGGGTTTTTTTTAATAAATATTCCAGATCTCTGCCCATGTTTGTTCACAGGGAAAACATTATGTAAAATAAAACAGAGATAAGCCTTTTAAATACATTTTGAAAATTTACAAGTAAATACTAATAAGTGTCTCTAGCCTTTAGATCTGCAGTATGGTCACCTTTGGAACTGAAATACAATACTTCTTATTTTATGATAGAGAAGGGACAGCACAAACAAGGAAGAGACATAACAAATACTCTCTCATTTTGTTTTGGTTGGTTGGTTGGTTTGGGTTTTGGGTGGGTTTTTGGTTTGTTTGTTTTGTTTTTTTTTTTTTAGCAAAAAGGAAAACTAGATTATGAGTGACTTGAGGAGAAAAGTCATGTAATATATCCACAACAGAAGATGCCACTTGTTCCTAGTAAAGCAAAGAGTAACTTGCAATCTAGGGAAATAGTTGTGCATGTAATCACCTAATCTGGCAACACAGTAATGATTTAGATTAGAAAGATCTTATCTTATAAAACCGCGGGTTTGTATGTCCTTGAACAGTCCAACTTCAGAGTGAGAGTTTATATCTCTCATGGTAAACTTGAGCTGTGCTGCAGGTGTTTTAGTTTATCACTGAAAGGAAATGACTTTTTTTACACCTAATTTAAACTGAAGCTATTCACAGTTTAAAATATTCGGTAACAGTGACCTCTGTAATGACTAACACATTGCAGGTGGTCCGATAGCAGGCCAGTGGTTAATGTTTGCTATCGAGAGAGACAGAATTAAATGTCCACCCCAGAGTTGTTTTCTTCCGTTTATAGTATGAACACAACAGCTGGCACAAAAGTCAGCCACAGTTAAAGGGCTTCTGAAAAGTTGCGATCTGTTTAGTTCCTGCAATAGGAGAGCTTTCCTGTTGGCATCTATTAAAAATTTGTCATTAAATTTGAAAGCAGAAATCCTGATAAATATTTCCAACCTAAATCTCTGTATTAGACTTCTGCTAGTCCTTCAGGCAAAACTCCTCTATTTGTTCTGTAGTTACATGTTGGGATCAATGAGTGTTTTGTCTTGGAGGACTTGAAGTGCTTTATCAGACCTAAGAAAGCTCCACCAAAGCTCTTAATTTTCACAAGTAACTAACTGAGAAGGCAGTTCAGTGGTACCATAACACCATATAAAGCAAAACTGGTGAGCCTGAAGCTTTCATTTTAGCTTATTTTCATTTTGACAAAAACTGAACATCTTTACTGTGCAGCTGCTGTGCAGCTTTTCCAGATGTGTGTAGACCTGGGCAGTATCTGGGCCAGTCAAAACCATTGTCAAATGGCACCTTGATTTGAAATTCTATTTCTTTGTAATGCTTACTGAATTCTAGTATTGCATAAATAGCGCTGATCCTGAGTCCCTTTTGTACAGTGCAATTAGAGAGTCTAACATAATTCTGGGAGCACAAAAGTACTTGATAAAAATGGGTGAGAAATTTAGGTACTGTCGAATGACAGTTTTCTACTCAGAAACAATTCTGCTGTTTCTGCTATTTGCCTTGGAGTGACATGAGTTGTTACATGAAGAAAGAACCTCTGAAAATAAAAGCGAATCTGCTTCACAAAAGATAATAGCCTTCATATCTCAGAAAATGTTTCTTCAGGAGATTTCTTCAGCAGGAATTTAAAAGTGCTGTATTTTCATAGAAGACAAGGTAACTGACCACAACAGTTGAGGAGTTGTGATATATAAACAGAAGTGGTTCTGAAAAGTATGTTTCAAATTATTTGATGTGTTAGATACTACAACAAACTTTTTATGAAATGGCCAGGATGAGGATTAATCAGCACATTGTGAACTAGTCCTTAACGAAAAATAGTCATCTTACTAATAGGATGCCTGGATAGGACCCATTTCACTGCTTTGTTGACTATGCACAGATGAGAATGAAGGGCACTCTGTAGTGTTATGTGAAATACATCAGCTGACATTGCTTTTTGCTGCATGAATGAATGTAGACAAAAAAACTCCACAGTATGAACAGTAGATAAAGTAAACTGAATGCTAATTGGAAAAGGGATTGGAATCCAGATCATTTATGTGTAGAGCCATAAGAGTAATCTGTTTTAGTCAGACTGAAAAACTAAAGTGAAAATTGGCTATACCAACCACTCAAGAGACTTTCAATATCTAATTAATTCTTTTATTCAGCCATTCCCACTTTGGAATGACATATAATCTGGTTTTTAGGTTTCTCTTCTGGGAAGAGGGAAATTCACATTTGAATCCTGTCTGGCAGAGGGTGGGATTGAACTTGTGTTTCCTGTCTCCTAAAAGAGTACCATCTTTTGCTATATTATCTTCTGCTAGATGTTACCCTGGAAGTTCTGCTAGGTTTTATAACAGCTTTCTGAAAATGAAATATTTATTTCAGATCTTTCTCATACTGACTGTTCATTCATACTGAGTGAAGTACACCTTTTTCTCTTCAATTATCTCAGTGTGTGCAGTAAATTTTCAGCTGAACCAAAACAGGCTCTTTGTACAGCTGTGTGGACAAATGGTTTCTCTCATACTCTTTCCTAACTCTCCCTCCTATCCACATTCAGGATCTAAAAAGAAAGCACTATGAGATGCGTATGATTAATATATGTTTTATTTATTATTTGAGGATAGATCCTAAGCCTAATACAGTTATTAGAAAGAATTGCATTAATATTAGTCTTATATTCATAGCAGGTTTTCATTGTCAGATCTTTATTCTTTAATTAAAAACAATTAGTTTGCCAAAGTCTTTTGATATCTATACTTGTTCAAAACTATTCTGGTATGGTTTCTGACTAGGAATGACAGTGCGGCATGGCCATCTTCTTTATATATGTAGCTTTATATATTTTATAAGTCAATAGAATTGTTCATACTTATAACTCCTTTAAGATTCTGTCATGTTTAAAATATCAGACATATACAAAATTATAGAGAAATATGTAGATTTATCAGTAAAAAATTCTGTCATTATTCTTTTCATAAGCTATACCTTATATAGTACTCATATAAATAATATATTTGTATCTTTTGTGGCAGTGTTACATAAATAACACATGAAATGAATGTTTAGTCCTAACCCACCTACATTTATATCTTTAACACTAAAAATTTCCATTTGCAGTTAAAGTCTGTATATATATTAGCAAGGCCCTTTATTGTCTTGAAATTAAAGCTTTTGAAGTTTCTTCCTCCCTGAGACACAAAAGAAAGCATATAGTTGACATCAAAGTGGAGACATACTGCTGACTAGTAATTATGGTAGCTTAACGTTGTCCAGTCCCCACCCATTTACAAGCCTGCTTTTACTTTCCTCAGCATGTACTTATTTTGATCAACACCTTTAGAAATAACTGGACAGCCCAGCTACTTATAAAGTTTCTGCAAAATTTGTTTGGAAAACAAAATACTGTTTTAATAATTTATTCTTTATTTATCATTTTGGCTTTTTTAAAACCTCATTTAATTACTCTAAGTAAGTTGTAACTGTTAGCTGGGTGTTGCCAGATGTGAAACCAGACACAAGGGTGAGATTTTACAATTTAAGCACAGCTGCTTAAGACAAAATCTGGTTTAGGACACAAGAGATGGATTTAAAATACTAAATTTATATTAAAAATAGCAGGGAATCATATGCAGGACAGCTAAAGGTCTTCTTGCCAAACTTATTAAATTCAAGTGAATCCATCCAATCAAAGTCCAAAAAAGGCTTCAAAACCCAGCAAATAACATTTTCCGTCAGTCTTCTCCCCTCATCCACCAAAGCAAACATACAAATGCAGAGCACTGCTCTGTTTTCAAATTAAAGTCTTGATTTTTCTAATGTATATATTAGTAAGGTGAGTGCTGGAACCAAGGACGAAATGCCTCTGCATCTTGGAACAGTTTTAAACTTCTCTAAGTACCAGGATGAGGAACTGAAAAGAAGTTTATTTATCTTGGGCATTTGAGTTTTACAGTTAAAGAGAGAATAACTTCAGAAATACGGGTGGGGCGGGGGGGGGTAAGGAGCGGGGGCAAGGTCTTCCCCATTCTTGCATATTCTACTGCATTGGCCAAACTGTTGATATGCTTAGCAGAGCATGTAAGGTAGTGCAGAGCAGCTGAAATAACTTTGCACGTCTTCTGCATGTTGACCTCTGTACCACATGTGTATTAGCAGAGAGAAGGAGCAAGCACAACATTTATATCAATATTTTAACAAGAGATGTGTGGGACCGGAAAAACCTATCCAGTGAGTAAGCCTTATTTTTCCATAACTAAAACCAAAATAAAAATAAGTTTGAGGTACTTTCATTATAAAGCGTGTTTGAATTATAAAGCTATAATGGTTTTACTAGCTTAACCCAGATCTCATGGGTACCATGTTTGCCCTCACTGTATTCCATCTTATGTTTAGGTGACAGGTATGCAACACTTTGAAGAGACATATTTTCCTTCCGAGTCCACCCTAAACCCAACATGATTCACAACAAGAACAAGACAATTTAGCTGTAACAAAAACCAAGACAATTTAGCCACAACAAAAAACTAGAATCTTCCCTCTAGCTTGATTCTTTATTTTGCCTCACTTTACAAAAATTGTAGATAAAAAGTGAACCTTTCCTACTGTTTCTCCCAAGTTGCTCACTATCTGCCACTCGATGCTGATCTCAGTTACTGCTTCAGAGCAGCAATCAACTGCAGCAGCTAATTATAACCAGCAGTCTCCGCTTCCCCTGCCTTCTTACCAGGTCATTGCAACATTCATAGAATCATAGAATGGTTTGGGTTGGAAGGGACCTTAAAGATCATCTGGTTCCAATCCCCCCTGCCATGGGCAGGGACACCTTCCACTAGACCAGATTGCTCAAAGCCCCATCCAACCTGGCCTTGAACACTTCCAGGGATGGGGCATCCACAACTTCTCTGCGCAACCTGTTCCAGTGCCTCACCACCCTCACAGTGAAGAATTAATTCCTTATATCTAATGTAAATCTACCCTCTTTCAGTTTAAAGCCATTACCCCTTTTCCTGTCACTACATGTCCTTGTAAAAAGTCCCTCTCCAGGTTTCTGGTAGGCCCCCTTCAGGTACTGGAAAGCTGCTATAAGATCTCCCTGGAGCCTTCTCTTCTCCAGGCTGAACAACCCCAACTCTCTCAGCCTGTCTTCATAGGAGAGGTGCTCCAGCCCTTGGATCATTTTCGTGGACCTCCTCTGGACCTGCGCTCCAACAGGTCCATGTCCTTCTTATGTTGGGGGCCCCAGAGCTGAATGCAGTATTCCAGGTAGGGTCTCACGAGAGTGGAGCAGAGGGGGAGAATCACCTCCCTCGACCTGCTGGTCACACTACTTTTGATGCAGCCCAGGGTATGGTTGGCTTTCTGGGCTGCAAGTGCACATTGCTGGGTCATGTTGAGCTTCTCATCAACCAACACCCCCAAGTCCTTCTCCTCAGGGCTGCTCTCAATCCATTCTTCACCCAGCCTGCATTTGTGCTTGGGATTGCCCTGACCCATGTGCAGGACCTTGCACTTGGCCTTGTTGAACTTTTTTTGAAGTGTTTTTTTCTAAACAGGAAAACATTTCTCCAACAAAAGTCCGTAAATATTTTTCTCAGTAGTACTAGCAAGCAATATTTAACCTGGTACTGAGGTCATTCAGAAGAGATCAAATGTGATAATGCTGAGCTTTTAGCTGTCAACATAACTTTCTGGCGTTTCCATAGAGTTTTCAAACATATAAGCATAGAGGAGTCTGTTTTTCTTGTCAAGGCACGCTCCTAATTTCCTTCACTATTAATAGGTGTTGTATAGTCTTATCAGGGACATTATAGACCTCCCAAGTGTTCTATAGCAAGTTAACTCTCATGTTTTTATTGATCATCTGTGCCAGATAACAATATACACAAATCTGTGATTTGATCAAGAGATCCTGATGAAGCTCATAAATTTTCAAAATGAAACCTAAGTGTTTCATGAATAGTTTCCAAACCTGGTGATGGAACTGCAGAGTAACGTGGGCAATGAGTATGTTTATCACTGTGTAAAACAATAACTAGTCTCTTCTCTCTGCTTGCTCTGTCTCCTCATCATGTTTTATCACTTCTTCTCTGTTTTTTCTCATTTATTTTCTGTTGTTTTTTTTTTCTTTTCCTTTCATTATGACATTAATTTTCTGTATAGGCCTTCTTGCCAGTAACAATAGTTATTCTGCAGTGTTGTGTGTTGTTTATAGAAGCCAAGTAGCCAGTAGAGTAAAGCATTTATAAACTTCTCCTAAAGCATTTATAAACTTCTCCAACAATCATTATTTACACAACACTTATCAGGATGTCATCCATTCTATTTATTTACTGGTCTACCCATTATTGCCATCATGTTGATTTAAAAAAAATAAAAACCACCTTTGATTTCTTAAGAAGTAAGGAATTATTGGAGTAATGCAAATGTAAATGTTCTGCTACTTTGATTAAGAAACATAGATTGATGGGTGAGTTCTAAAGAACAACTCTTTGAACTTCTCAACTGAGTGTTGAGAGAGGGGCATTTTTCTACCCCAGCCTCCATTTGAAAATATTAGCATCTCTTTTATTAAGTGACAATGTTTGGTGATTTCCTTGCTAGTATTACCAACATGTAGGATGGACCTTCTTCAGTGTTACTGCCCGTATGCAGTTCACCTTAGAACCACCTTATTTTATTCTCATTAAAAGCGATTAAGTATGTATGTAATGTGCACCCTTCCCCAACACTGTTACTATGCTCCAACATTTACCTACCAAATCTCAGGTTTAACGTGAAAAATCAGGCTATTGATGTGATACAGAACATTATCTGACTTTATAATAAATCTGTCAGAATTACTTGGATTTCCATTTAGAAAAGCATTCAGACTTTTCAATTCAAGTCTCTGTGGCTATTTGTCTTTATTTGCCTATATATGATTTTTTTTTTTTTTAAAGGGTCTCTCTTCCAAACCACTGAACAGTACTACATATCTACTCTTACTACCTGGTGTAAGGAAAAGGGAACAGGAACCTGGCAATGGTCAGTGACTTTGCCTCTCAACACATTTGAAGATATTACACACTTTCTTCACTTCCTGTGAAATTGGACTGCTGACAATAATATAACAGTTTATAATGGCTTTATTCTTGAAAATAAGTCTATTGCTAATTTTGAATGTGTCAGAACAAAACTGTCCTCCAAGCTTCATATAAAATATCCACTGACATTGAAGGTATTCTGTGCTACTCAGAACGCTAATTCACTGTGTGTATTAGGTTGTCAAATTCCTCTCACATGACTGCCTCAAAAGAACAGACTGATTAGGTGGGAAGTCATTGCTGAGTATCAACAAGTTTTTGTGATACAATATGAACACTTGTTATTTCTAACCAGTTAAGGAAATTAAAATCCTAGTATTTTCTTTTCATTCCTACTTAGAATAGTAACTTGCCATGCAGAGTCCACTGCTAATTAAAAATATTAGTAGTGTTAGCAGTGAAGACTAGCTAAGTAATTTGTTTAAGTAACAATTCATCCAAACCAGAAGCAAGAAGAGAGAACAATTTTAAAATTAATTACCTAAGATTATGCATGTCAATCTTATGATGAATAGATGGTACTGAATTCCATGAAATAATTTAGTACATAAGAGTCTATTAGCTAGTTAGAAATCATGACCCCATTTAACAGTTATGGACCGCCATAGCATCTAATCTATATTAGTTGATTTGTATACCCTTTATGATCTGAACCAGATCCCATAATGTCAAAAATCATAGCTATCACATTGAATTATAACCCATTAAGAATGCAGGATTGGCAAAATCAGATATGTTTGTCTCAAGAGTGAGCTCTGCTAGTGTATTTACAGTGAAACAGATTCTGCCCATTGCATTTAAAAAAAAAATCAAGAATCCATCCCCAAGTGCTTTTAAAATGAAATGGGGCACAGGGTAATGAGTTTAAACTACTTTTATTTGGCTTTTCACTGCAGTCTGCATAAAAAAATAATGAATCATTATTTATATTTTCTTTTTAAGAGCTTAATATCAGTAGATAGCTTCTATCATTCTGTGCATATTTGCCCACAAAATTTAGATCAGCAGATCATTTTAAACTGTATCATGCTTCTAAATCCCACAGCAACTGTAGTTACCTGTGATGGAAGAAGAAAACTATTGATTCTAGATAAAAATGTGGTAGAAAAAAGAAATACATCCCTGAACTTACTCTATTTTTGGTCATTAAAAAAACCAGCCAATGGTTCTTCAGGACAACGTATTAGGGGAATACACAACATACTTACAGAAGTTAGTCACAGAGCTTTAATTTAGCAAAGCATGTCTTAAAACTATTATAATTATGTATGACATTTATATTAATATCTCGTGCTTTATTCCAGAACCTCAGCTTTTTGGAGATATCAACTGAAAGATATCAGAATAGTTTATTTTGGTGTTTTGTAAGAGGTAATATGATTCCTTCTGATGAGGTGCAACTCTATTACCTAAATATGCCAGGCTAAATGTCAACATTTAACAGTTCCACTGCCTTCTATTTTCACAGAAAAATCTAGTAATAACTTCTTTCCTTTTCCCAATGGCTTCTAATACTTGTCCAGATTGGGAATTTAATTAGCAAAAGTTATATCACAGAGGCTGTTGATTTTTTAAATTTTTTTTTTAATTTCAATCCAACAAATCCTGATGTAGGTTTTTAACTAGAGGTAGAATGCAAAACTGTATTCACTTCCACATAAAGTTAAATATATCAAAGGTCTCTCAGCTATCAATTTAAAAATAACAATGAAATTAAGCTTTCACAGAATTTGTAGTGTCTTGGACCTAAGTGACATGGGAGCTTTACCAGCTCTCCTACAGCCTCATAGTTGTGTATATAAAATAGCCTAGAAATTGAAACTGCAATTTTTACTTGAAGAAATTTCTTTCTTGTTTAGTATATATATGCTGGTTTTTTCCCAGAGTATAGTACATATTTAGTAGGTAAATACAATGTATTTGTATTTGGACAAAAATATGCACATGAATGAAGAAGAGAAGTAGAGATGAATATGAAAACTGACCTAGGAGTGAATTAATACAATAATTAATAATTTTAACTATGTATATGGAAAATAGTAATCTCTAAAGACACCGTCATGAGATATTCCTAAATGAAATATGTATTTGAATGTATGCATACAATTTCTGTGCAATGTATGTTCTTTTTGCAACAGGTTGTATGAAACTTCAATCAGGGAAGTTTAGCTCTCTATATGCTGTTTAGTATGGACACATCCACAGAGCAAGCTGCCCTTCAATATGTAGTGATACCTTCCTGCTCCTCTCAGAAAAGCAGGCAGAATGTTGTAACAGCCGTGGAGTCCCCTTCTAGTGTCCTTTGCACGTAGACCTATGATAACATACATTCAGGATTCAATTTCAATATATAGAGACTAGATTTTTACCTCTTTCATAATTTTTTTCATGTTATAAAACTCCATATCCTTCTGGTAATGTGTTGATTTACAATATGGTTGCCTGTAAGACAGAATGGTTGCCTGTAAGACAGATCTGGAAAATACAGATGGAGGAAGGCATATATATAATTGCAGGGAGGGGCATATATAGCTAATATTCTTTGACATTCTAGGGCATACCCACACACAGTAAAAATTGAACAAGTGTGACAAGTGTTTTTGCTTTTACCAATAGATAACTTGAAATCCCTAATACAAAGTAACTCTTTCCAATAATTCTGTAAGTGATCAAGAATGCAATGTTCTGAAAATATCACCAAAGCCTAATCACTTAGTCCCAAGTTTAATGAAGTATTTAGGGCCGAACTTCCCATTAGTTTAAATGGGAAATCAATGGGAAGTTAGGAGCCTAAATGCTTTGTTGAATCAGGGCCTCCGGGCTCAATTGAGATTCCCATAGTGATCACTGGAAAGACTTCGATTAAAGTTCTGGATTGTGTTAATCATTTCCATATCTGTCTGTTGGTACATACCTGGTTCATTTACAACATTTATTTTGTGGGTTTTATTAGGGGCTAAAAGTGATACTTTCAAAGCATCTAAGATAGTTAGATACATACTAGGACTTTGAGTAGGATCTAAAATATTTTCTAAAATCTTTCTAGTTCCTACCTGCATTTCCAAGTACATATCTACAGCAAAAGCTAGCACTAGTGATTGAAATACTCAAATCCTAAATTAAACTTTCTCTCCTTTCCACCTCAAAACCATTATTTTAGAATTTCTATCTTGAATGCAACCCAGAATTTGAAGAATTATTGCAATAACTTTTCCTACCACTGTGTCTGGTATCAAGCAAAGACATTTGGAAAATTAGCCTAGTTTGTGAACCTTTCTAATGGAATATTTTTAAGATGTTGAGGAATCTGGAAAAAAATGCCAGATTTCAAATTTTTCACTAACTACAAAATCTGATCAATAGAGGGAGAGGAATAATTAATTCTAAATAATATCTCCTGGTTTGTTACTTTAATCCTACTAAGTAATTATTCAGTTTTATCTTACAGTATTCCCCAGCTCATACTAACTGGCTTCACTTAAATGATTCACTATGGGCCAAAGCTTGATTGCACTGAAGTCAATGGCAAAAATCCCATTTTCTCCAGTGACAACAGCATTTAACCCTGAGGAACTGACCTGAAGGTTAATTAAATGTTTGAAAAAACCTGAGGTGATTTATAGTTTCATACTGAAAGCAAGAAAAATTCAGTTTTGTTAGGTTTTGATGTAAAACAAGATAAAATCTAGTGCTCTCAAGCTGAGTTTCACTTTCAGTTTTTATTTTCTTTTAAAATCTGAAACTCACAGAAACTCAAGTTAAGTAAAATGCACTATGTGGATTGCACCCAGATTTTTTTTTTGTAACTCCTTAAGAAGTTGGATCCACAAAGTTTTGTACACCTTCACTTCTGTGAGCTCCTTCACACATCCCTACTACTACTAAGTCTTTTTATTACACGTTTGTTTTCATGGTACTTTTTTACTGGAACTACTGCTAGCAGTGCTGGGTATATTTCTTGAATGTGCATGTAAACAGTTATGAAAGAAGAAAAAAAGAAAGCCTTCTGTATACACATTTCATGGAATGGACAGCATTAGTAAAGGAATGTTATATACTTGATTTGATTAATGAGTTTTGGGGAGTTTATTTCTCAGCTTGATTCATGTGCTTAAGCACTGTAAAGTAATTTAGAATCTAATTGCAGTGTTTTCCAGAGTGTTACGTTGCTTACGTTATCCTTACGGAATACAGAAATTCAAATCCATCCTTTACATAGCTTTTCTCATACACAGTAGCATGACTGATTTTACTAGAAGGTAACCAGATTACACATGCAAGTATGTTATTCATTTAAAGCTATTAAACTTTTTTCTGTATATGTTGTTAAAAATACCCAATATCAATATGTAATATACAGATTTCTCAAGGCTTGCTGTCCAGTTCTGCTATTTAATAAAAGCAGGGAAAGATTTCTCCACTGTAATTGCATATAGAATATTAAAGATTAGACTTTGTATATAAAAATAATGGTAATTTTTCCTTTTGATTTCCTCAGCTAATATCCACTCAGACAGAAGTTGACTATGTGTATCTATTTGAGAGTGAAAAAGGTACTGCTATATGCAGAGGCTATAGGTGGGAAGGAGAATTAAGGGAAGTATTTATCAGCAGCTATACAAAAGAGCACAAGCACTGAAATCATCAAAAGCTGTGTAAGCAAGGAGGTCAAACTGAACGGAAGCTGTGATGTTGAACTGAAAGTCATGTGCACAGAGTTCAAGACTTTAGAACTTCCCTGGTTCCATGAATAGGCTTTTTCATAACAAAAAGAAGCAGAAAGCACCTAAAACAGCTCATGAACTTGCATGATTCAGCTGATATAATAGTAAGATGGTCTTTGTCCTCAGAGCAAAATGCTGAGGATAAAGGGTGTTCAAGAACTGAACATCTCAGTTTTCTGAAGCTCTCTGTTGCTTGCCCATGCTGTAACATCACTGCTGTGTTCTTCATATTTGGTAAAAGGGTCTGGATTTTTTTTTCCTCTGTGTCCCTGACGAGGAGTTAGCAGAACAAAATCATGACCACAGACCCCAAACTGGATAAAAGGAAGAGCTTAACAATGAGCTCTTCAGTAGACACTGAAAACAAGAGAAAAGGTAATGAGCTCTTATCTTTTAGCGCATTGCTTTATCTCTTGTTCCTGGGTGTCTACATCTGGCTGGTATTTTATGTATTTCCTCTTTCCTCCTGCAGGACATTTTTCATGTTTTCTGCTTTCAGTTTGCCTTGAATTACTGACCTTTAATAGAAAAAAATATATTTCAAGAGGAATTTTCTGAAACATAGACATTTAGAGAGAAGTCTTCTACTGTCAGTGTCCTTGATGATGCAGAACTGAGACCCAGGTTATTAGAGTAAAACCTGCTTTTTACAGAGACAATAGCTTTTTTGACTGTATGTCCGCTATTTAAACTTGGAGTAGGCTAATTTAAGGTCGCAACATTTAAAAGAGTCTCTCAATGTCATGAGTTTCTCTTTTATTTATTCTTACTGGGGGCTGACAGGGGATGCTTTGGCCTGCTGTAGATTCCATGTCTGTTTTCAGAAATTCCATATGACCTTCAGTTTCCTGGATATTTTTAGGGTCTGTCAGCAATAATATCTAAAGTCTTATTTTTCATGCTTACGTTGTGCTAATTGTCATGTGTATGTTAGCTTTGTCAGAATGGCTTAAGAGGAAGTGCTGAAAGTAAGGAGCTGACCACTGGCAGAGAATTACTTTTAAAAAGGAAAGTACAGCTTGATAGGAGTGAAGTATCAAAATTACCTCCTGTCATGGCTTAGCCCTAGTCGGCAACTAAGCACCACACAGCCCCTAGCTCACCTTTCCCCCCTGGTGGGATGGGGGAGAGAATCTGAAGAGCAAAAGTAAGGAAAAGTAAGCAAACTTGTGGGTTGAGATAAGAGCAGTTTAATAATTGAAAAATAATAATAATAATAATAATAATAATAATAATAATAATAATAATAAAACAATAATAAATTGTAATGAAAAGGAAAACAACAAGAGAGAGAGGGAGAGGAACAAAACCCAAGAAAAAACAAGTGATGCATCTGCTCACCACCTGCTGACCGATGCCCAGCCAGTCCCTGAGTAGAGATCACTGCTCCCCAGCCAACTCCCCCCAGTTGATATACTGAGTATGACATCATATGGTATGGAGTAGCCCTTTGGCCAGTTTGGCTGTGCCCCCTCCCAGCTTCTTGTGCACCTGGCAGAGCATGGGAAGCTGAAAAGTCCTTGACCAGTGTAAGCATTACTTAGCAACAACTAAAACATCAGTGTGTTATCAACATTATTCTCATACTAAATCCAAAACACAGCACTATACCAGCTACTGGAAAGAAAATTAACTCTACCCCAGCTGAAACCAGGACACCTCCTTCATTTACAATCTATTGAAAGCCAACAACTTTTTGCTTTTTGAAAATGTTATCAGAGGATTGTTTTTCTCTATTTTATTCTCTACTGTAAGCATAGATACTGCAGAGGATCTAGAACAGTGAGGAGGCTCTAAGATAGATTTTACTTCAATGAAGACAAATCATTGTTGGTATTTTGGGGTACTATCTATTGTATTATGTATTGTGGAAAAGAGAATGCTTCAGTAAGATACAGTACTGTGATCAACACCAATCATCATCACCAGTAATTACCACAAAACCAGGCAAAATGTAGAAGAGGAAGAATACTTTTGCTTAGATTCTTGATAACTGAAGTTTCATTACTGGGCCTCTTAAAATTTACTCTCCCTGGAGAACTGTAATTATCTAAATGCTCTGTACCCCTTGTCTTCATTTCTCCTGAATTTTTTCCCAGTTGTTACATGGCACTAAAAACTTGACTTACAGATTGAAATCCACTAATTCCAAAGAATTGGGAATCTATCTATGCATTATTAGGTATTTATAAGCTAACAGTAAACATTTTATATTTATTCGGAGAATAATTATGACAAAATGAAAAGAGAGAGAAGTATTTTAAAAGAGGATTCAGTAGCATAAGTCCCTAGTCTATGTTGTACCCACTGGTGATACTAGAAAGCATCTAAAACAGAATGGAACATTGATGAGATTTTTAGCCTTGGATAACTCAGGAACTATTTGAAAATCCTGTCACGGGAACCTTTCTACTTGCTCTGAGTCAACTGCAGGTTTAAGTTGCAGCTGTTCAAGAGAAGAGTATGAAATATTCAATTCTTAAGAGTTTTCAGAACATTCTAGTATCTGTCCACTGCTCAGGAAGTTTATAATTCATATGATTTTTTTTGTAAACATTTTTGGAACATCAAATTTGAGTGTATCAAAGGTTTTGTTGGTACTTTTCTATATTTTTTTTGAGGAATATGACTATGAGTTTTGAAATTATCACTTCTGATGAATAATGAAAACATTCCCATGTTATTCATCACTGAACCACAAGTACTGCTGCAGTACAACACTATTCAACACTGTTGTTGTATAGTCCTGGAGATGATCAGATTATAGCTGATCAGGCAGCTAAATCTTTGGGTTGGATATGATCTTACACAGTGAAAGCACTAAATCTGGGAAAACCTGACTTTTGCTTTCTGATTCACATTTAAAGCTGTGGGGTGTGATAAAAACCTGCACAGATTTTGACCCTCGGTACTGAACAGTGAGTTAAAAATCTGCCAGTTTCTTGGCAGATGGGGAACCCCTCCCCACTTGGAGGTACTCCGATCAAGTGGTTTTTTAACTGGTGCAGCACATCTTTATTTACAACTGTTACGTACTCAGCACAACTTGTAAAGTGTGTTTTTTCTAAAAGTTTCCATGTGATACAGCTCTATATATTATATTACACTTATAAAATCCCACCAAACCCTTATGAATTAAAAGATAATTAGTGGTTCAAAACACATAAGACATTAGGCCAGAAGTGTCAAAAATGTCATGAAAGGCCATAAATCATAGTATACTTGCATTGATCCCTATATAGTTAGTTTTTAAATCATCTCTTTAACACCTTGTAAATGTACAAACAACTATGAACCCAAGGGAAACTTTAATATGTTTTTCATACATATTTTAATTTCATCTCAAAGTACTGGCTGCATAAAAATTAAGTCAGACTCACAAAAACTCATTGATTTCCTCTGGATAAAACCCATCTGTCCAAACTAATTTAGAACCTTTTTGAAGCTGTAAAGTTAGTCATGCAACACTGAGGTCATTATGGACATCCTGTACTGTAGGAACTCTAGTGTAATTTTAAGAAGGTAATTTTGTTATATTTACTGTATTTAAATACAGTGCTACTTTTAAGGAACAAAAGCCTTACTGTGTAACTGTATTGAAAGTAAACCAGAAGCTGTGAAAAGTGAGATCTGTTCTTTTCCTTGTGATTAATGCACCTTTCTGCCAAAATTGAAACTTCTTAACTGAGCTCATTTAATACAAAGTAAACGAATTCTGCTCTTTGGATTTGATCCGCTGGCTAAGCTCTATAGATAAGGGTCTAACAGTGAATAGCTTTCATTCTAAACAAAGGATGTTTTGATAGAAAGGTCAGAGCTAAGGTCTTTTATATTGTGATAACAGGAAAGGGAAATGACATATTAATGGCAATTCATGCCATGGTGGTCTGCTGAACATGGTGGATCCAAAAGCAAAAAAAAAGTCTGCAGTGCTATTTTTTTAAGGGCATCAGTTTTTAATTGGTCTTACTTTGAATGACAATTTCTTTCATTACAGTTGGCAAGACAGAGATGCCAAAATGTACAACACTACTACCACAGGGAAGACTGAAAAAAATTGTGTGTATTGATCTGGATTCTGCCCTTGAACATTTTGCTGCCAACCAGAATATTAAGCAGGCTTAGCCCCTATGAGTCACACTTGTAACAAATGGTGATCTGTAGCTAATTTTTATAATGTGATAGACTTTAATTACATGCTGAATCACTTGAATAGGGCAAATAAGTTTAAATTAAGAGGTTCTCACTGTGGCTCAGGACACGTACAACATGTTGTGTGCTTTATGTGCAGTGTTTATGATTTTGGGAACAGAATTTGTCATAGCAGAAGTTTCATAGCTTCTGCAATAGAAAGCACAGGGAGTTTTAAAACATTTCTGCACATTAAAAATAAAAGCTATCGTGCAGTTGCAGGACTAATTCTACCACAGAAATCTTTATTCTGAGATAAACAAAATGATGTGATTAGGCTAGGCAGTCACTTCAGTGAAGACACTCAAAACAGTTATTCCAGTCCCCTTCCCAGTCTCCCACCCCCTTCCCTTGGGGCAGGCTGCTTTATCTAGAGCCAGCTGATGTTATCTATAATGCCAGCAGCTTCTTACATATCCACATTGAGTCCAACAATTTCATGACATAGTATGATATTGTGCATTTCCATGTTACCTAATGAAGTCTGAATTGAATAGTTATTTCTTTTATGCTTAGTAGAGTATCAACACAGAAAACAGCAGGATCAAGTATTCAAGAAGCAGTGTAGAATGACAGCAGAATAGTACATTTTTCCTGTTCATGTCCCACATCTCCAAAGAGAAAACTTCCCCTTGCCTGCTTCCCGCCCTTCTCCCTTGAGATGCATTCCCCAGTAGTCAGTCACTTTGCACGTCAGGCAGCAACTGCTGAATTGGCGATGTTAGCAAAAGATGCTATGCCTTGCTACTACATCCAAGCACTGTAAGCTGCACTCTCCTTTTCTAAACTACCACAGCACAAATAATGCCATTATATTTGCTTGAAAAGGCCTGCCAAGCACTTCGATGACACCAGATAATTCTGAAGAGCATCACATAGGAAAGACACCAGAAACCAAACAACCCCCACCACACTCATGTTTGCTATTTTAATGACCTCCCACCCCCAGATGCAAGGTTAGAACCAATCTCATTACTTGCAAAGTGGGATATTGCATACCATCTCTCTGGAAAATCTTTGAGAGAACACAAGCCCACCTTAGAAATGCTTTGTTGTGCCATCTGGGAGCAGCTCTGGGAAAGTGTTCTTTTAAAAATAATGAAAAAACAGCTGCACACAACTGATTTAAGCTCCAGCAGAGAGAAATGCAGGAACTCTAAATTAACGTTGCTTACTCAGGAGAGAAGCTGTGTGCTTCTATGCCATATAGTGTGAAGATAGTTACACACCTGAGGTGCACACCAGGTTGATATAACCTAGGCAAGAACCAATAGGAATGCAAATAATTAAATCCTCCTTTCAGTACATCAGTATATCCCTTTGTCCAGTGTCTATTTCCTTGTCTTAGTGTGATCCAGCTGGATTGCTGTACTGTTCCTGCAGGGACTGAAAATATAGGACCTAGAACCAATAGCTTTTCCTGAATCTTGATGGAATCCCAACTCAAAATCTAGTAGTCATGATGAAACTCCTCTCCACATCTCCTGTCTTCCCAGTTAATAATTCTTGGAGATCTCAAATAGCAGGCGCTACTATCTGTTCACACAATTTGCCAGCTATCCTGCTCAGAAAAGAAAATATCTGCCTAAAAATTATATTCCCTAGTATCATTCTACTATATTTCCTGCTATTTGCACATAGTACCTGGTGTCTCCCTCAGTTTTTTCTTATTAATATGCTACAGTGGTGTGAAAAACTTATTTCAAATGGTTCTTACTTGGGTAGCCAAACACTGTTATTTTACTGAAGTGTGATTGTAACATAAATGTTTATCTTTTTACTCAATGACACTAAATGATATCTGAAAAAATAAGATATCGGCTAACATTTGGTTTTAGAGAAAGCTTTTAAATGAAGAACAATCTGGATACTAGTGAAGTATATGCAAGTGAATAAATGTGATATCACTTTGAAATTTTTTTTAAGTTATAAAATAATAAACAGCTCTTTATGAGATAGTTAAATTTTGTCAGATTTTAATCTAGTCATTGAACGAAAACAGTTTCCCATTTTGTAGTCTGTTACCAAGTAGTAGTAATTTCTTTCAAAATCAGATTTCTTCCTCTTAATATGTAGCTATTTAAGCGCCATAGGAACAAGGCAGTACTGTTTTCTAAAATGTTTTAGGAGTCCTCTGGATTTTTTTCAGCTCTCATTACAGATATGTAATTTAGCTCCTGCATCTGACCAATCATGCTACAAAAAAATAAAGCTGATATGCAAAGTTTTTACCAGTGCCAAAGTTCATGAAAGTAAATGAAACTGCATTAATTTATTTGCTACTTAAAAAAATCAAGAGAACAGCATAGTCAGGAAACATGATTTGAGATATGACTTGATTGTGAAATAACTTCTCCAGTAACTGCTACAATTACAAATGATTGTGCGGTTATAGGTGACATCAAAGACAAGATTGTTGTGAAAGTCAGTGCGTATGTGCATGTAGCACTTCTTTTATAACTTTATTGTAGAAGATGGAATATGCATCTTTTGAAATAACACTGCTCTTGACTGAGTCACTAATTGTACAAGACTGATTTGGATCAATATGCTTAAATGATGGACAATTTGTTCTTCCATGGTTCCCACTTCACTCTGTAAACTGGGAAGAGAACAAGCAGAGCTCAAGGGATATGTAAGTAGTATTCTGCTACATAGAAGAGTGAATTTAATCCTCAGAGCTGACCCTGTCACTTAGAGGTAGTATTGCAATCTTCACTCATCAAATCACTTTGCAAATACAAACTAAGTAGGATTTTCTTTAGCAGTCTTTTCCACTAGAAAAATCTTAATCTTTTTCTTAATCTTTAAAAAAAAAATCCAGTGGTAAAATGAATAATGAAGGAGTAATGTGCTTGTGGCAACTGGGTGAAGAAATGCCAATGTTTTTACTGAATGGTGAAAAAAAGGTGAATTGATTTACCCCATCTTATTTTTCCTGCTATCATAGTCTTTATAGCACTCTCAAAAATTCCTGCCTTATGCTGTTCTCTTCAGTGTTTCTTTGTCTCTACTTTGAGGGGGTAGTTCATCATAAAAAAGGGGAGCACATTGGAACAATAAAATTGTTCCTTATATTCTCCAAAAAGGGTCTTCTTATGCAAGGTCCTCTTTAAAAATGCATCTGTCACACTCTATGAAACATTTTATATGACCTCTGTTTTCATATCTTGTAGTCCTAATGTTTCCCAAGACATAATTGTGATATAAGAAGGTACTACTGTCTCTGTTTTACTGAGGGGAAATTAAAGGACAAAGTAGCTATGTGAATTGGCAAAATCACAGAAGAGGCCTATGGGGGAGCAGGAAATTGAATACCAGCCTTGTAGCTAAACCAGCGTGTCAGCCTTCTCTTTGAAAAGAATAAATGGTCCTGGAACTACTAAATCGTTATTTAAATCAATATGCAAGAAATAAAAAAAATATATGTTCATTAGTTTTTGCAATATTTTTGCTCCTGAGCTAAGGTTTATATTTCAAATTTCAAAACTGATGTACTTTCAAATGACAAAAATAGGCAGATCTTCAAGCAGAAAAAGCAAAAGATAACTAAAACTATAGAATTCTGAAGAAATCAATGTAAATAACAGATTACTTGATGGTAAAACATCTCACATGGCATTTATATATTTATGTAATTTATATGTAATTTACACACACACACATACACAGACATTCTGTTCCATAAGAGTTGTCCTCCCTCCATCACTTCTGACTTTATTGTTAAAGCCATTTTCTGTCAAGGCAAGATATGTTATTAAAAGTGGACTTCAGATTTTTGTGCAATGCCTTGATGACAAAATATGCTCTCTTGTTCCGTGTTAGTCAATACTTCATGCATACCTTACATAACTTTATTAGTATTCATCACATAATTAATTTCTGGTTTTGATTGATAGGATTGTAACAATTGAAAAGTACCCAGGGTTTTTAGAACAGATTCAGTATCAAATATCTTCCCAGTTGTAAATTACAAATGTACACGCTTGCTAATATTGGTTGTTCTTCAGGATCTTAATTTAACAACCTTATTTTACTACCTCATGGTTCTGAAATGCCAAGACTGCAACAAAAATCCAGAGGCCAGACCATGGCATATTTCTGTATGACATTCAATGCTAATTATTAGCTACGTCAAGGAGGTCTAGAGCTGTTATAATACTGAAGTCATTAGCCTGACTGTTTATAACCTATTATTTAACTGCAGCGTAGCATTAAAGAGTCAGCTAGCTACTTTTGCTACTCAGGGAGAGACATTTGTCACCAAACAGAAATTCTACATACTGTGGTTTTCCTGGCATTTTGCTCAGCTGTTCACTACATATTGGAAACCATGATTACTAAATTGTTTGTTAAATTCAACATAAAGTTTAATGAATTAGAGAAATATACTTTACTAAGAATTACATTTTACAGAGATGAGCCTATGTCCTAACAATAATATTCATGCTCAGAAGGAAAGAGAATTTAGTAGTAGGCAGCTTCCTACTATGAAATGAAATGGCTAAAAACAAAAGAAAAAATGCTCTACTTTTTCTTACCGTGGTTTTACTTTTATGGCTAAAATCAGAAATACAGATAGATTAAATCTTAATGTCTTTGCAATTAAAATGTTTTGAAACTTTATTAGAATTTCATCTTCCTCTCTCTTTGGGCCATTTCTCATCCAGTTCATTTCAGACAATGACAGCCCTATAGTGATCGTATATTGACATTCAAAGAACTTTTTTCCATTGTCATGTCATTCAATCCATCCATTTTTATGCTTCCGAGGATTTATTTACTAAAATCTAACAATTTTAAGGCTCCTCAAAAGAATTTGCATCTTTCTGAATCAATTTGTTCTGTTCTCATACATCTTCAGTTTTCAGACATTAATTTATGAGAAAAGTTTACAAAATGTCATGAGTTAAAGCTGTAAATTGAGGATGAAATTTCCACCTGAGTAGAACCTTTTGAGTGTTGCGAAATACTAGTAACTTTTGTAGCCACATTTATTTGGTGTCAAGAAAAAGGAAGAAGGATTACAAGTTGGAATAATTAGTATTGGAAACTAATCTTCACATCGAACTCTAATGGAAATGAATGGGGGAGTTTTTGAGAGAGACTTTTAATCAGCACTTTTATAGATAGTGAGCCTCTTATCACTGCCTCTTAAACCCTTCATTATTTTTTTCTTTTCAGACTTTTCCTTTTCTTTCAGACTTTGAACTGGTTCTTCTAGTCCTAACAACGGACAGTTTAAACACACAAATAAAATCTAACATCTTTGAAAAAAATAACTGGGAGGGAAAAGATGATACCTAGTACAATACATATTAAACTCGCTATACCCTTGAGAACAAAATTAGTATGTGCAATGGCCATCACCCCAGTCCAGTTACCAGTGAATGAATTAGTAATCCCTGGAGTTAAACTCATGACTTTCTAAAGAACTTTAGCTAAGTGCTATAACAAATCAGCATCTTCTCTGAATTAGGCTTGTAAGGGATACATCAAAATTGCCTGAACCTTAGAGCTCAGTAAAAAGTTCAGTTCCATGATAAGCCAGTTTGACAGAGGATAAGAAGAATATGATAGTCCCTTGCTAATTTAAGTACCTTGAGAACATATCAAATGTGGATGAGTTAAAGTTCGTATTAATGCACCCTAGCAGTAGCTATTTAAGTAGGTATTATTCAGATATTCCATTCAATTATATTTTATCTTAAAAGGTAACACATTTCTGATGCCAGAAACTTGGCATCGTAACTGGTAATACGTTGATCTATACAGAGTGAGAATTCAACACAGAAGGTTCAATGCCTTTAACACAAAAATGAGGAAGTATCAGAGCTTTTAGAAATGTATGTAAATTTTGTGCTACCCAATTTTTAATCTACAAACATTTCAATTTACAGGAATACTTGCATCCTCCCATGTGTTAGAGGAATGGTTACCTTTTTTACTTCAGTGCTATTTATCTCATTGTAATAAAACAGTACTTCCTCCCCTACTGATCAACATTTATATCATATCACTGGTAATAGAGGCTACTTCTGAAGTGTACAGAAGATCAGTATAATCGAAAATCAATGATCTAAACTGAGGCTGGTTGTTCTATAATGTGGTTTATGTAATTTGATAATGCCAATCCTAATGGAGTTAAATATAATCCATCGAAATTTCAGGATGCAAGGGTCAATAGGGAGTGCAATGCCTCACTTCCCAGCAATTACCACTTATTACTGGGGCAGTGCTTTTGCTTTGCTGTTCTGCTTGCCTCAATAAATAATATTTGGAGACCCTGCAGCTGCAGTCAATAGAGTACAGTTTTATTGTCACAGCTTCATAGTCAGATCAATACCAACTCTTCTGAGACACAGGAGAGAACTACCACACGCCAATCTAATGAAACCATGTGTTTTTATGATTCTGAAATTATACATTTTATTCATTGTTCATGCTTAATGTCACTGTTGCTTTTAATAGGGCCCCTTTGACTAAACTTTTATGTTCCCTTCACATGACATTTATGCGTACAAAGAAAGGGAATTTGTGTTCTGAAAATGAGTTATAGTGAACCAAAATTGCAAACATTTCCTGATTTTTTTTCCTGATGTCGGCTTCAGTTACAAGATTTCCCTACGTTGCTGTTGCAGGGTTTGAGAATAAACTAGAAAATAACCAAAGTGTCTAGGTGGACCTCATGCTGCAGTTTAAAATCCATTAAAGGACAACGTTAGCTTCACTCTCTCAGGAGTGTGATTCTGGGCCTCAGAACAAAAACTAGTTTTAAAAATTGATGATTTTTAAATATGTCCAAAAAGATATCTGCATCTTTATGACATTTTACATGTGACAGCTTGCTCTGCAAACACTGGACTCAGAGGTTGGCTATGCAACTCTAAAAGAAGCTTAAATGATTTAAAGGAACAAGTTCCATCAAAGAAAGCTGGGCTCAATTCAGGAAATGCATTTAAGATGCAAGTTAAATTATCTTGTGCAAACATCAGTAGTGATGTGAATAAGCATCTAGGAGTGTGAGCTGGTGTAAGTAGTTCTGATTTAAATCAAGAAGCTCATGAACTTATTCAAGAGTATATGAATCTTTTTCTTAAGTGGGACATACTTTTCTACTATGCTGTCTAAATAGATATAATAAATAGTGATGGACAATATTTATATTCTGAGATTTGCACAAACAAGACAAGTTTCTTTTTATCAGCCTCCTTTTTATCCTGCTTTTCATCACAATCGTGTATAAGGTGCACAAAAAATGCATCAACAGCTCAAATTTAAGAAATCAAAGAGGTTCTGGAGGTATCAGAAGAAAATTACAGTCCTTCTAGGTTACTGATAAATACAACACACAAAAAGAGTCAATACAAAAGGAAAGGTATAGAAAATGTCTTCACACTGCAGCTATTTTCACTAACATTTGCTTTTAAATTACATGACCATTTTCCAGCAAATACATTATATCATAGAAGCAATTCTCTTTATAATTATTTTTCAACTATTACTTGTATTTTTTACATCTCACGCCAGTGATGATTTGTTACAGGATTACAGAAATAACGTGATCAGTCATTTCCATAGGGTTAACATAGGCTTGCTTTCAATGAATGCTTTGGGAACACCAAAAGCTCAATTTTTGCTGCTGGTAAAAATCCCACAAGATGTATAGACACTGAAAGTCTGTTCGATGATTTAAAGTCAGGTAAAAAAGGTGAGGAAGGATTTCAACATTTTTTTAAAACAGAGACCCTCTTTCCAACACCTTCAGGAGGGAGTTTTCCTTTGCAGTAGCATAAATATTTATAACACTCACCACCACCTGCACAATCATCCCCATAAACTGATATGCTCTCATAACTACTGGTAATGAAACGTGTTTTACACTACAAGCCTTTGGCAATGTGTCTATGCAGTGCAGACATTATCAAAACAAGAGCACTAGCAAGCTTACTACTGTGGCACAGCTATTGGCTATTTTAAGGTGTTTTCTTTCCCAGACAGACATCTTACATGCACATACGTATGTATACAAAACTACAGGAAGCAGTGCTGCCTAGAAGCTAGGGCAGAGTCTTGGGATTCAGGTTCTAAATTTTGGGGAACTTTATCTTTTCATAACTCAAGCCACTACTTGTAAAATAGAATACTGATACCTGATTATTTTATGTGCTTTGAAATTAATGAATGAAAAATGGCATGTATGAAATAAACACTCTGTGAATAATGTATTTATATTTGTATGTATCTAGGTTTTTAAATGACCAGTTTGGAGTTGACAATATATAGTTACCTCATTGTAGAATAACTATGCTTATTCTCTTTGGGACACCTAGAATATCATAGTTACTGAAGCAAAGTTACTTAACTACTTCAGCAGCTATTTGGGACAGCTAACAATTTTTAAAGCATCTAGAATAATTTTCAATTTGAATAATGTCAAAACAGAAAAATGAAAATTAATACATTTCTTAATTTCAAATCTTTCTAGAAGGTATCATTATTTAAAATCATGGCTAAGATCCAAAATTAACTTTATAACATGTGAGTGGTCTCTGTGGGTTTGTTGGTCATCATCCAGCTTTATATAGTTTCAACATTTTTATAATGGAATAAGTTTGATAAAATTCCAGGTTTGCAATAAAATTTTGGCAGAACAGACATTCACCTTTATGTTCAACTGTAAAAATCTTCTCATTGTACATAAAAAATAAAAAGCAACTAGTTATGTACGATGAGACAAGAATCTGGATAAAGACCATGAAATAATAAAAGTTGATCCAAAGCTCACTGAAGACAATAGAAGTCTCTTCCACTGATTACGATGGATATTGGATGGGATCCTAAATGGGAAAATTAAGGCCTTCATCCAGTGAAGCACTTAAACATGAGAGTAGTCTCACTTAAATCTCATTGAAAACCTCTTAGTTTTGATTTCAGCAGGATTAACCTGCAGGGTGAGAAATGACTCAGTATGAGCAGGAATAACAGAATACGGCCTCTGGAGTCATATACCTAGACCAGATCTTTGTGTCAAGGAATGCAGAATCTGTATCCACATCTTTAAATAGTCATAGAGGCTACTTTAGCCTAGCTGAAGTACAGTTGATGAAGTGTTGCCAAGCTGAAGAATGGAGTAAGTCTCATAGCATGCCATCGTCACCTCCACAGAAGGAGGTTGATCACTATGCTACGTCATGCACAAGGTGTAGCTGTTCCCAGCCTTCCACTACCATGTTAGTTCTGCTGCTAAGTTTGCTGGATCACTCAGACAGATGTTTGTTTCATAATGAAAAGCAACCAAGAAATTTGAAGAAGGGACTTTTCCCATAAGTAGACCTTTTGACCACCTTTGTACCTTATTTCTTCTCTGAGAATATAATAGGGAAATTTTGTATGGTAGAACAACTTGTATTGTAGCAAGATCACACGTGATGGCAGGAGGGAGGCTATTATTTAGATACGCATTAATAAAGGGAACAAGAAAGCACAGCTTATTCCTGCATAAAAATAATCCATACTGTAAAAACTGAGGCCAAGATTAGGATATTACCATAAATATAAGATCCTTCACTTTTTAAAGAATATACCACTGTAAGTTCACACCTTGTTTAGCAACAGAAGTACACACAATATGTGTATACATTAGAGTTGTGTAGTGTTTTCTTTTTAAGCTGTCATATATAGGCACTGATTATTTGGTGAAAACAGGACAGCTAGAAAAGCTCTGCTCTGCCAATCCTTGTATCCCTGACATGCAAAACTTAAAGATGGAAGAAGCATAAAATGAAGAGACTATACATTAATTGTTGAGAAAAGTAGAATCCAGGAGCAAGAGAGATACATTTTAGTGGTTTTTTTAAATGAATCACAGGACAAATGAGGTTACTGTTGCATATGGAAGTGTTGTATTGTACCGATATTTTTTCCTAACAAAAATATTTTTAGGTGGAGAAATACTCATATACTTTACAATGAAATGTTATTGAAAATGGCTGTGTCTTGGGAAATGAATGGGAACTTATATTGTCACTGAACATATTGAAAGGGACTAAAGACCATAAGTTAACTCCTTATGGTTCTCATTTGAAATGTGTCAAAGCATCACTAGAACTAGATAATTCATTACAATCCAGTGCAGTTAAGCACCTCATAAAGTTAATATTCAACACTTGTATTTACAGCACTTTCACTTAAGTAGGTTTTTAGGCATGTTGTTTAAACCAAACTAGTGTTGACACAATTATTTCATTTTGCCTTGTGTCAGTATGAGATAATCATATTTTTCTTTATTGAATGCTTTCCCAAAGTCAGACCAATTACTCGTGTTATAGCACAATAGAGCAACAACTGAAACACACCATTCCCACTGGGGAGGACATGGCACGTATGAAAGGACCAGAACTTTCAGTCCTTTTTCTTAGTCTTCCAAGAAATAATGTCTCCCTTCCGCTTTATAGAAAAGCACAGTATGGGACTGGGGCAGAATTCCTTTTTTTTTCCTGAAAGTTATACAACTTTTGTTTTGCTATACAAGGGATCTACAGATTTTCCATGCTTTTCATTATGAACACCAGAAAATAGGCTGCAGTTTTCATCTTCCTTACCCATGCAATACATAGAAGAGGAGAAAATACAGCCATACCAGTAGATGTATAAATTATTTGCTATTGTCTTACCTTTCTCCCCCAAAATGAAAATATTTTGACAATGAAGTGATATCCAGGTTGTCCAGATTAATCTTTTAGTTATTCCACAGAGTCCTACTGCAATCCACTTCTTCATTTTCCCTGTAAAATTGTAAAAAAAAAAAATTATGTAGAAAAATCTTCCTTGTAAAAACAGGCAATAGTTCTGATCTTTATATTGTCTTTTTGTGATATAAACACTCCAGATAAAGAAGATCTTGATAGTTATAAAATGCTAGCACATGATCTTAGTTTCGATGCAACAGTAGAAATAATAAACAGTGTTAGTACTGCAGTAAACACAGTGTAAAAATGTGTGTGGGAAATTTTGTAGCAAGAAGAAAATTTTTCTTATTTTTTTAAACTACTCTGTTGTTTTCAACTTTATCAATTGGCCTAAGAAAAGATATTGCTGCTTCTTAAAAATCCTATTGTGAAAAATAAATAGTAATAATGATGATAAGGTATCTTTAAAATGCTTCTATCTAGGATTGTGTAAAACTATGATGTCAGAAAAGAAACAGAATGAAAATTTTATCTATAGACCATTGCAATTATTGCTCAAAACCATAGACAATTACGTATGATTTGAGAGTGTGCAGTTATGCTAGTCCTGGAATTAATTCACGCATTGCTTGTTTTATGTATACTTTCTGATTCTGTTCAGTGTCACAAAATATATTGAAAACTCTTAACACCTTTTAAAACTCGATTCACTTCTGATGCAATAACAGAGATTGGTCCAATAAAGTAGAACGAAAATCCATTTGTGAACCTTTTCGCTGAAGTATATTAAAAAAAACCTCCTGTTATTTGAGCTTACCTTATAAAATGTTTACATGCCATTAAATAGTACTAACATCTCCTGTGTAAATTAAATGGGCTGTGATGTTCCCTATGTCCTAAAGAGCAGTAGTACTTGAGGTTGTAAAAATACCTTCATGTAATAAATCAAATGCTCTGCTCCTAAAACTGGAATTATAAAAATAAAGGGACACAATCCCTGCCTAATTAGCTTGTCTGTACACGCATTGCTCTGCAAACACTATAAACAAAAGTATGTTTGAACTATAGTAGTTCCTACAGCTCAGCATATTTTAAGAGCTAGTACCTGGTGCAGGAGGGAGAATTTACTTTTCAGAATAATTTTGAGAAAAAAATTTAAGTGCGTGTGCTAGTTTATTAAAGATTTTCCCATCTATAGAAAAGGTAGAGGGTAGCACTGTTTGACAGTATAGAAGTCTGACACAAGAGTCTAAATTCAGAGAGGAGGCAGAGAGTCAAGTAAGTTGATCCTTTTCATGCTCACTTAAATATTTGCTTTCATCCATTTACTGATGTGTAAGTGGAAGGCAGCCTAACATGGCATGAAGGCAGGTACAAATGGTAAGCTGAACTAGAAACCTTTTTTCCCCTCAGTTTGCATGTTTAGGCATGCTCTGTTAGTTTCTTTCTTTGTTAAATTCCTCTCCACTGAACCTTCTGCAAATAAAGTTTGCCAACATAAGAGTTTGCTAAACTTCTGTTTCCATTTAGTTTAACTTTTGGAAATATTTTTGGCTTCAGTTGTATAGACAAGTAGTATCTTAGATAAGCCTGTTCTACAAAGAATAAAATGTACGTTGTAGTGGCTGAGGGGACCTCACCTGAGCCATTTTATCTGCTAGAGCTGCTTTTCTGTCTACTACAAAATTGAGTGTTACTGAAATTTAGCTAAGAGCTGAAAGAATCACTCCAGTGAGGAAAAGTTTTTGTACAGTGCTTATTTTGTACATTAAAATATAATTTGAAATTAATTGAATCAATATACAGTAGTTACCATAAATAAATGGCACGTATTCTTCCTTAGCTCTCACCTGGACTGATCCTTAAATGAGTATTTATTGACTATATCCCCACAAGTTGTATTATCTGAGGTTAAAACTGTTCCCATCTGTGCTAATGGTTGGTGTAACAAAATGTTGTGGAGCCTGCAGGCTGAACTGCTCTCCCATTTCCTTGAAGGTGAGCGCACAAGAAAAGCGCTCCAGCTATGCAGCTAGTTTGTATTAGAATAAAAAAAAAACAAACTTGAACAAGTAACTCTTTAAAGATACAAAAAGATTAAATAGGTTGAAAACAAATCTCCCCTCTGCCCACCACGGCTTTGCAGAATCGCTCCTTTTTTCCATTGTGCTTTCCCATTCAGCAACGTTCGTGCCCTCAGGGGTTGTAACAAATCTCTGTGGAGTCCCCTGATCCCTAGGAAACTCATCCTCTTCCCGCCGTCCCCTACGCTTGCCTGGGAGGCTGATCCCTCTCTCAGCCCTGCGCTCCTGCTGCGGGGTCGCCCCTGCCAGCTGGCACCGTGAAGGCACCCGCAGCCCTGCACGCTGCTGGGTGCTGGGCACAACTCTGACCCCGACCCTCCCTCTCCTTTTCATGGACTTCCCTCCCCTCACAGGCCTTAAGTGTTTGGGTTTTTTGTTTCCACAGGACATACAGTAAATTACAGACAAATAGAGCCAGACCAAACGTTTTTGCCACCTAATCACACTCGGTGAAGATGACAGTTATTTTGGTGACATTTTTGCAGTCTGTTTTCCTGACAGTGTTAGTGAGGCTGTTTTGTGGTCAAACACCGTCACAGTGCTTCTTGGCCTCTCTGGTTTTCTAAAGAGTTTTAAAACCATTAGTGAAAGGCAGCTCACCTGGTCTACCAGATGCAGAGGAGAGAGGCAGCCCCACGTGCCATTACACCCTGGCAGGGCTCTTGGTGCCCCCCCACCGGCTGTGGCTCTGCAGAGTGGTGGTAGTTGGTGGTGTGGCTGGAGTGTGGAGGAGGAACGCAGCCTGAGAGCAGTTGTTTCTCTGCTATGGTGGGTATGGGGCTGAGCTGGTTTTCTTCCCAGTGAGGTTTCTGGTTTGAGCAGCTTAGAGGCCACTGGCGTGGGGGTGGTATGTGACGGGGGCTCTCTGCTGGCTCTGCCCCTTCTTGGTGCAAAAGCTGAAGGAAGTGCCATGGTGACAGGGTGGTCCCCCATGTCCCCTGGCTGCCTGTGTTGTGCAGGGTGGCTGCTAGCTGCTAGGCTAGCTTAGAGCTACCCAGGCTGGGCTTGGCGCTTCCAGTGGGGGAGCCTGAGGGAGCAGGTAGGAGGGTGCAGCTAGAGGTTGTGGGAGGAATCTTCCAGAACCTTCTGGAACCTTGCGGAACGGTGCAGTCCTCAGGCAGAGCTATGCCTGCCAGTGGTTAAGGCTTCGTGCCATAGTGAGAGAGACCTGCTGTGGCTATTTGATGTGCTTGGTATTTTCTTCCCCCCTGTGTCTTGTACCTCCCAGGCAGCCTGTCTGTGGCGGGGTGTGTGGGCAGGGCCCTGGGGAGTCCTCCATAGTGAGGCCCGAGGGGCCATCCTGGTCTGGCCCGGTCTGCCCTGGCACGCTGCTGTCAGGGCCCAGTCCCTGCTGTGTGGGGAGCTGGTGGGGGGGCTGCAGGCAGGTACTGTCCTGCTCCACATGCCATGCCCGGGGTTTTCTGTGTGTAGTCAATGTAGAAGTTCAACAGGGGAAGCAACATACATTTAAGTTTGACAAGTGCCAGGGGAAAATAGCTGGCTTGTTGCTGTTTGAAATGCATTGTTTTGCGTTTTGTTCAGTACATAAACTTTGTGTGAGGCGTGCACTGCTGTTTAGTTCTGTGCCAAAAAGTGTCTGTATTTTTTAAAAGAAAAAAAAAATGTGGGGTGAATGTGTGAATGGCCTTTTGGGGTCTGTGCTAACGTGTTTTCACAAGTCAGTTAGTAGTGTTTTTCTACTGCCAGCCCAGTTTGAAGTTCAAATTAATTCTATGAAGCTCTCTTCCCAAAATAGGGCACAAGAACAGGTATATATGCTTGCAGATTTAATTTGCTGTTTCTATAAAAGGTACTGTTAATAATACACATGAATAAATGAATTTATAACTATAAATTAATACTAGGGTAGAATGGAAAGTTTGAGACCTTAATATCTTTTACATGTTAAAATACCTAATTTTACCAGCAGCAAGTACTAATTTACTTGTAAGTAAGCTGTGTTTATCTCTGCATATTGATGTTATTTGTCAAACAGCCTGCAAAATGTGTATCCTTGCAGCCCTAGCCCAAAGCTGCCTGTGAGACTGCAAGTGGCAGGAGGGGCCACAGTGGTATTTAGGCAGAAGCCGGGTATGGGCAGGCAGGGAGAGGGGAAAAGGCCAGGCCTTTTGGCAGCGGATCAAGTCTGACTGGATTAATTGTATCGTGAAACTTGAACACATAATTTAATTGTACCTTTGTAAGGGAGCAGGAAAACTGGTGTAGTTATGTTGTGAGTAGTTCTCTCGGTGTGGCAGAACTTTGAATTCATTGATATTTTCAAATAAATCTGAAAGGAATAATGTGCTCTTCAAAGATAATTAAGTTCCTTTTAGCTTGGAAATCATTATCTGAGAAAAGAGAATGGGGCTTAACTACTGAGGTAACTTCAGAACTGCTTTCTCGTTGTCCTGATGCATGTGCGTATGATGATAAGTACAGTTGGTGAAAGGCATTATTAAATTTCATAAGTGAAATCTGCGTCTTGGATGACCTGCATCACCGAAGACAGAGGAATTAGCATGTAGAAAAGCATTGGAGAAGTTCAAGAGGCCATTGAGCATGGAAGAGGTGGAGATGAGGTAGAGGCATGATTCTCTGCATTATGAGTTGCAGCTGGGTATCTGAGAGCAAAGCTAGACTCTGTGGCAGCACACCTCAGCTGCTGTACATTGATAATGTTTTTGCTGTATGCCTGGATACACAGTGATGCTTGATAATTTTAATGACTTGTTACATGATGCTTCAAATGTGATTCTTGATTAATTTATGTGACCCAGTGTTGAGTTGTAGTTACAGTTGTTCCTGCATGTTTTCCACTGGAGCAAAGCTGAGTATTTGGGTTGAATCATGGATGAAATGTTGCTAGCCAGTTCATTTCTAGTTCACTATAGCAAACCTGAGATGTCATCAAATTTGTATTTCTTAATGGGAAGCCACATATTATTTTCAGGCAGATTTAATTTTAATGTTACTGAAAAACTTGACCTGTCCTCTATAGAAAGTTATAGTATTGTATCACTGGGTAGATTGTGAGAATGTGTATTGATGCATGGATCACAATTATTTTAATTCCATAACATTATCAGCAACAGACATATGACTATAATAATGCAATTCTCTTTAACACAGTCTGTAAAAACACATTGATTTTATAGCTCCCCAAACTGATTACATTAATATCTGTGCATAATTAGTTTACACATTACTAAATTACTGACAGATTAAAAGTGAAATAGTGCAGTTCATACATGGCCACATAACTGCCAGAAAGGAAATTAATATGGATTCAAATGGTCCTTGGAGACCTGCGCTGAAATAGCAGAAATCTATAAAGACTGCTTGCGTTAGGAAATTTCTATCACCAACATGTTTGTGGTTGATGCTTTGCTAAGTCTGTTAATATGGGTAAAATTTAGTACAGGAAATGATGTTTGAATGATTCTTTTACTGTTACCAGCTCAAGAATGTGTTTATTAAAAGTAAATTCCTGACTTAAATGGCAGTTACATTGGATGTGAATATGAATTTTTAAATACCTTTTTAAGTGTTCCTAATGAAGTGGTAGTAGCATAAAGTAACTACTACTTAAGATGCATTTGAAAATTATATTGTTTTTAGGTACCATAAAAATTGAGAACTTACTCTTGGTGCTTATCCCTCAGGCCAAACACACATTAGAGATAACCCTGTATCAAAACTCGATCTGTTTATACAACCTCAGATGCTTCCAGACAATTTTGTATTTTTAGAAGAATTTTGACATAAACTGTATAAACCAACTTTATGTACAATTCTTCAGCTGTCTACAGGCTTTTACTTACTGGATACAACTTGATGAAGACTGGGCTACTTGCATGCTAGTCCAAGCTATCATTATGGAAAGAACTGTAAAAGGAATTGGGTGTGGTTCTTACAAGTTGGTTGTAGCAGAAAGTTGTGCTAAGGTGCTTTTTTTTTTCTTCTTTTTTTTTTTTTTCCTTTTCTCCTCAACCTCATTAGACCTGCGGGGACTATGACACTGAAAGAAAAATTAGAAGAGAAGTGAGAGGCTGATGCAGCCAATACTTCTTGTTGTAGGCTTTGGTGAAGGCTGGAGGACGTGACCTTGGTGAATGGGTAGTGTTGGCTAGTTGAAGACAATGGCAGGGGTGAATTGTGTACGCAAAGACCTGCAGCCAGATTTACTATCCATAATTGAATACAAAATGGAAATGCTAGATGAATTTAGTCTCAGTTGTGTCTCTTGAGGCAAAATGCCCTCCAAGGTCAACTGGCATGTTGTGCATAAGGATCTGGTTTCTTGGAAGTCTCAGTATTTATAGCTCCTATCGCCTTTAGCAGAAGCTGTGGATCTTGGTGGCTGACAGCTCTAAAAGTCATATTACAAAGGCAGAGCGAATCTTTTATTTTGTGGAAAGATTGCTGCTGCTTCCCTACCTTGCTCCTTCTTTAGTGTAGCCTCTAGTTAACTCTTTCTTACTAAGCCTCAAAAAAAAAAATTAGATTTGTGTATATGTAAAAGATTTGGGAAGACTCATAGTACTAAATATGCCTCTTTTCTAGCATTCCTGTGCTTCCTCAAGTGGGTTAATTTTTTTGTTAGAGAGGGCTCATTGGTTCTTTTAGAAATGTGCTTTCTTTAAAATTAAACTTATACGTCAATAGAGGGGACAGACTTATTGAGCTTGCTTTTTGGATGTCATATTTAGCACGTGACCTTTTTTACTATGAGCTTAGCACAAAAATAAAGCTCTGAAGAAAAGTTGTTAATGTGTATTTCACCTGTCTGTCACTAGTGAGAAAATCAGTTTATTGGTCTGTTGTGGGTGAAAAGGGAGAGAAAGGGAGAAGGGCCAAAGGCAAGCCTGTGCTGCAACTCTTCAAGTAGCAACATGGTAAAGAGGGTAACATTTTAGATGAAGCAGAATAAAAACAAAGTTCAAATGACAGCCACTTAGAGGTATCAAAAGATTTCATTGTGGATGTGTTACTTTCTTTCCCTTGAATGGTAACAAATATGTGGATTTGCTAAACAGGGATGATGTCTACGTTCATGACTTCACATGGAATTTCCTGGACATTGCACTTTGGGAGGAGATAGGTTTCATGTTTAAGATAATAACAATCTTAACATTGTGATCCATTTCACTGAAGTAGTCACTCTGACTCATTAGAACTGTATTTATGATTGCAGAATAAGTACTTCAAATTCAGCAGTGTTTGCTGGAATTAATCACATGTACATGCCAATTTACTTTCTGGATTTGGAATTAAGATGGATCTGTGTGAAACATGACAATTTTGTTTGTAAGTATTTTTTTGTAAACGTTTCCATCAGTTATAACTTAGGCAGTGAGATGCCATATGGGAGGTCTGCCAGATTTCACGTAGACCATATGAAATGTATTTGTCAGTCCTGTTGTATATTACTGCTGGATTGTTGTATGTCTAGCTGAACTATCATGAAGTGCTTTGCTTCTTGCCAGCCAATGGAAGCTACTGTTGCACTTATTGTCACATTGGGCTTGTGGAGAAAGCAGTAGCCAAAATTTCTAGTAGGAAGCAAGGACTGCACATGGATCTAAGAGAACCAAAGATATGGAGCTAGGTTTTTAGTATTAGAGATATTAGGAGGAAGAATGAAAATGAACTGTAGTTTTGTTTGCTTGTTGGGTTTTTTTAAATTATTTTAAAGAATAGTATCTTCTGCTTTCATAGATAGGAAACTTAGTAAGGTAGAGCTGTTATCGTTTGCTGTATTGACAAATACAACATTATTTACCATGGCTATTGGCACCAAATCAGCACTGTATTTGCATGGTGTTTCGACTGGGAACGGACAAACGATGTTACAACTTTGTAACTTCCTTCTTTTAGGCAGCATTTTGAAACACATGTAATGCTTAATATGGTCTAGATATAGTTGGAATTATATTGTTGAGTAAATAAAGATTGTTGTTCATGCAGGTGCATTGAATGCATAAGATTTTAATATGACCAACTATCTTGCTTAAAACTACTGTGTGGGTTTTTAGTGCTTTGTTTTGACAATCAGTATACCTTGGTAGTGTTATTAAGAATTGAGTAATTCCTACTTTGTGATCATGTCCGGTAAATCACTCTAAAAGTTATGTTTGGTATGTTTTTCAGAGTTCCTTTGATTTTTAGTGATATGGGGTCCTGGAATTATTTTTTTGGCAAAGAGAAAAATTTTGTTTATATATATTACATGTTTTAGTAGTAGGTGTAGTGAAATAGGAGACAAGATCAGATTAGTAGAGTTTTGCTTATTACATTATCCATCTAAGGCTCTATGGGTCTTGAAGTTATATTGTTTGTACTAATAACATGGTTCTAAGAAGAAGCTATGTTAAAAAAATAAAAAAACCCCACCACCCCCCCAAAAAAAAAAACCCAAAAAACCCCAACAACAAAACCAAAAAAACCAAAACCCAAACCAGTTTTCCACTTTTCATTTACTATGAACTTTATGCTGCTAAAGCACAGTTAAGACTGCTTAGGAACTGCTCAGAAAGACTGTTTCTGTTTAATGAGGTATGTGAGCATTGGAAGAATTGTGAAACATTAGACTGCAGTTTCCACAGATGTTAATTTGACGTTTTTACAGGAGTATTCTCTGCACTTGTCTATATCAAACAGGGTTGTAACTAAGCAATTATTTTATTTTAGAATTTCATTTGCTTCAGTACATTTTTGTTTTCATGTAGTCTCTTGCTGTTATCCATGTAAAGCTCCCTGAATATTCAGATAGTTTGAGTGTCATTGTTTTACCAGTTCTACTGGTTTCTTCACAAGTCTTACAAAACTTTGTGGGTTTTCCTCCTTGTATTAACTCCAGGAAACCTAAGATCACAAAAGTTGAGTTTCTTACAATAAGAGGGCAAATTAACTTGGCAAATCAGTATTTTCTGCTAAGGTTGCAAAACTTTCCAGGATGACATATGATTAATGTTCTCCTGGATGGCTCAGATTTCCAATTTTCTAAGTTGTGAGTTGTGTGATCTTGAAAAGTGCGATGGTTGGCAATTGGATCAATAGTGGAACGTTATTGATCCAATAGTGGAACATTAACCCATAAGAGTTAATGTATTAGATGGGGGCTATATGCATAGACTTAAGAAGTATGCACAGTTGAAATAAACATATCAAATGCATGCAACATGGAGAATGAAGGTGCGGTAGTAGACAATCAGGATTGTCAAGTGGAGGGGAGAGTGGCTTTTAGTGGCTGAATTTTTGGTGCCTGGAGGCGCCGAATGCTTTCTAAAATAAAAATCAAGAGGTGATTGCTCAATATTCTGTATATTAATAATACAGAACCCTGAAATTTGGGTTCAGATAATGGTGGAATTTAATGCTGTTTCATGACAGCTGACATTATAAAATGTATGAAATATTGATTCTTGTTAAATTGTCACTGAAATCAACGTAGTAAATTTGAAATATTGATTGCTTACTTTGAAAATTTCCTGGCAAAATTTTTTCTTAATTACTTTTAGTCTTTCTTTTTATTTTTAATTTTTTTTAGACAAAACAATTCTGTTTGTTAGAAAATATCTCTCACTGGCAATTTGGGATGTAACTGCAGCTGCAGATCCACTTTAGTGGAGGTAATCTCATTGCCTTGTAATAGCTGCATTTTCATTGCTGCTATTTTCCTCAGGTGGCCTGAATGTGAAAATTCACCATTTTTGCCTAAATAATCCCCCACGCTGCAAGATTCTTGAGCATGTTCTTAGTTCTAGGTGCTTTTTTTTAAATATGGGAACACAAAGAGTCAGAAAGGAGCAATGCTTCTATTGGTATTTTGCTTATCTTCCCTGGATAATTGTACATATAGGCTACTGGACATTTTGGTCTTTTTGGAGATGGCTCTTTTTTCTCTTGAACCATTACTATTTGAAAGGAAGTCAAACTGGGAGATACTATCTGAAATGTGAATGCCTATGTTCATTTATTTGCCTTTCAGTAGTATCTTAGCATTTTCATTACACATCCAAAATTCAAAAGTGCTAAAAGTTTACAAAATAAGAACATTTCTTCAATGTTATTACGCTGTTTTGGGAGACAGCCACTGTACAAAATAGCCTTGATGCGAAGATATTAAGCAGGTACATGATTGTTGTCGGGAGTTGGGAAGTATTTAAGGCTTTGTTGGTCTTCCATATTGGATATGGGCAGAAGCAAGGAGCATCATTAAAAAACTCAAAGCTCTCTAATTGGGCACCTGTTGAATAATCTAAGAGTGTGAAAAATTTTCCAAGGGGAGGTCAGAGGAAACACTTTTTACTAACACGCTAACTAGAAGTTAGTGAGCAGCAGAATTTTTCCTAGGAAAGGATGTAGGAGGATATAGGACTAATGGTTGATAGTGTGACTAAGGTGTTTATTTGTTTTGTTTCACTTTTTTTAAAGTGATATATGAAGTCTTACTGTTAAATTAAAAATAGATTCCAATAAAAAAGCTATAAAATACTCTAGTGTTAGGGAACCATTATTTAGACAATACTTGCTTAACCTGTTTTAGGAAACTGGTTGTCTTTATTTCTTATCATCTCGTTATGCTCTAAAGAACAAATGTTTGGTATTTACAGGTTTCTTTTCCCTTTGACTTGAAAAGGGTTACATCAGTGATTTCACAGTCTCTTTGAAAGTTAATCTTCTAAGGCAAAGGAAGGTACAGTTCTAAAACCGAATTAAATTGTGCTTTTTCTATGTTTTTATTATTTCTGCTGTTACTTAAAAATGGTGAGAGTGATTTTCTGGCTTCTATGAAGTAAATGTAGAATTTCCCTGCCTTATCAAAAATAGTTAATCTTTGTTACATGATAGTTTCATTATTTTTGTTTATATTAGGGAAAGAGGGTGTCTAATTAGAGAACTATAAAAAAAAAATTATGCATTGATGTCAGGATGGAAGCATGTTTTATGGATGACAGTTTTTAAAATTAAGTTGTAGGTCCATTTGTATTTTTCAACAATTTCTGAAAGAGATGAACATTGAATATCAGGAAGTTATCATATTTACAAGTACTGTGTTTTCTTTAATTGTTTGAGTACATTTTGCAAATCTATTTCCCTTTTTTAAAAGTAATTACTGACTTACTATTTGGATTCTTCAAAGAAGAAGGGGCAGGTAAAGATAGTAAAATAAAAGTGACCCAGGGGTTAGCTGGTTGGCAAAGCTTTGACTTTAATGAGGAGATTTCATAACTTTCTCTATGAATGTATTACTGGGTTGCCTGCAAATATTTGTATAGTTATATGCAAAAATAAATAAACAGTAGGGGAATTGTTTTGGTTCTCTCCCCTTACCCCCACTTCATAACTGATACTTTGTGGGACTTATTTCAAAATTGCTTCTCTCTTTATTATGTGTAAGATGAAGAGGCCTGATATTTTTCTTACAAAAAAAATTAACATAGAAGTGTGCTTCTGTTTATTCAGATATCAAAATTGCATAATATGGTCTGTGTAGAACTATATTTACAGCTGTTTGGCAAACAGATGAAGCAAGTTTGCAGCCTAAGTAACAAACTACACAGACGTAGCCCTCCATTAAGAGTTGCTTGTGTAAGCATATCACATTTCCTGGAATGTAAACCACATTAAAAAAATATATTTTATCTGCTGTAAATCTCATTAAAGCACTGAAATTAACTCAGGTATTTTTTTATGTTTGCTTCTACTTAGCAGCATTTGTAGCAGCACTTTCAAATGTATAGCTGCTTTCCGTGTGTTTCTGCATGGTAATGAGCAAACATGAATACTTGTTATTGTACTTTTTTTTTCTTGCAACAATATACTTAAAAGTTGTTGTGCCATTCAGACTAGTTCTCCTAATTATGCTGTATATGCATCAGTAAACAACATGAAGATGCAAAATATAATTTTACAGAATCACAGAATCACAGAATCCTATAGGTTGGAAAAGACCTTTAAGATCATCGAGTCCAACCGTAAACCTAACACTACCAAGACCACCACTATATCGTGTCCCTAAGCACCTCATCCAAATGTCTTTTAAATACTTCCAGGGATGGCAACTCAACCACTTCCCTGGGCAGCCTGTTCCGATGCTTGGTAACCCTTTCAGCGAAGTAAAATTTCCTAATATCCAGTCTAAACCTCCCCTGGCGCAACCTGAGGCCATTTCCTCTTGTCCTATCACTTGTTACCTGGGAGAAGAGACCGACCCCCACCTCTCTACAACCTCCTTTCAGGTAGTTGTAGAGAGCGATAAGGTCTCCCCTCAGCCTCCTTTTCTCCAGGCTAAACAACCCCAGTTCCCTCAGCTGCTCCTCATAAGACTTGTGCTCCAGACCCTTCACCAGCTTCATTGCCCTTCTCTGGACACACTCCAGCACCTCAATGTCTCTCTTGTAGTGGGGGGCCCAAAACTGAACACAGTATTTGAGGTGCGGCCTCACCAGGGCCGAGTACAGGGGCACGATCACTTCCCTGCTCCTGCTGGCCACGCTATTTTTGATACAAGCCAGGATGCCATTGGCTTTCTTGGCCACCTGGGCACACTGCTGGCTCATATTCAGCCAGCTGTCAACCAACACCGCCAGGTCCTTCTCTGCCAGGCAGCTTTCCAGCCACTCTTCCCCAAGCCTGTAGCATTGCATGGGGTTGCTGTGGCCCAAGTGCAGGACCTTGCACTTGGCCTTGTTAAACCTCATACAATTGACCTCGGCCCATTGATCCAGCCTGTCCAGGTCCCTCTGCAGAGCCTTCCTCCCCTCAAGCAGATCAACACTCCCACACAACTTGGTGTCATCTGCAAACTTACTGAGGGTGCACTCGATCCCCTCGTCCAGATCATTGATAAAGATATTAAACAGAACTGGCCCCAACACAGAGCCCTGGGGAACACCGCTTGTGACCGGCCTCCAACTGGAGTAAACTCCATTCACCACCACTCTTTGGGCCCAGCCATCCAGCCAGTTCTTTACCCAGTGAAGAATACACCCGTCCAAGCCATGAGCAGCCAGTTTCTCCAGGAGAATGCTGTGGGAAACTGTGTCAAAGGCTTTACTGAAGTCTAGATAGACAACATCCACAGCCTTTCCCTCATCTACTAGGTGGGTCACCTTGTCATAGAAGGAGATCAGGTTGGTCAAGCAGGACCTGCCTTTTCTGTACCCATGGGCTTGATCCCTTGGTTATTCTCTATGTGCCATGTGATAGCACTCAGGATGATCTGCTCCATCAGCTTCCCCAGTTTAGGGGAAATAATTAGTTTAACTAATTAATAAACTTAGTTAATTAACTAATTAATTAATTATTTAATTAATTAACTAATTATTTAATTAGTTAATTAACTAATTATTTAATTAGTTAACTAACTAATTAATTTAGGGGAACTAATTACATTTTGAATTCAAAGCATATCACAAAAATTATTTGAATGTTTTCAAGAACATTGAAAATCCTACAGGCTGCTCTAGTTCTTCTAAATCCCTACTCCTCTGAAACCAAGAAAATGAATATTCAATATTTTTTCTATTTGAGTCCCTTGACATGCTATTGATTCACTTTATTTTCCCAACAATTTCTGACACATTTCCCAATGTGGATTACTTATGTGCTTTGATATTCATTTTGCGACTGCCTTTGAAAAGTACATAAAAATTAGAGCTGCAGCAGACTGTTCACTAGAGCTACAAACTAGTGAAAATGACCCTTGGAATTAGTGCATTCACTACTGCTGGCATGTGTAATATACTATTTTCAGCATCCAACATACTGAGTATTAACTGAAGTTAGAAAGTGTTGATGAGGTAGGAATTAAAGACTGTTCCATTGGCTCATGGCAACATTATTGAAAGAAGTTTAACATCCTGAAAGGCATGTTCCTTGCATGTTCCATTTCTGCATGGTATATTTCAGTTCTGTTTAGTCAGTACACTTTATGTACATTTTAGGTACATAAAAGATAAATGAGAGTAGTAGTAGACTTTCGGGTACTAAGAGTGGTATTGACATGAATGCAAGCTGAAAAAAATAGCATAAATCTGAAAGCAAAGCTATAATGCTGAATGAGTTGCTTGTAGAATATCTGTGTTTAGAAGGTGACTTTCTGAAGTATATTTGTTATTCTCGGTAACTGGTCTAAACAACCTAGCGAAGTGACAGTCATTGAAGGGGACAGGGTACGTTTTTGTTTCACTGTGTGAGCACACACACACATCAGATGTTTTAAAAAACTAGGAAACAAACCCCCCAAATCTCCCAAAATACCCATGAAGTTTGGAAATACAACCCTCCCCACCCTGGGGTTAAGAAGGAGAATGCATGGTCTAGACAAAATTTGAGGGTCACTGTTCCCTTCTCACAAATTCTAAAACCTTTTTTTCTGCTGTGGGCTGGCTCTTGTCCATAGCTTGATGTTCCCATTTTGCTAAGGGATCCCTTTCATGTGGAAGTCGGTCTTTTGCTGGCTCACTTTGTTACACATTGAAGGGTGCAGCAGCAGATAAATTCTTAAAATTCATGAAGCTGGCCTGTTCTTGTCTTGCCACCAGTGCTGGGGGTGGGGGAGAAAGTTGACCTTAGCAAGTATGGTAGCCTTATAAATGTCTGTCTGGAATTTTCTGCTGGTGGAGATTATTATGTTTCCTATAATAAAGGCCTGGACTAGCTACATGGTGTTTTCTGCTCTGGATTCAGATGAAATGGCTTTTCACCAAGAGAATTCAGGTTTCTGTCTCTTAGACCCAACCCTGTTCTTACCCAAGATCTCTGGAAACAAATGATGCAGTTAATCTCAATGAACAGTCAAACTTTTCACCCTTCAATGGGGCCCAGTCAAATACTATAGCTCCACAACAACTGACAGCACTTGAATTATTTGTAATTTTTTTCTACCTGGGTGACTTCATAAACCTTTAGCAATTTTCTTAATCTGAGATTAGCCTGGTATGATGCATGACATTTTGCTTGATTAGGTAAATGTGTGCAAGCAGTTGAGATAAGAATGAGGTTTGAGAACTGAGATAAATTCTACTAACATACTTTTTTGAGTTATTTTTCAAATGATTTTTTTACAGATCTGGGAGCGTTTGTGAAAATGCTGGAAAAAAAGATGCTCTGAAGGTAAAGAACACTTATTAAGAAGTTAGCAAAGCAGTAAGTCATGTACTTAATTTGTAGTGTGTTAATAACCACATCAAATTGGTATGCCTAAAGTAGCACCTGATGACCCAGGTCCACAGTTCTGGGTCTACATGTTAAAGTAGCACCATTTCTAATACAAACCAAGATTTAATACCTGCAGCAATGTACTAGTTAACAAACAAACAAAAAGAAACCCCCCAAAATACACAACAAAAACAAACACAGAGTGTGAAGACAGTGTTTGTGTGAATGTCAGGCCAGAATAACATTAAGCAGTTCTGTTTGATGCTGATTTTCAAGGCTTTTTAAGCTTTATTCTTATTGGGGTTGTGAGCTCAGATTTTTAAAAATCTTTTTCTAGGTAGTTCCTTCAATTTTGGAACCAAATTCACTGAAGCAAATTAGGCCTTTGAAACTTGCTAATTTGCTTTAAGCTTCTTTATGAAGGAGGTTCCAAACTGGATTAATTCAAATTATTGCCTTGGCAATATCTAAGCACATGATAGTAGTGTCATTATTGAGTTCTACCTTGCATGTAACCTGCATCACAGTTATGCTTAGGTAAAGTTCAGCTCCCAAGATATCATGATGATCATCTTGCTATATTATCTATTTAGTATTCTAATTTGTGATGTATTCTAAATCAAATAAGGAATAGTTTAGCAACAGACACTTAGCTTTTAATCTATAAAATACACTGTTATTAAATTGACAAAAGGGGAAGACCTGTAGGAATTCAAGGAGGGTAAGCAAATCAATTAGGATTGATATTTAATTTTGAAATTGAAATACCATTTATTTTCTGAAGAAATATATTGAATAATTCCATTTATGCAGTTTCTGGAATAGATTATTAAATTAAGATATTGTTTTCTTGAAGTTCCTTAAAATCTTCACTTAACAGTTTCATAGGAACAAACTCGTTCTTTTTATAATAGGAGTCTCTCATTCATGATGAGAATTTTCTGGCAAGTCATCCTTTGAGGTAATTTTAGTTTTCTAGAAATCTAGATCGACTGATATCGACCAACAGGAGTTACTACTCTGAACTGGAAGTTACTGAAAATGCATACAGAACTTCCAAGTTACATGGCTCACTAATGTTTTCTAGATTGTTGACAGAGAGACATGCCACTTTGGGCAGTCATGTTGACTGTGTGTGAGGGTGTCTGTGCATTTATTCCTAAAAACTTTTTGAGTTTGATCATTCCAGAGTAAATACAATGGAGAGCTAGAAATCTTAAAGATATTTCAGTTCTGTGAGTCCTAGGAAAATAAGCAATGGTTGGAAGAAAAAGCTCATATTCCACTGAGGGGGAAGAGTATAATGTAATCTCAGCCTTTATTAGAAATCAGGGAAGCCACATGAGCTATCAGCCTTGGGGTAAAACTCTGCAGGAAAGGAGGGTTCATTAGTTTTGCTCCTCCAGAAACTGGTTGGCTTGGTTTGGAGTCACATTTACCTAAAGCAAAAACTCCTATTACTATGGGAAAAGCCCACACAAGCAGTACAGAAACTGACCAGCTAATTTAGAAAACTTGACTATAAATAATGCTGTCAAATGTGCATGCTAATTTGGAAAAAGGATGAAAATATTTTGCCCAGCCTTTTTTTCTCTCTCTCTCTCACCTGTGTGTTCACAGCTGGTTATTCACAAACAAGCTACAGTTTTGGAGAGTAAATTCCTCATTGCTGGTGTCAGAAAGTAGTTCACTGTCATCAATCCTGTGCTGGTGCTGTTAGGTTATATCTGAGAAAGTTTATCTAGTCCAACCTCCTGCTCAGAGCAGGAGTGACTTCCCAGTTAGATGAGGATGCTCAGGGCTTATCCAATTGAACTCAGTAAATCTCAGAAGCTGGAGATAGCATAGTTTCTTTGAGTGTCTGTTCTAATGATTAAAAACGTACTTCTTCTAAGGCCTGCACGACCTTTTTCTGCAGAACTGCTACCTACCTACTTGGTCCTTAGCCTGCGCTCCTGCATCAAGCTGTTGTATTCCAAAAGAGGTCCTTTTCTCTGTGAGGGTTCTATTGTCCCATTTTTCTGGCTTGATGAGATCCCTTTGAATATAAACTGCTTCCATCCACAAGCAATTTAGCATCATCTGCAAACTTGCTGACAGTACATTACACTGTTCAGGTCATATATGCCATTGTCAGTTTTTGAACTACTTCACATTCCTCACCAGTTTCAACCCTAGTCAAACTTTGGCCTTCCCAGTTCCATTCCTGCTCACTCAGATGAAATATCACTTGAATCTATCATTTGGGTATATGGCAAATTAGTCTGCTTCAAAGAAGTAAACGTTGCATCAATCACTAGGATCTGCTAAGTTCCTACAGTGGGAAAAGCACCTCTATTAAAGGAGCCTGGTAAAGACTTTCATTTTCATTGCAGTTTGTCCATAGAGTTCTATTAATCTTTGTATTCATGTAACCTGTAAGAGGAATTTGGAGAGATGGCATAGGTGTACCTCTGAATCATCTCCTCGTGGCCATGATTGACCATAATTTCGTACTTGGATCTGCAGTTTGGCGCAGTATGGTATTACATATCTTCGAGGTTTCTGTTTCTGCTGACACATAATCTGGGAGGCTTCGACTCCAAATCAGACTTGCTTGTTACCTCAAAAGCATGTGGACAACTAGAACTGTCTTTTTATGCTCAAAAGGTCACATCTTCTGGCTCTTTTTTTTTTTTTTTCTTTTTTCCCCTTAAGAGTTCTTGTCACTGGATTATGCATGCCCTTAATAAGAGGGAAGATATTCTTCATGGGCATTAAATAATATTCTCTAGGCCTCATGCTTTTGAAGTGAAGATAGCAGCAACAGAGTCCAATATGTTGCACAGGTGTATTTGATCACATTCTACTTCGCTAGTTAAAGCTAGGGAGGGGATTTGGGTTTAAGCAGGCCAGCCCACGATCAAGAGCTGAAAAGTGTTCTTTCCAAGTATGATGTAGCATATATGTATTCAGAAGAGTTAATATATATTAAGCTTGGAGACAAAAGGTTTAAATTAGCTTTCTGTAGACAGGTTTTAAAATCTCATGTACTGCTTGGGTACTGTGACTTTTAAGTCTGTTCAGGAAAATGTCACAGGATGGATGTTACATCAGAAAACCATTTTTCATTGTACTTTCCACTGCTATTTTTCTACTTAGCAAATCTAAGAGAATTTAAACTTTTGTTTTCTCATTTCTCACTTTTTCATATTTTCTTTTTCATTTTAAACAATTTCTTGTGATATGTCGTATTTGCTAATGTCTGTTGCTATGTGTTTGCAAGGAACTACCTTCTCTTTTCTTACCTTCCTATTCAGGTCAGATTTAAATAGCCAATCATTAATTTAGCACAAGACAGGTTGTTCTTTGAGTTAACTCACCCAATAGCACGTTTATGCCTTCATAGGTGATTATACTCAATATTTATTTGAGAACTATTAATACTAAAATTATTTTTGTGTGTTGATCTAAAACCAGAAAAATATTCAAAACTGTATTATTCTTTCTGTATTTATACCAAAGCATTTTTCTGGCATGCTGTCATAATTTTCTTTGAAGAAAATATTTTGAAAAGGCAAGTGTCTTTGGAGGCACTAACATGAATGGAACGGTTAAGCCTCTTACTTTTATGAAATAGAGCATCCTCAGAGCTCTTGCAGTAATGATCTTAGATTAGGTGAAAGCTTAAAATAGGCAAGGAATGAATGTTTTAAAATACTGTTCCATCAAATGGCTAAACATTGTAATACATTTATCTTGTAGGCATAAACTACAATGTAAATTATTATGTTGCAGTTTATGCCTGCTTATGATTGTTTGCATAGATTTCGGTAGGCCTGCTAACATACTTAGACAAGTGCTTATATATAACCTTTGCAGAATTGTGGCAGTAGTTACAGGAAAAATCAATATACGACGCTAAGATATTGAAAAATAGGATTTTCTACCAGTTAGATGCACACCATTAAGGTATAGTAACAATTTAAGCAATT